>NC_041385.1:324533794-324557737 GCF_002162155.2 Triticum dicoccoides | reverse complement strand
AGGAGGTGGCCGGGCGCGTGGCCGCGGCCGGCTGTGGCGCGGGCACGCACCTGCTTGGGCGAGGGGGAGGAAGACGACAAAGGAGGAGGCGGGCTGGGCTGCACAGTAACGGGCTGCACAGGGAGGTAAGCGCTAGGTAGGTTCCCTTTTCCTATTTCTTTTTCTATTTTCTTACATTTGTTTTGATTTAATAAAAATACTAAATCATTTTATTTACTTATGCCTATTTTTGTAGGAACTAGTGGTATTATTCCAGAGCTCCTCAACAAATGGCATAATTTTTGGACATATATTATATATATAAAAAATATATATCCAATGCAAGTAATTATGCATTAATTCCAAATGCCCAAAATAAATACTTATGAGCTCCTAAAAATATTGGTTTGATTTTTATCTCTGTCCAATATTTTCAGAGAGCAACATGAGCATTTTCTTGGACCTTTTTGGAGCAATTTTTATCTAGGTCATTTCCAGAAATGATTCTGAGGGTTTCACAAATCCTCATTTTAGAATTAAATGGAATTTAAACATGATGCACAAATGACTAGCTAGCCTTGAGCATACCAGAACTAGGGATGTGACATGTGTCCTCCTGCTGACGATCAGTGTCAATAAGATGGTTAAAAAATAAGCCAAGGGAGTTACGGCTTGTCAGAAGCTGTAGCTTTCTTGCCCTTCCTTTTGACAGCTTCTTTCCTAGCGGCTTTCTTTTCTTTTCTGGCTCTCTTTGCAGCTTCATGATCATATTTAACTTTCCAAAATTTATCACCCGCCTACAAAGATTAAGCATATTCATGAGTATGGGTGAAACATTAGGAAATTAAGATAATCATTTCATGTGGGCGGTTTACCTTTGGAGCCGGGTTATCTTTGCAGAAGGGGGCTAGGCCCACCTTGCCGCAGTCCGCCAGACTATCATTAAGAAGAGACTTGGTCATATCGTCAATGACATGGGCAGGTAAGTCGTCAGGGCTGTGACATAGAGGATCATTCTTGGCGCCAGTGTATTCGCACATCAAGCCGGTGCGGCGGCTCAACGGAATAACTCGCCAGGCGAGCTAAACCCGGACCAGGTCAATGCCAGTCAACCCGTTCCCCAGCAGAGCCTTGATCTTGGCTAACGTAGGAGCAAGTGATTTACGCTCTGTGGCTGTAATCTTGTCAGGCAAAGGATGATTGGTTTCAAGACGAAGGGCACGAAAGCCGGGCAGAGGGTTCTCATTAGCCGGGGAGGTATCCTTGCAGTAGAACCATGTCATATTCCAATCTTTGGGGTGGCTTGGCG
Organism: Triticum dicoccoides; assembly: GCF_002162155.2. NCBI lineage: Eukaryota > Viridiplantae > Streptophyta > Magnoliopsida > Poales > Poaceae > Triticum > Triticum dicoccoides. The sequence continues at coordinate 324,556,449 of NC_041385.1, read as the reverse complement.
GGTTAGCATAGGGAAAGATCACATCCCTGCGGCGTTGGATCAAGACTCCGCCAAGTTCCAAGCTCTGGCCGCTGGCGCATTCAGTCTGGCGGTTCAAATAGAACATTTCTCTAAAAAGCAGTAAATTGGGTTCTTCACCAAGGTAAACTTTGCTGAACACTTGGAAGTTGCAGATATTAGACACGGAATTGGGTCCGATGTCTTGTGGGTGAAGGTCAAAGAAGTTCAGCACATGTCTGAAGAATTTTGAGCCGGGAGGAGTAAATCCCCGGTTCATATGATCCGTGAAAACAATGACCTCTCCATCTTTGGGTTGACAAAATTCTTCATCCGGGTTAGGAGCACGATAAGGCATGACTTCTTTTTTCGGCAGATAGCCGGTCTTCACAAAGTCATCCAAAGTGCTGTCAGTGACAATGGATTTAACCAAGTTGCAAGAGGTAGGTGCCTTGGATGCCATTCTGATTGAAAACCTAAGACAAAGTAAAGGTGCCAGTTCAAATTTAAGCCGGGCAGGACAAAAGTATTACTATGCATATTCAAAATGGCGGCTTATGAAGGGGCCTAATGGTATAAGGATAATTATGTCCTGGTTAGTTAAGCTGCCATAGGCTCTATAAGCCGTCAGCACTATTTAAACCGACAGGGGTGGTTCAGATTATTAATTGAGCATTACTTCCTTAAAGCCGGCGATCAGAGTCGCCATGACTAGATAAATCTAACAAAGTATGGATTTTGCCTAAGTGTTGTACAAACAGGTTTCACAATTTGCAGCTCTTATTTTGGATCAAACAAAGTTTCAGAAAAGAAAAATTACTAGACCTAAAAACAGGGCGCAGAGGAGTTCATGTGCTATAATGGGGTTTTCTTACATGGAAAGGAGATCTACTGATAACCAAAATGGATGCGGAACACGAACCACATATGATCTATGGGGTTTTTTGGATCAAAAGAAGCCATGGCAATAATAACACAAGAACTTGGATGAACTATGCCCGGTACAGAGGAACACACTAGCCCTAGTGTAGATCTATGGCGCGGAAAGGGGAAGTAGTTACTGCGGAAGATCTGCGGAGGAGCAATGCTGCTGTTCTCTGGTCAACGTTAGGTCGATGCAGCGGCCAAGCTCGACGGAGACGAGGTGCGCTCTGGCGACGGCGGCTGAGCTCCAGTAACAGATGGGGGCGAGAGGAAGAAGATGCGGAACGGGGAGAATGAGAAGAGACCTAGTCGTGTCTATTTATAAGGAAAAGACTGTTAAGTGGGCGCAAAAAACGAGGAGGCTGAAAAACATAGTTATCCAACTATAAGGACCCCTCGATTTTCGGATGGTCATTAAGACAAAGATCCATGAGATACATTGGATGAACCGCATATTTATGGCAGCTGACGTCATGGCGGGTTGCCACAAATTCAAAGGATGACATCATGGCGGGTTACAAAAAGCTTCATAAGCAAGGAGCAGAAGATTTTTCTTAAGTATCGAAGATTGACATAAACCAGTTCAAATCAATCTTGGGCCTAATGTTGGGGATATAACTATTAGGTATGACCCTCCCAGGAGGGGCCGGGTTATACCTATGAGTATTCTTGAAGCCCAAGACCAAGGTTGAAGATGGCGGTTCAGTAAGGACCCAAAGCCTAGAGGAAACTTAAGGCCCGTAGTGATAAACCGCCATGTATGTGTAACTTGTCTTGTAAGACAAGAAATATTAAGAGACCGAGCCGGACACTGTTTATAAGCCGGCCCGGACTCTGTAGAGCCGCTGGGCGTCGGCCTCTGTATGTAAAGGGACGACCCCGCGGCGGTTCAGGGCAAGTAACATCAACTCGAGAGCTAGGTAAAGCGATTTGCTCCCTGGTTATCGAGACATAAGCAATTCCACTCAAAACTGGACCGTAGGCTTTTACCTTCACCGTAAGGGGCCGAACCAGTAAAAACCTCGTGTCCTTTATCCCGATTAACCCCTTCAAGCTTCCTAGTTGCGATGGCTCCACGACTAAGTCCTTTCACAAGTACATCTGCCGTGACAATTCCACGACACCGCCCGAATGTGCCGACAAATCCCGATAGGAGCTGCACATATCTCGTTCTCAGGGCACACCTGATAAGTTAAGCGTACGAGTACCAACATAACCCAAGTTGCCAAGGGACGGTCCCGCACAGTGCTCTAGTTTGGACCAACACTAAGAGGAGAACTGGCCCGGGGGGGGGGGTAAATAAAGATGAACCTTGGGCTCCGAAAACCCAAGGGAAAAAGGCTTAGGTGGCAAATGTGAAAACCAAGGTTGGGCCTTGCTGGAGGAGTTTTATTCAAAGCGAACTGTCAAGGGGGTCCCAGAAATCACCCAACCGCGTAAGGAATGCAAAATCAAGGAACATAACACCGGTATGACGAAAACTAGGACGGCAAGAGTGGAACAGAACACCAGGCATAAGGCCGAGCCTTCCACCCTTTTCCAAGTATATCGATGCATTAATTAAAATAAGATATATTGTGATATCCCAACATAATCCTGTCCATCATGGAGCAATTTTCGACCTCACCTGCAACTAACAACGCTATAAGAGGGGTTGAGCAAAGCGGTAACATAGCCAAGCAACGGTCTGCTAGGAAGGGTGAAAAAGGTTAGAGACTGACATGGCAATTTGGGAGGCTTGATGAACAAATGACAGGTAACGCAGCATAGTGATAGCATCGAGGCAACTAGCATAGCAATGATAGTAATGAGATCCAAGGTGATGGTCATCTTGCCTAAAATCCCGCTAGGAAGAAGAACGAGTCCATGAAGAAGACGAAGCCACGAAGACGAACCAAGCGTAGACGAACGAATCCTCACGATCGCAACGAAACAGGAACTAACGAGAAGGAGCACAACCGGAAAGAAGCAAACAACAAGGTCAACACACAAAACATAAACATGGCATGATGCTCAACCTAGCATGATGCATGACAAAGGCTATGTGATGCTACTCATGGCAAGATACGATGCATACAAGAGCAACACATCAGAGCAAGTTTAAATTAGGCCGGGAACAACATATAACTAATCCGGTAAGTCCTCATATGCAAATTGAGAAATTGGTCCAGAACTGAATAAAACTTATGTTCAAGTTGTTAAAAAGCAAGTTAAGATGCACCAAGGTGATCTACATGAAATTCTAGTCAAGTTACATATAAAGTTCATTTAGTTCGGAGCTACGACCTAGAAGATATGAGCAAAACAAGTAAAACATGGTATTGATGCAACAATGCATTCAAACATCAAGCAAACACTCTCAAAACAAGGATTCAACATGACAAGATGAAACTACATGAAAATCTAAGCAAGTTTCATATAAAGCACACTCAAAATGGAGCAACGGTTCAACACATACACATGAAACAAGTTTAAAGGACAAACTGTCCCAAACAGCAATTAGGCATCTAGCAAGCATCAAAACAGTATGCTACAACACCTCAAGATGAAACAAAAGGCGTGGACATGATGTACAGGTAAAGCATGACAAAACATGAACACTGAGCTATCTCCAGAAAACACTATAACATGCTCAAAAGGACATGGCAAGATTGCAAATAATAACAGTTCACAGACTTAGCAGAAAATCACTGAGCATGACAGAAATAACATCAGGTTGCAATGTTTAGAGCTATCAAACAACATGTTGCGGCAAGCTATCATGGAAAAATTGAGCATGGCATGATAATACTAAAGGCAAAGAACAAAACACCCTTAATAAACTAATTCGAAAGATCGACAGAAAATATGGTAGCATCCATGAAAACATGGCAAGTGATATGACAGATTCAGACACTAAAAATAACAGCACACGGCAGGAACAACAATAAGTAGGCATGTTGGTGAGCTGGTACCACTATCCACAGAGCATTTCATGGCATGTGAAGTAAACCAACAGTAAGATGACATATTTATGAAGCTACACATGGCAAGAGCAAGTTCATAGTGTGCATGGATCACTAGCAAAACACATGGCAAAACTGAACTTAATGTTAACAGGGTGACAGCAACATTATTTAGCAATTTGAGAGCAAGATTACAACAAGCTACAACAAGATATAAATTCAACCAAGTGCATGGATGGATAGATCATGACATGTATAACAAAACATCCCTAGTGAACATCTCCAGATTACGCATAGAATGACTTGTAGCAGCAAGTTTACTTAGCATCATGATATAACAGACTCAGCCTAGCAAAACAGTAACAACAAGTATCCCAACTTCACAAGCTTGATGCACTCACTACAAAACTCACAATAATACATGGATTGCACCACTGTAAAGATGGCATGAATATGCTCCTAAAACATGTGGACATCATGCTCAAAGGATGCACACACAAAATGCAACGAAAATGACAAAACAACAAGTTATAACAGTCTCAGCAGGTTAACATCATTTAGCACTCTTGCAACGATGCTTAGGGCATCAAGATGAACTCAAACAAGCATGCCACAATGTAATGAAATGAAGAGCATCTCCCAATGAACATTTGATATATCATATGCATGAATCGGAGCTACACGCATGAAGTTATGGCATGACAAAGTGGTCACCAGAATGCAAGAATTTTGGGACATAGCAGAAAATTTCACCTCACAGAAAACCGGATGGAGGGGCACGGTATGGCTCAGGGACGCGTTTGGATGCGGGGATAGGGACGTCCAGGGATGAAGGGATCCGGGCGCAGGCTGGAGGAGGCCATGGCCAGAGCTGCGCGCCGGCGAGCTCGACGGCGGCGGGCGGCGGGGTTCGGCGGTGCACGGTGCATGGTGGCGTGGCCGGGCGGCGAGGCGGCGGCGCAGAGGCCAGAGAGGAGGCGGCGGCGGGGCCGACAAGGAGGCGGTGGCTGGACCTAGTCCGCTCCGGCCAGATCCGAGGCGGCGGCGTCCTGGGGTGGCCCGGCAGGGCGGAAGCCGGCGGCGACGGTTCCCAGGCGGCGCGGAGGGAGGCGGCGGCGGGGCAGGCTAGAAGAGGTCGTCGGCGGGCAAAGGCGGACGGCGACGGGGCGCGCCGGAGATGCTGGCGCTGGCGAAGGGCGGCGGGCAGATCGGGGAGGCGCGGGGCGCTCGGGCCCGGCGATGACGGAGATCGGGCCCGGGCGGGCCGACTACGGGCTGCGGCGGGCCACGTGGTGGGGAGGAGCTGGGCGGCTGACGTGGCGGCGCGGGAGTGGTGGAGAGTGGCGGCGGCGACGACGTGACGCTACGGAACTAGCCGGAGCAACGTGGCTGCGGGGCGGTGGACATGTCCGGCGTGGGTGGACACGTCCGGCGGCGCGAGTAAGAGGAAGGCTAGGGTTTGGACCCGAAAATGGAGGGGGAGGGGGCGTTTTTATAGGTAGAGGGAGCTAGGGGAGTCCAAATGAGGACCGGTTTTCGCCCACACGATCATGATCCAATGATGGAGAGCATGGATGGGGTTTGCATGGGCTCATGGGCTATGGTGAAGAGGGGCTGGGCTGCAAAGAGAGAGGGGTTTCGGGCTACACGGTTAATCATTGGGGCATAAAATGAACTCCGAATGCGACGAAAATTGAGAGGCGGTCTACCTACTCTAAAACAACACCGCATGCCAAGTTTCATCCCATTCCGAGAACATTTTTATGACACTCACAAAACGAGGTCGGAGAGGGGCAACGGGCGCATGTGAGAGTGAGAAAGGGCTCGGAACGGACAACGGAAGGAGCGGGAAGACTAGGATGCATGCAAGTTTTGAAAAACATGATGATGCAATGCATATGATGACATGGCAAAATGCAACACGCAAGCAAATGACATGGCAACAACGATGGATAGCTGGAAGACACCTGGCGCATCGGATCTGGGGCGTTACACGTATCCCCCGCATGATTCCTGCACAGGTATCCAATGCACCACAGCTACTTAAGAGCATCAGAGATGACTCTGGTTACGTGCCTGCTTCCACACTGTTCCCAGCGTCTGCCAAAAGCAATGTACCCAATAAGACAGAAGTTAGCAGTACAACAGATGCAGCTGGTAAGCCGTGCGCTACTGAAGGAGGTGGACGTTCAGAGCAGATTGCGTCTTTTACCGCTGTGGAGAAAACCAGCTTAAATCTGCGCACTTCCAAGCTCCCTGTCAATGTTGGTGTCCCCTACAGCCCAAACAGGAAGATAGGCAAGAAAGTTGTGGTTGAGATCGCTGATATCACGCCCCGACCTACTAACAATCCTGATGATCCTGCAACAGACGGGGGATTCATGTTTGTTGATCTGTCACCTCTGGACTCTGCCAATCAATTTGTCCGCAACCAGGCTTGTAGACAGGAGAGGCACCCCATGGCTTTCACCCCATCAAGCTTTAGTTTAGGAATCGACATCTCTCAGGATGTACAAGTGCATGATCCTATGCCTGTTGCTTTTTCTTTCCTGGCGGGCATGGTCCCAATGATGGCGCAACCACTAACTAATGACAGGAAGGCTGTCAAGTTTTCACATCCCATAGTGCAAGGTAAAATTTTTTTGGGTTCTCAACTGTGATGGCAAATCTCATGGGATGCACATGTAGTTGTCATTTTTTGTTTTCTGTAGAGGTTGATGCATGGCTACTATAGTTGATGACACATGGCAATTGCAGTGGTTACCATGTGGCAACTGCAGTGCAGTGCACATGGAAACTGCCATTTGTTGCCATGTGGCAGATGAAGTGCCGTGCACATGGCAACTGCAGTTTGTTGCCATGTAGCAGATGAAGTGCCCTGCACATGGCAACTGCGTTCTTACTTTCCACATGCGAAACTTCGTTCATGAACTACCAGTTGACATTTATACTTTCTTACCAGTACTTTTCACTTCACATTTTGAACTTCATGCACAACATTTTGCTATCTCCAAGTGTCTTATGCCATTGTTTTATTCTACTAGCCACCCCGGAGGAGATTTCGTCGTCCCTTGAAGAAGCTTACCGTAGGGTTGAGCAGGATGCATTGAACAGCAGGTCCTCATGGAATCGGGGCCAACCAAGTACTGACATACATACATGCACCACCAGTGGATGACTTTGAGCCTGATGATAAGGCTACAAAGGAGCAGACCCAACTATACGACATTGTCAATCGATTTGGAAATGTGAGGTCGAACAACAAGCACATGAAGGAGCTGAAAGCGTAATGTCCACACCCCACTACGGTTTACTTGCTTTTTGTGCTTTTGGCCATGCATTGTTTACTTTTTTGCTTTTTATTTTTTTAGTAAACATGATTCTTTCATGTTATATCATTTTCACACAGCTCATGTTTGGACAGAACCAAGATCATACAATGCGACGCGACATACGTTGACCTGGGCGATCTTACTGAGTCCGTGGGGCCTACTGGTAAAATGTCAAAGAATATAGTTGCTTGTGGGATTGACTTCATCAGCAAACATGTGTTCATTTGTCTGACAAGACGATCATGCACTACAACGTGACCTGCAAAATATGGGATGGTGACTTCCACCATAAAATCCCGAGGAAGCATTTTGCAGCGCATGGTGATTTTAAGCTCACAATGAATAAATATGTGAGTGTTTCTTCACATTGTACATCTTTTTTTCCATGCTATGTTTTTGTCAGCACTTATACTTCATATGTGGGTTACATACTCTTCATGACAGATGTTTCATGCAACAACATCTGCCATGTAAAATTAGCATGAAAATTTTAATTCAACTTATGTGGCAATCTCACTCTAAATATTGGGCAACCGTGTTTGGCCATGGATGGCAACTTCTTATATTTATACATGGCAAATGAACCTTTTTCCATGCGTGTACCTGGCCACTTTGATGGTTGCCTTTCTTATGTATCTCTTACTACATGTGGCAATATTTATACATATTATTTTTCCAACTACATCATTCTGTTTTGGATGTGAACTCTGTTTTTTACTGCCCTTTTTTTCCTTTGCAGGTCATGTTCCCCATGTTCTAGGAGCTTGCACCAGAATACCCAGATGACAAGTGTGGTCACCACTACGCCATTTGCCTTGACCTGAAGAACCAACGTTTCGAGGTGCTTGATTCAATCCGTTTAGGAGCTGATGAAGACCTTACTACTCATGCTGAATTCTTTATCAACAACCTGAAGGAGACCTGGATCCGTCATTACGAAAACTCAAAGGTCTAGATCAGTCACTTTCCAATTGTGTATGTGATGACTGAGAAGCAAGGAAATGGGTAATTACAAACTTTTTTTGATGTGTTCACCATATTTTTCATGTCTTTCATCAATGTTTTATTATGTTTCTGTTTGCATGTGTTCACATTTTTTGCTTTTTTGCTCTAGGCATTATTGCGGGTTTTACATGTTGGAATACCTTGCAAAGAGGAAAGGTCGACGGGTCCTAGTGATCATAGATACAATGGTTGTGGAGCTCCGTAAAATATACACATGGAACTGGTTGATGAATGAAGATTTCAACAGGCGGGCTTCAGCACGAGAATTTATAGAGTCAGCTGTCAAATCCGCGAACAAGAAGTACAAGTGATCGCTTGATTCTTCACACACATGCCTACCTTACATTCTGTGGCTGAGGAATGTAAGGTATCACTTTGTTCTTTGAAACTATGGCTGTGTGCTATGTTATGACTGCATCCCTATTTGTTGTAGTATATATAGTGGTGGCGTGTATGTGGCGTTGAATATTTATAATATAAGTGTGGTGCTGAACCTGTTTAGGTGTGACAAGAACTACTATATGTTAACTATTAGTTTGTTGTTGTGATTGTGATTACCAATTTGAGAGTTTGAGTGTGTTTACGATGGCTGAAACACGACAAATATAGTTGATCACGCACGGTTAGCACAAGTAATCACTTCATTTGTCTTTGGGTCTTTGCATTTGATAACTATTTCGGTAAGAACGGTTGTTTCAGTAGCAACTATTATCTCTCGTGTTTTTGCATGTTGTCATTTCAACTAGTTCGTGCATGGTATGTATACAATTGAATACGTGTGAAACAAAAAATACGTGGGCTGAAAAATGGTAAACTACATGAAGGCAGTTTCAGTAGCAACTACATGGCAGATTCAGTGCAGGCTGCATGGCAGATTTAGTAGCAACTACACAACAATTTTAGTTGTGCATACATGGCATTTTTTCCTATTTCTGTTTTCCACCAACATTCACTCCCACATTTTTTAAACCTTGATCATCTACGTTACAAAATTGTCATCAACAACCAAGTTACAATCCTCCATAGTTGCTTTATGGATTGCCCGCCCCTTTCTTTGCCTTCTTGTGCTTTGCTTGAATTTCCAACCTCGATTTGTATCATATCTCTTTTGGATGCCCTTTTGTGACAGAACGAGGTGGGTTCCTGACCTGAGTCTGCGTGCTTGCTGTTCCAGAACCTACCTCTGAGTTTTCAGAGGATGGACCCGTGGACGAAGGCACACTTGAGGTGCGGGGGAACTGATGTAAGGCTTCTTCAGCATTTCTCTTCTTGATCTCATCAAGCTCTCTTTTCAGGGCCTTCTTGTGCTTTTCTGCCACCCTGGCTGTCTCATCACTTTTGCATGCTTCATCTATTAGCTCAGCATAGTTCTTTGACAATACAACGTGCCTAACGGACTCCATGGTTGCCTCTGGTCTCTCATCATGTACAGCCAAACTGCAGTTGATGTTTGTGGCCCCAATGCATCGTTAGCGTCCCAAGTCCGCCGTCGTCGTATGAAATGGTGGGGCAATCACGTGATCGCGTGCATGTCCATTACTTTGAGTATGTGGCAGCACACAATCCCATCCCGTTCGTATTTGCAGCATTGACAGTAGTATTCACCTTCGGTTATTGAGGCCTTGACAAAGTAGTTTCGTCCCTTGTCCGGGTCTTCAAGCTCTGAATCAGACATGCCCATGAGAGTACACACCTTGAAGGTTTGTTCGTCAACCTAGTAAGATGTGTACATGTTGGCCCGCTTTATTTCTTCCTGGGATCTGCATGTTTTGTGCTCGTTAAATTAGTATATCCTTTTTAGCACCTTTTGTTGATGTAGGTCACAACATAGCAAATGTATTAAATCAAAGATGGAAAATAAAGCTTTTTTATTTTCCACACATTTTATTTGTAATGATTGTTTCCCACATGGCAACTGCAGTGTATTAACATGGCAAATGCAGTTTCTTTCGCATTGCAAATGTAGTGTTCTTTCACATGGCAAATGCATTGTATTTTCACATGGCAACTGCAGTTTATTTCACATGGCAACTGCAGTTTATTTCACATGGCAACTGCAGTTTATTTCACATGGCAACTAGTGTCTTTCACACAATCAGCATGTCAAAAGATGGCAACAACTTTCATGTTACTGCAACTGAATCATGTTGTTCTCAATGCATTTGCCTTGTGAAAATAAAGCTTGCATCATACATGGCAATTAAACTACATCCCACATGGCACCCACAACACATTCAAAGTGGTAGTTATACTTTGTTTCACAACAAGCAACATCTAATATTTGTTTTAGCAACTACATAGTTTTTTCATTTTTGTTTTGCATTCATGTGTTGACTACAGATGTCAGCTTCAAATCAGCAGATATGGCAAACATATTTATTTACTTTTTTTAATCATTTTTCAATGTTGAATGTACATGGCAAATAAGATCGTAAGATCAATCGCTTACCTTTTAAATATCTTGGTGGTGTATATCTTGCTCATATGCCTCTCCATCACTAAGTATGTTAGCAATTTAGGCTACTTGAGTGCGATTTGCTTCTTGCTGTAGTTCAGATCCCAGTATTTTCTGTTGCAATGCTGAATATTTCTTGGCAAACTACAGCAATGAGTTGCCAGGGCTAACATAACGATTCAAAACAACATTGAACCCTTTGTTGCGTTGTGTAATCCGCAGAAATGGAAAGAAGCACTGCATGAAGTAGGACGGCACCCAGTACATTCGCTTCTCCCACAAGCTATTTAGTGTCTCGTTGTCTTGGAATTGAGGTATGTTTCAATCATAGCTGTCTAGCTCCATTCAAACTCCTCCACCGTCAAGCTGTGGTCCACACACAACTCGAATGCCTTGTGTAGCTCTGGATGGTCAGCGAATAATGGTCCTAGCGTCTCTTCAACCTTCTTAATAATATGCCACCTATAGTGCCTATGCACTGCCAACGGAAAGACCTCCTCTATGCCTGCGCGCATGCTAAAATCCTGGTCCGTTATTATGTTCATCGGAGCTAGTCCATCCATGCACTCCAAGAAGGTTTTGAATAGCCAAGTGTAACCATCGGTATCTTCATTCTGAATGAGACTGCAACCGAACTGCAAGGACTGATTGTGGTTGTTTATTCCTATGAATGGAGCACATGACATCTTGTACATATTCATGAGATATGTTGCGTCGAACAAAATGCAATCATGGAAATGTTTGTAGGCTCTTCTTGCAGCACCATCCACCCAATACATGTTTTTGACACGGTCCTCATCGTCCAACCTTATCCTGTAGAAGAAATCACTATCTGCTTTTGCTTTCTCTTCGAAGTAGGCTATCGTGGCTTCTATGTCAGCCAACCTGCTCTCTTTACGGTATTTTCCTTTAGGTTAGTGATGTCTGCTGGTATGTAGGGCATGCTACTCAGGCTCCCATCTCCGCTGTGGATCAGGGACAATATTTGGACCATTCTTGGTGGACCGATGTTACAATCATGTAGCAACCTTATGAATTTCTTCTCGATGGGACTGAATCCTCTATGGGCACTCAAAAAGTTTACTAGGTCAAACTTCTTTATGAGGTCGTGGTTGTGTTCTTCGACATATTTGGTGACCACCCACCATGCTCCATTTGTGTTTAGCTTCAACCGGAGAGGGCATCCCGTCTTGAGAATGACGCCTCTCTTTCGTTCTGGCATGACAGGCACAACACCTTTACCTTTCTTGTTCTTTCGTGCCTTGTAGCACCTTATCTCACCTCTGCTATACTCGTTAGTTTTTTAATTTTCCTATGGTATTCTGTGTTCACCGCAAATCCATGGAACATCGCATTTCTCTGGTAGTACTCCTTGGCATCTTCAAAAGTGCCAAATCTCTGTCCAAGATATGGTGGCTGAGGTATCATGATTTCCGATTGTCCATCTTCTTCTTCCCCTTGCGCTTCGTCATCAGTTTCATCATTTACTTCAGTATCGGTGTCTGTTTCATCTGCTTGAGTGTTGCTTGTGCTGGTGTGCATAGGTGTGCTTGTCGGCATTGCTGCAACGATTGCCATTTCTGACACTGATTCCGCATTGTTTGTGGCAGCATTGGTGACTTGCTCATGGAATGCTCCTTCAATATGCTCTGAGGTTCCCGCAACAGATGTTCCTTCGCCACTGTTGATTGTAGTTGAAGCTCCTGCAAAAAATCAGGTACGTGTGTAAGCAGTATTGCTTGAATGGCATATTCGCTGTAATGAAATGATAGCAGCTGCATACAATTTGTTCATGGCACTTGCATCTGAAACATTGTACACAACTGCAGCTGTATAATTTTACATGTATAAAGTGCTGGAATGTGCATCTTTGAAATCATGGCAACTGTAACCTATCATTTTTTTGGCATGATATCATTCGTATATGCAAGTCTTGAGCATCTGCATTTTTCCATGCATGGCAACTGCAGTTCTCTAGTCATGGCAGCTGCAGTTTACCTAATATGGCAGCTGCAGTTGCCAGGTCATGGCAACCAACATCTTAACATCAAAACGTGCATTCTAGATATGAGCCTACATGGCAAATGAAGGTAATCACAAATGGCAAATACACACAGACCAGATGATCATAGATTACTAATGGTCATATTCACTTGGTGGCATTTGCCACCCCCATCGTGACAAATGCATCGTTCCCAATGCTTTTGCACAAAGAAAATGCATGATGTTTTCTTGGTTCAGATATTTTACCTTGCTGCACCACATGTGCTAATTGAAGTTGTCGTGCCACTTCAATTTGGTGCGTTGTATCTGCATTACCGACGGCCTGCAATAGTGAAGCTTGCCACAAGACATTTGCTGGTGTGGTTGCATCATAATAACCTGCGATCACGTGGAAGTTAACTTTGAAAACATGCCCAACATAGTCCACCTAGGAAGACAACTACAGTTGACCAAGATTGACCAACTATTTTGTGTCAGGCATGGAAACTGTAGCTGTTAAAACATGGCATGTGTAGTTATTCAATTATGGCATCTGCAATTGTTGAGTCATGGTAACTGCAGTTGTTGAGACATGGCAACTGTTGTTGTTGAGACATGGAAACTGCCCACACATTTGTCTACATGTGCCAAATACAGCCTTGCAGGCTTGTCATCTGCACTTTCCATCATTTTCTTCATTTCTATCAACTACAAATTCAAGTTGCCATCTTTTTATTCATTTTATCATCACACCATGCAAGCACCAATGTCATCTAGTTTGCTTTACTGATATACTATCTGCAAAATCATTTTCATATGACTCCGTACGACGTTGATGGCATGTACCCGGCTGCCACCTGTCGCCACGTGCTGCATGATGGTCCTGTGTTTTTGCAAAATACTCGTAAGTCTTGCCATCCTTGCAAGTTATATTCGCCAAATCGACATTCTATTTTTCTTTATTTTCATTACCTTGATTTGCCACATTTGCTACTTGAAGTTGGTTTATTGTATATCTATCACCGACCAGCCCCTCGTGTTCCAACTTGCGACGGTACCCCTGCTTGTGTGTTCGTGTCATAAGAACCTGCAAACAATGTCATTGTACTACATAAGTAGAATACCATTTTGAAGTCCACAAACATGTCAACTGTCCTTTTTTTATCATGCATCGTACCTAAGCTCATGTACTGCTCTAGTAGTGGTAGCAATGGTCCTGTAGAAATGAGTTGATTGTACTCTATTGCATCCCAAAATGGCACTTGCGGCCTTCCAGGAAACCATGGATCATCCATGTCTTCATGATTCATTTTCTCTGCTTTACACACTATGTTTTTGGCAACTGCACGAATAAGAATGTATCATTACTCGGTATTTTGAATTCCATTTGTTTGCTATTTGCATATAAAAGGAAACATGGCAATCTTATCACATTTATGTCGTAAACAATTATTACAACATGGCAAGTAGGAATCATCGTAGGCGTGCATTTTTCAGATGATAGGGCAGGCATGTTCATCCCCTTTTATACGACCTGGATGGCAATTAGTTTGTTGAACTGATGGCAACTGACAATATAATATGATGGCAACCGACGACATAGATAGGTGGCAACTTCCAACATAGGTAGGTGGCAAATATTTTTTCCACTTCATATGACCTGTCCCAAATTTCTCTTTTCTGCCCTATTGTTAGTGAATCTCAAACATCCTCTTCGAACACCTGCTTTACAGCATCTGAAACCTAATTTCTTAGACCAGATCCGTGATAGAACATGGCAAATTCATGATCATTGGAGGGCAGAGGAGAATAAGCATGAATGACCGGAACTATGGATCTAGTCGCCATCTACATGGGAAATCAACGGCGGGTTTTGGGGGAGAGTGGGATGGGAGTTTGGGAAGGAGGAGGAGAGAGGTTTTCTAACCTGTGAGCTTTTTGCCATCTTTTTCCGTTGATGGGGGGGTGTGGGCGCTAGGGATCTGATCTGGTTGCCATGGCAACTAGAGAAGAAAGCCGACAGAGGAAGGGGAAGATCTGCCGATGCAGAGGTTGGAGACGATTGCGGGCGGTGGCAATGCGATTCCAAAGGGGGGATTCGGCCAATGGGTGCGTGAGGTTGTGCAGGCAGCGGGTTCGCTCGCCCGGACGAGCGGGCGATCGAGCCACACACCAGACGTGCAGGCTGTGGATGGAAGCGCCCGAACGCCGTCGTGCGGGCTGGTCCGCGTATGTGCCACACAGGGCGTGCGACACACACCTCCTAAATTCCACATGTGTGGTGGTTATCCGCGTCCTTATTTTTAATAGCGAACTGGCCAACAAAATTGGCTGCCAACCAAACCAATTGGCAGTTGCCTTTTTTATGTGCCAATCTGAACCTTCCAAGTATCCAAAGTTTATTTCCTTGTATACATGGCAAGCGACCTGAACGTGACCCTTTCTCCTTTCCTACCCAAAATAACAAGGCACAAACGTGGCAGCTAATTAAAAGTCGCCAAATAAGCACAACTGATGGACAAACTTCTTCCTTTTAATCTCTTTCCTTTCGCTTCCAAACCCAGGAGGTGTGTTACGTCAAGTAAAACCAGCCCACATGCTAGCAATAATTATTTTTGTTCAAGTAACAGCAGACGTGCATATAAAGTTGGTAGAACGTGGATCTCTTTCCTTGTGTGCCAAGGAGAAAATGCTTCTTTTTAACTATTGCTGATCCACACGTCCTCTTTATCTCCAAAAGAAAATAACAAACCAAACTCCACGTATAGCTTTGCTTGGAAAGCCAAATGAATCTTGCTGTTTTTTTCCTCTCCAAGATGCAACAAGATGGCAATGAACTATAACAGCGGATTGATGGTGGTGATGGTGGCAACGGTGGTGAGGAAAGTAAGTGGCAATGAAAGACAATAATGAAGTGGCTGATGGTGTGCACGGATGCGACATTAACAAGACGTGACTAGAACTCGAAACTTTAAAAGACTAGACACTAAAACCAGCAACTCGACACATGATGCAACCAAAAATTTAATAAAACAAAAACTATGTGGTAATGGTGAAAAGGCTCAGACTGTCTGGGATATGATGAAATAATCAAAAGTCTTTTGTGGCTTTTTCTTGGACTCTAGGTATGAAGAACATATGCAATCTATACTACGAAAAATAGGAAAATCTCACCGAGCAACCTGAAAACTAATACCACTTGAGGGGCGAGGGTGTCCCGATCTTTCGATGAGATGATAACTATCGATTTGGTGGAGACGACTTTCATGATCCGACTACAAACCTGCACGACATTGTGACTTAGAAATTGCTAAACCAACTCTGAGAGGTTATTGACCACGCCGGAGCATGATCAACCCGACCACGAAGGTCTATTCCTTCAAGTAATCGAAGGATAAGGAAGAATATTATAGAGCAATATGAATATTGCGAATATAAATGAAGTGCTGATAAAATTGGGGTTCTAAAACCGGTCTTGGTCTGGTCGTTGGACACAAACGAAGTACACGAAGTTGCAGCAATGGATAACTTTTAACTAATTAAAACCCAAGTCTAAAAGATGCCTTAAGGTCTCTATTTATAGGGGAAAAGAGAGGGGATTTTGTCCACCCTTGGTAAGGTGGGACTAAAACACCTCCTGAGTCGTTTCCCCTATAATACGGACTCTAAAAATAGCCTATGTAGCAGTATTACGAAATTACATGGGTCCGGCCCATAAATAAGGTGGCGCAACACCAATAATAAACGATGGATGAAATTTATGAAAGACCATCTTGTATATTTTGTCCATCTTCTTGTATGTCATCATGATGGCTTCAAAGTACGGAAATCTCCTCCAAAAACATAGTTCTTGTTCCCTTCACGCGCACCTTCATCACAAAGCTTGATAATGCTCTAGTGTTCATTCTTCTTGTCCATGCTCGACGCTTCAACTATAAGCAATACAAAGATATCTAAGTTAGGAAGCATCACATTCTTATGAACATTAGAAACATGACCAAGGAACGAAAGTACCTGATAATTCAACTGGCGTGCGCGAGGTCTAGTAGTTGACCCAATAGGTATAGCAGCAGGGGCTGGTGTAACTATGGTAGCCATGACCTCATCACCTCGCCCCGTTTGCGTCACTTGCCTAACGAGACTAGCCGTTTGAGTATTGTCGGGCCAGGCAACTTGTGCACGTTAGTGATACATATTTTGCATAACTTCCTTAGCATGTATATATCATCCAGTCATCTCTTGTGTCATCGGTTGTTCCTACATATAAATAATTGCTAACCTGGTTTGAGCATTTCGCATAGTGGCCAAAGAAAATATCACAAAAAATAAGAGGGAAAAGCTTTTGAGCAAAAAGGAAAAGAAAACAAAGAGCTTGTAAGCAACGACAATAGTAGCATCCTGCCACATTGCTTCTCATTTGACATGATTGATCATATTGGATCATCGTGTGCGAGTTCATCGAGAATCATACATACATAGCATACTTGGAATTGAAAGTCGACACGTTTTGTTTCTCATAGGTTGTGCACAAGTTCGTAACTCGCCCTTTGAGCAATCGTGCTACGTCTCTCTAGTGTTGTGCAAAACAAGCTTTTTCCGTGGTTAACACATTTTGTGTCATTCCTTGGTTGCTGTCATATTACGGGCTCAGCAGACCCAAGAAAGGTTTGAACTCTGGGGCGTGTGCAAAGAACTCAACCTCTCAACCCAATCGATCCACTGCTCTAACGACCTAGCTCGATGAACAAGAACGAGAAAGACACAGCAGTTTACCCTGGTTTGGGCAACCTTGCGGTGTAAAACCCTACTCCTGCTTTGTGGTGGATTAGCCTCGCGGGGGCTGAGGACGAACTAGTACAAGTGGAAAAACAGCCTCTGGAGGCGTGTTCTTGTGATGATCTCTTGGGGATTCGATCAGCTGATCACCCGATGAGTCGATCCTTTTCAATGGTGGTGGCTAGGCTATATTTATAGTGGCCTTGGTCCTCTTCCTCCAAAACTTAGGCGGGAAGGGATCCCACAACAGCCAAATTTGAAAGGGGACAAGAAGTACATATGACCCTGACGAAAAGTGGTATTTGCTTGCAAAGCTTCTTGTCATAACATCGTGGTGGGCTCGACGATGAAATTCGTCCTGCCGTTCTGGCAGTCCTGGTCTTGTTGCATGCAAATGGCAACCTTTGGCTGATTCCCTGGGACTGCACTCATGTGCTTGCCTCCTTTGCACCAAAGAGGAAACCTACCGCTCTGCACCGGCTGGCGTGCGCCCAGCCTTGGTTGTCATGGCTGATGTCATTTCAGCCCCGTGAGGCTGGGTCTTGCATAGAAATATCCGCTCTGTCAGGAGGCCACCTGAGGAGGCTGCTCCCTCAGGAGGTCTTGATGTCGCCCGCCTTGCAAGGCTTGGCCCATCGCGAGGGTATTATCTTGTCGTGGTTGAAAATGGGCTGTACCAGGCCATCAATGGAGCCACGCCATGGGCCGCAGGCAGGCAGGTCTGGGTACCCTAGTTCCCAGAACGCCGAAAGAACCCCGTGGGCCCAAGGCATGCTCGCACTTGGCTTCAAGGCGAACCAAAGGGCAAGTGCGGAACTCCACGGGCCCCAATCGCCTGTGGCTCGGGTTGACGCGTGGCGCTTGATAAGACGTGTGCTTATCTGCTTCCCCATGCTGCCTTAGCAACCGTTCAACTTGACAACTACCTGCTGCATGTAGACAAAATCATCATTACTAGGGATCGTGGGAGGCCGACGATTTACCTTCTCCTGGCTATAAATGGGGGAGCGGGCGGAGCCCCCTTCTCATCTTCGTCTTCTTGTTCCTTGTTCCTCCATATCCTTGCTTCACCGTCTTGCTAGCGTGTCCATGGCGCTGATCAGGAGGTTCTTCACAACAGAGAAAGGGAAAGCCTCCGAGGTGGAACCCGTGCTGCTCCCGCCGAAGAAGAGGCCGGATCACTCCCTGGGAAGTTCCGACGAGGCCGTCATGACACGGCCTTGGCATGAACGGGCCCCGCCGGGCTTTCTGATTCCCTTGTACGCACGAGCGCAGGGCCCTGCGCACAATGATCGGCGCCACAAGGAGCGGAGCCATGGAGGAGGGCAAGTAACAGCCATGAGGCTGCCTCCTTTGCTGACCCACACCGAAGGCTCGGCCCTGGAGTTCATGGTGTGGGCGGCAACGCTGCAGCACACATGGATTCGCCTCCGAAGGCCCTTTGGAACAACTACTAAGGCCCTTTTGCTTAGTAGTTGTTGCTCCTCCTTAGGACTCCCACTATGGACGATCCCCCTTTCACTCTCGCGCTAGCTTAGTGCTCTGCATCGCCAGGACCCAGTCCCCAGGTAGGCTTCTACCATCACTGGTATGCCAGGCCGCGATGCCGTGGTCAAGGCCAGGAGGTGACCGGCCCGAGGTCCGGTGAGAGCCCCAGAGGCGTGGTGCTCAAGAGGTCCCCTATGACGCACAAGCAGCTCCCGAAGGACTGAAAGGGAAGCACCCTTGCCCCAGCGAGGTCGCGAGGGTCGTGATGTAGATCGCAAGATTAACACTCAGCACATGTCTAGTGACTTATCTTGGCGATCCGTGTTTATCTTCACACTGCGGTGGCATCCTTCGCGTGATGCCTGGCCGCGTTTCCATAGCCGCGGCACTCCCTAAGCGACCCCTTCCCCTCCCTCATCTAGGTGCTCTACGTCCTCAGGTCCCGGCTCCCGAGTGAGGCTCAGCCACCGCTGGTATGCCAAGTCGCGATGCCATGGACAAGGCCAGGGGTTGAGAGCTCGGGGGCCAGTAGGGGCCCTTGAGGCGCGATGCTTAGAGGCTCCCCCTTCAACGCACAAGCGAATTGGGGGGAGGAAAGGGATGGCTGGCCTCGCATAGGCATCTCGGAGTGATAGAGACCCACCACACCGGCTCCTGAGGTTCCTGCAGGTTAGCTGGAGGAAGGAAGCATAGCATACAATGGTGCTTGCCAACATACCGGCGATCCTTCCGCGAGAAGGTGGAGGCGCTGAGGACCTGGTGAGGTGACGTGTGCGGAGCTGGCCGCGAGCTAGAGCTCGGTCTCTCAGGTTTTTCAGCATTGTAGGGATAGGCCCATGCACAGACGCCGTGCCAACAGCCCCCATTGCGGGACAAACTCAAGGCAGGTTAGCAGCACGCGGGGGCCGCATGGGGAGGCCTTGCGAATAACAGTGCAATGGATATGACACCGGCAATAGCATAAAGTAGCTTGTAAAAGGGCGAAATCAGTTCTCATAGATGCACAAAACGATACACGCTGCGGGGCAGAGCCACACAACTTGAGGATAATGCAGCCCGAGGGGTTCCCTCAACTCAACGAACTAAAAAGTCACCTAGCACCATTGGGGTAGAAGTGTTGAAGTAGCTGAAGATGCGCGCCACACAAGTTGCTCCTCATGACCCAACAGGCTCCTGAGCCTCGGGGGGCTCCGGAGGCTCTCGCTCCTCCTCCGTCAGGACTGCCTGGCGCGTGGTTTCACGAGGCGCCAGGACGCCACACATGCATCGCTGGAGCAAGACAGCCAAGCTCGGCAGGCCGAATGGCATGCAGACGTAGCTGTAGGGTGGCCTCCACCATCCGATGCTAGACGGCCAGAGGAGCTCCTAAGAAGTAGCTCCGTTAAGGCCCGGGACGTTGACGCTGATGCGTAGCCCGCCACTTGTGTCCTGAGCAATAGCTGCATTGAGTGGCATGGGTCGTCGCTCGCCTCACATGGCCCACACCTCCTGAAGATCTTCGATTGCCCTGGTGATGAACTCCTGCTCGCTTGGTGCCTTTCTCCATGTGCCTTGCTCCTGGAAGCACGCCTTGAAGCACGCCTCCACATGGTGCCCGAACGCAAGGTGAGAGGCCTTCCAGAGAAGAGCCCCCAGCCCAACCTGAGGGCGGCGTCGGGCGCGCCTCCCTATGCAAGCGGGAAAGGCGCCCCAGTAGAGTGCAAGGGGCCCGGGTCACGATCAGTAGGCATGCCAGCCTCCTGAGTGCCGCTGAGGAGGAGCTACTTCTTCTTCTTTGGGGCAACCTCAGGGGAAAGGGTGACGCCCTCGCCATCCGAGTTCTCGGCCGCTGCGGCCTGGTAGGCGCGCTCGAGGGAGCACACCGCGTATTTCTCATTGCAGGCGACCGTGATGATGCCACCGCTTCCTGGCATCTTGAGGCTGTTGTAGCCGTGGTGCGTTGCCGCCATGAACTTGACGAGGGCTGGGTACCCGAGGATGGCATTCTACGGCAGGAGAATGTGAGCAACATCATAGTCGATGAGCTCGGTGCGGTAGTTGTCATGCTCGCCGAAGGTGACGGGGAGGCGAATCTGCACGATGGGGTGCGTGGAGCCGTCGATCACCCGTGAGAATGGCTTGGTGGGCTGAAGCTGGTCATATGGCACCTGGAGCCTGTCAAATGTCTCGACGGAGAGGACATTGATCCTAGCACCACCGTCGACGAGTGTCTTCACGTCAAGAACGTTGTTGATGGTACGTGAGCAGAGCATGGGGAGCACGCCTGAAGTGGCCGCGCACTTGATCTGGTCCGAAGGGTCGAAAGTGATGGCGTACTTGGACCACCTGAGCGGACACGACACCTCGAGCTTGGGGAGGGCCGCATTCACCTCATGAGCGAACTGCTTGAAGATGCGATGGGAGGGAGGGGCATGGGCACTCGCCAGGATGCAGGCGCTAGCACGAGGCTCTTGGAAGCCCCCAGCCCCATCGTCCTGGCGGTGGTCGTCGTTCCTTCTTGGTGGTGGTGGCAGTGGAGGGTGGCCAGCGTTGCCCTGAGGACGGTCCTCGCGAGGCTGATCCTGCCATGGCTTGTCGCGAGGCTGGCCCTTCCAGCGGTCTTCATGAGGTTGATCACACCGACCTTGATGGGGGCCACGATCGTCCCAGTGGCCTCCGCTACGACCTCCTCCACGGCCGTAGCCACGGTCGTTGCACTCATGGCGATGGACAAGGCGCCGATCCCGGATAGCCCTGAGCTCTTGGCAGTCGTTGGTCAATGAAATATGCTCTAGAAGCAATAATAAATGTGTTATTTATATTTCCTTATATCATGACAAATATTTATTATTCATGCTAAAATTGTACTAACCGTAAACTTAGTACATGTGTGAATACACAAACAATACAAAGTATCCCTGGTATGCCTCTAATTGACTAGCTCGTTAATCAAAGATGGTTATGTTTCCTGACCATAGACATGTGTTGTCATTTGAGGAACGGGATCACATCATTAGAGAATGATGTGATGGATAAGACCCATCCGTTAGCTTAGCATAATGATTGTTAAGTTTTATTGCTACTACTTTCTTCATGACTTATACATGTTCCTCTGACTATGAGATTATGGAACTCTCAAATACTGGAGGAAGACCTTGTGTGCTATCAAACGTCACAACGTAACTGGGTGATTATAAAGATGTTGTACAGGTGTCTCCAAAGGTGTTTGTTCGGTTGGCATAGATCGAGATTAGGATTTGTCACTTCGTGTATCGGAGATGTATTTCTAGGCCCTCTCGATAATGCTCATCACTATAAGCCTTGCAAGCAATGTGACTAATGAGTTAGTTGTAGGATGAAGCATTACAGAACGAGTAAAGAGACTTGCCGGTAACTATATTGAACTAGGTATGATGATACGGCCTATCGAATCTCAGGCAAGTAACGTACCGATGACAATGGGAACAACGTATGTTGTTGTCCGGTTTGACCGATAAAGATCTTCGCATAATATGTAAGATCCAATATGAGCATCCAGGTTTCGCTATTAGCTATTGATCGGAGATGTGTCCCGATCATGTCTACATAGTTCTCAAACCCGTAGGGTCTGCACGCTTAACATTCGATGACGATTTGTATTATGAGTTATGTGTTTTTGACGACCGAAGTTTGTTCGGAGTCCCGGATAAGATCACGGACATGACAAGGAGTCTCAAAATGGTCGAGAGGTAAAGATTGATATATTGGAAGGTTATGTTCAGACATCAGAAA
>NC_041385.1:324507863-324533664 GCF_002162155.2 Triticum dicoccoides | reverse complement strand
GGCCTACATGGGCCTTAGTGGAGAGCGGAGGCAACGCCTAGTAGGTGGCGCATGCCCCCCAAGCCCAATCCGAGTTGGACAAGGGGTGGGGCACGGCCGCCCTTTTCCTTCTCCCTCTCCACTTCTTTCCCCCTTTCCCACTCTAGAAAAGGAAAGGGGAATCCTACTAGGACTAGGGTGTCCTAGGAGGACTCCCCCCTTGGCGTACCCCCTCTAGGCCGGCCGCCCCCTCCTCCCCTCCTTTATATACGTAGGCAGGGGGCACCGCAAAGGCACGTAAATTGTTCTCTTCGCCATGTCCGTTGCCCCCTCCACAATTTACTCCTCTGGTCATAATGTCGTAGTGCTTAGGCGAAGCCCTGCACGGATCACATCATCAACACCGTCACCATGCCATCGTGCTGATGGAACTCTCCCTTGACCCTTTACTGGATCAAGAGTTTGAGGGATGTCATTAAGCTGAACGTGTGCTGAAAACGGAGGTGCCATACATTGGGGTACTTGGGTCGGTTGGATCATGAAACGTTCGACTACGTCAACCGCGTTTACTAACGCTTCCGCTTTTGGTCTATCGGCGTTCTGGGAATGGGGGTCCCCAGACTTGCCTGCCTGCGGCCTGCAGTGTGGCTCACCAGCGGCCCAGTACGGCCCGTCTTCATCAACTCAAGCTCAAGACCCTCACGAGGGGCCAAGCCTTGCGGGGCGGACGACACAAGGCCTCCTCAGGGGCAGCTCACCAGGCAGGCTCGCGCGAAGGCAGAGAGATCAAGGCAAGGAGTACCTCACTAGGTGCTCATGACGCAAGCCATGACGATCAACACCAGGCGGGCGCTAGGCCGACGCCAGCCTGCACAGTGTCCTCATTTCCTCTTTGGTGCAAAGGGGGCAAGCGCAGGCGCGGAGTACCAAGGCATTATGCAAAGGTTTCCATATCGGTGCAATAAGACCAAGACCTGTAGTACGGCAGGACGGAGGTCACCGTGGAGTCCAAGACGGCGTCATCGCCAGTGCCTTTGGCAGTCGAAGACCACCTTTAGTCAGGACAACTTGTACTAGCTGTCCCCTTTCAAAATGGCCGTTGTTGGCTCCCTTCCCGCTCAATACTTGGGAAGAGGACCAGGGCCTCTATAATTAGAGATAGCCACCACAGTAGGAAGGGGGCTCTTCTGGAATCAGACCGAGACCTAGCTCATCCACACATCACCACAAGAACACCTCTCGTGAGGCTGTTCTTCCTCTGTACTGTTCATCATCTGCCCAAGAGCCAATCCACCACACCATACACTGGATTAGGGTATTACACCACAACGGTGGCCCGAACCAGTATAAACCTCGTGTCTCTTGTGTTGTTCATCTTGCTAGCTTAGAATCGCGGCGAGGTTGTGGGCGTATTTTGGTAGGGAGAAGATCTTCGTGCACACCCCAGAGTTCGAACCTTAAGGGTTTTGCCAGAACCCGATATCCGACATTTGGCGTGCCAGGTAGGGGTGCGTCGGAATCTTCTTTCCGCTGATCTACATTCTGTCACTTTGTCGCATCCATGGCAGACACTCGCCGAGCTCGTGCCAAGCACTAGGCTGCTCTCACCGCCCGTGTCGCCCAGACGGCTCCCATCGGCGGGCCACCTCGTCGTTCTCTGTCGCCTGCCGCCACCGGCCCAGCGGGGAACGAGCAGCAAGCATCTTCGCTGCACCCCTCGGTGCGGCGGGAAGGCCACACCGCCACTCCATCACTGACCCCAGCTGGGTCGTCGTCTCATGCTCGTCACGCCCCCACGGATGCGTAGGCCGCGTTCCTCCTGGCACGTGAGCTCCTGCACTACCGCCTCGTCGATGATCTCTACGAATAATGGTTCGCTCACATCATCGAGCTCGTCAGCGCCGCAGGGGGATCTCCCGCGCCGTCCTTCTCGTTACCTCGCCCTCCGTCCTGCTTGGGCGACGTGGCTCAGGGAGCGCCTCCGCCAACTCCTCCCCAAGAAGGCACCCTGGCTCCAAGGCACGCGGCCCCTGGACGTGACCCACCGCGTCCGGTGCCCGGGCGGCAAGAAAGGAGCTGCCAAGAAATCCCTCAGCCTCAAGAAGGCGCTCACGTGCTCCCTTCACCAGCACAGCAAGACCGCATCGCGGCACCAGCACGCCAAGACCCCGTGCTGCCTCTGGCGGCGGCACGCAGGAACCATCAAGAACAAGCCCCGCGCCTACAAATGGCTCTGGTGGCCACCGCAGGTTGCTGCTCCTTCACCCCCGAGCTGCATAACATCGCCTGGCCCCGCAAGTTCAAGCCGGACCTGCCTCCTCGCTACGACAGTACTGCCGACCCCGCAGAGTTCCTGCAGCTCTACAAGATGGGCATCGAGGCCGCTAACAGAGACAAAAAGGTCATGGAGAACTGGTTTCCCATGGCGCTCAAGGATCGTGCCCGCACCTGGCTCCTGAACCTGCCTCCCGGCTCGATCTCCTCTTGGGATAAGATGCGTAGCCGCTTCATCTCCAACTTCCAGGACACTCACGACCGCTCTCCGGCCATGGGTGACCTGCGCCGCATCAAGCAGCAGCCTGGAGAGACCCTGTAGAAGTACATCCATCGTTTCAACAGGGCCCGCCTCAAGATCCCCAAGGTGACAGACGAGACCATCATCTCAGCGTTCTCTGGTGGCGTCCGTGACGTTAAGATGAAGGAGGAGCTCACCATCCATGAGGATCTGTGCATATCTCTCGAGCTGTTCAACCTGGCGACCAAGTGCGCAAGAGCTGAGGAAGGACGCCTCTCCCTCCTCGAGCTACCAGCTGCAGACCCGGAAGAGAAGAAGGCCAAGTCCAAGGACGTGAAGTGCAAAGGAGCAGCCGTACTCGCGGCAGAACCAGACACGAAGCGCGGCAGGGACCAGCCGGAGTCGTCCAAGGGCAACCGGTTCTGCGCCTACCACAACCTCTACACCCACAACACCAACGAATGCCAGAAGCTCAGGCCCGTTCGAGAAGGACGCATCGATCGATGCCCTGAGCGCAATGACCGGGGCTACGGCCGAGGAGGAGGACAAGGCGGAGGACGATGGGATGGCCGAGGCCCTCGCCAGGAGTGGCATGACCGACCTCGCGAGGATCGATGGTAGGACCAGCCTCGCAAGGGAGCCTGGAGGGATCAGCCTCGCGAGGACCGCCCATAGGGCAACGCAGGCCTTCCTCCTCTACCACCACCGCTAAGAAGGAATGACGGCCACAACCAGGATGAGGGGGCTGGGGGCTTCCAGGAGCCCTGTGCTATCGCTTGTATCTTGGGTGGTGCCCAGGCCCCAGCCTCTCAGTGCATCTTCAAGAAGTTTGCTCGCGAGGTGAATGCAGTCCTCCCCAAGCTCGAGGCCACGTGCCTGCTCAGGTGGTCTGAGTATGCCATCACTTTCAGCTCAGCAGATCAAGTCAAGTGTGTGGCTACAGCTAGCGTCCTTCCAATGCTTTGTTCCCCAGTCATCAGCAACGTGCAAGTTACTAGGACCCTCATCGATGGCGGCGCAGGGCTAAGTGTTCTATCCGTCGAGACGTTCAACAACCTTCAAGTGCCATATGATCAACTTCACCCTACCAAGCCTTTCTTAGGAGTTACTGACGGCTCCACCACCATGATAGGGCAGGTCCGCCTCCCTGTCACTTTCGGACAACGCAACAACAACTGCACCGAGCTCATCGACTTTGACGTCGCCCACATCCTCCTGCCATACAATGCCATCCTCGTGTATCTGGCCCTGGCCAAATTCATGGCGGTGACCCACCATGGTAACAATGTCCTGAAGATGCCAGGAAGCGACGGAATCATCACAGTCCCCTACGAAGAGAAGGATGCGATGTGCTCCCTCGAGCGCGCCTTCCAAGCTGCATCAATTGAGGACCCAGACATCAAGGGCGAGAACCCTCCTGAGGCACTTCCCAAGAAGAAGAAGACATCTCCCAACTTAAGGCCTCAGGAGGTTGGCGTCCTAGGAAGTGTTGCATCAGGATCCGTGCCCATGCAAGGGGCGCCTCCCTCCATCACATAGGAAGGCGTGCTCGGCGCCCTCCTCGGGCAGGGCTTGGGGACTCTCTTCTGGAGGGCCTCAAACTTTGTGAAGCTCACGAGGGAGGCGCTCAGGCACCACTTGGAGGCGTGCTTCGCAGCACATTTCCCTCAGGAAGGCATGGGGCATGGAAAGCCCAACCCTCAGGAGTTCATCACCAAGACCACACAGGAGCTTCAGGAAGCTAGAGCCATACGCGGCGGCCACCGTCTACCTGGCGTAGCTCCCCATCCAGGCGAGGATAGCGGGCTACGCATCTGCATCGATTTCCCAGGGCTCAACCGAGCCGCATCTTAGGAGCGCTTCTGGGCTTCGCGCGTGGGGCGTTGCTAGGGTCTGCCGCACAGCTACATTCGCATGCCTTTCGGCCTGTCGAACATGGCTACTACTCACCAAAGCCATCTACGGAGCATTATAGCAGTTCAGGAGGCCAGGCATCATGTGGTCCTGGCGGAGATGGAGATGGTCCTCGAGGAACCGCCTGGACCCCCAGAGCCTGTCGAGGATCAGGGCTCTGGTGGCTCATGAGGATCGGCCTCTTCACCGCGCATCGTCAGCTACTCCGACACCCATTGTACAATGGTACTAGGTGACATCTTTTGAGTTCATTTCAGCTGGGAGCGCCCTCACGGCTGTATCATTCTCAGGCCGCATGGGTCTGTCCCTGCAACATGTATCACTTTTGCTTATGTCTTTAGTTTACCTTGCTGGGGGCGCCCCTCGGGTTACATCATCCCCAAGCCGCTTGGGTCTGACCCAGTGGCATGTACCCTTTCCGCGTTTATCTAAGTTGACTTGCCTTTCATGCTTAACCTGCCTATGATTATCGCTTGCTCGATTGACACCTACGCTTAGAGCTGCTCACGCTGGCACGACGCTTGCGCATGCGTCTATCCCTGCAACGTCGACAAATCTGAGTGGTCGAGCTCTGGCCCGCGGCAGCCCCACAAGCGTCACCTCACCAGGCCCTCAGTGCCCTCATCACTCTCTCGGAGCAACCAATGGCCGGCCGTCGATCATAATGGCAACTCGTGCTTCTCTCGTGTTGGTTTACAGGAACTTCCTGAGGTCTAAAGCGGGTGGCTCCATGAGCTCTCTCTCTCTCTCTCTCTCTCTCTCTCTCTCTCCTGCACGATCCGCTTGCGCATTGAAAGGGGGGCTCCTGAGCATCGCGACTCAGGAGATCTTACTGGCTCTCCAGCCCTCACCCCCTGGCCTTGTCCACGGCATCGCGACCTGGCATACCAGCGGCGGCTGAGCTCGCTTGAGGGCCGGGACCAGAGGATGTAGATCACCAAGGAAAGTGTGGGGAAGAGAATGGAAGCTCGCGAGGGCCTGACCCAGCTACATCTCAGCTGCCGACGTACAAGTCTGGCGCACCGCGAAGGGGCAACTTCATGTTTCTGAGATAAGTTTCACGCCTGGAATAGCTAATTGATGTGATAGATAATCTCCACTTAATGCGGCCCCATAGCGGCGATGTTGCCTGCCTTTCTACCTTTCAGCGGCTAGTTGTGCGCTAAAGGGGACCTCCTGAGCATCGCGCCTCAGGGGCACTTACTAGACCTCGGGCCGCTCACCTCTTGGCCTTGACCACGTCACCGCGACCTGGCATACCAGTGACAGCTGAAGCCTGCCTGGGGACCGGGACCTGTCAGCGTAGAGCACCAAGTCGTCACGAGTTTAGAAAGGGGGAACCAAGCCGGGACAAGACAAGCATTCGCACCGCTTCATAATAAGGATAATATCAACAAAAGACATCGTGGACCCTTTACATGCCCCCACGGGGTGTTTTATTGATTCCTCGCAAGGAACAAAAGTAGTGAATCCTAAGGATCTCTAACTACACGAGCCTCCATGGTCGACGCCATCATCAACAGTTGGCCACGGGGGCTGACGCCAACCCCATCCAGATCAGCTGCTGCAACGGCCTGATGCAGTCGCCTTGCTCCGGGCATGGCGCGAGCTCGGGGGCACGTAGCTGTCGTTGCTCGTCTCCGGAGTCACGAAGAGCTCGGGAGAGTCGCTGGAGTCCCAAGCATCGCTGCCGCTGCCGGAGGAGC
Organism: Triticum dicoccoides; assembly: GCF_002162155.2. Lineage (NCBI taxonomy): Eukaryota > Viridiplantae > Streptophyta > Magnoliopsida > Poales > Poaceae > Triticum > Triticum dicoccoides. The sequence goes on along the minus strand of NC_041385.1, from coordinate 324,527,550 downwards.
CGGTGGGGAAGCGAGCGGCATGCCTAGCCCCTGCTGCATCGATGCCTAGACTGTCTGCTTTGGGGAAGCACTCCAGGCAGCGGCCTTCTGCGTCAAAGACCTTGAAGAGCATCAAGGAGGCGCCATCGTATTCGAAATGAATCATGAGGGCACCCCCTGTTCGGCAGACCCGGGCGACCTCGCCCCAGCCTTGGGTCATGAAGACCTTGCCCGGAGCGACGACTTCAACCTCCGCTCCGGTCGCCGGAGCACCACAGTCGGCGTGCTGCACCCAAAGCTCGAGAGGCCCCCTCGGCGACATCTCGAAGGCGAAGAATGGAGGGAAGCGGATCTAGGTGCTTGGAGAAATCAGGCATGGAGCACGAGCTTGTGAGAGGAGTCCGCGGCGTGGACTCCAGGAGCGACGGCGCGCGCCACCATGGCTCGTCGACCTCGCCTAATGTGCGGGCAGTGTCGCTCGTCGTCCCTTTCTCCAGGGCCCTCGGACCGGGCATACAGGGGTAGCGGGAACCCAGGAGGTGGCTGCTCGCACCAAGGCCTCGTCATCTCCGGCCTCGCAACCTCGTCGCGGTGGCACAGGACCGACCGTTTCTTCGGCGGGAGCGGGTCAGGCCCCTCTCGGGGGGCCTTTCCTTCCTCTGTGGCAGAGAACCTACGGATCGATGCCATTGGCGTCGAGAATGGAGGTGGAGCAGGGGAGAAGAAGCCGGTGGAGCAAGAAGAGATGGACAACGGGGGCTCACGCCCCTCCGTACTTATAGTCTAGGGGAGGCCAACCGTCGGCCTCCATGATCACAGGTAATGATGACTCTTTTTGCATGCAGCAGGGACTCGTCAATTCGGGCAGTTGCCGAGGCAGCATGGGGAAGCGGAGACGCCCACGTCCAATCAGCCACCACGCGTCGAGCAAGGCCGCAGGCTGTTGGGGCCCATGGTGCTCCGCACTTTCCCTTTGGCTTCGCTGCTAAGCCAGGTTCGAGCACGCCTTGGGCCCGGGGGCTATTGTCAGTGTTCTGGGAACGGGTGTCCCCAGACTTGCCTGCCTGCGGCCTGCAGCATGGCTCATCAGCAGTGCAGTACGACCCATCTTCGTCAACTCAAGCTCAAGACCCTCGCGAGGGGCCAAGCCTCGCGGGTCAGATGACACAAGGCCTCCTCAGGGGCGGCCTCACTAGGCAGGCTCGCGAGGAGGCGGAGAGATCAAGGCGAGGGGTACCTCGCGAGGTCCTCATGACGCAAGCCATGACGATCAAGACCAGGCGGGCGCCAACCTTCACAGTGTCCTCGTTTCCTCTTTGGTGCAAAGGGGGCAAGCGCAGGCACGGAGTACCAAGGCATCATGCAAAGGTTTCCATATCGGTGCAACAAGACCAAGACCAGTAGGACGGAAGGACGGAGGTCACCGTGGATCCCAAGACAGCGTCATCGCTAGTGCCTTTGGCAGTCGAAGACCATGTTTATTCAGGATAGCTTGTACTAGTTATCCCCTTTCAAAATGGTCGTTGTTGGCTCCCTTCCCGCTCAATATTTGGGAAGAGGACCAAGCCCTCTATAATTAGAGATAGCCGCCACAGTAGGAAGGGGGCTCATCTGGTATCAGACCGAGACCTAGCTCGTCCACACATCACAACGTAACTGGGTGATTATAAGGATGCTCTACAAGCGTCTCCAAAGGTGTTTGTTGGGTTGGCATAGATCGAGATTTGGATTTGTCACTCCGTGTATCAGAGATGTATTTCTGGGCCCTCTAGATAATGCTCATCACTATAAGCCTTGCAAGAAATGTGACTAATGAGTTAGTTGCGGGAAGAAGCATTACAGGACGAGTAATGAGACTTGCCGGTAACGAGATTGAACTAGGTATGATGATACAGACGATCGAATCTCGGGCAAGTAACATACCGATGACAAAGGGAACAACGTATGTTGTTGTGCGGCTTGAGACAATATGAGCATCTAGGTGCCGCTATTAGTTATTGATCGGAGATGTGTCTCGATCATGTCTACATAGTTCTCGAACCCGTAGGGTCCGCAAGCTTAACATTCGATGATGATTTGTATTATGAGTTATGTGTTTTTGATAGCCGAAGATTGTTCGGAGTCCCAGATAAGATCACGAACATGACAAGGAGTCTTGAAATGGTCGAGAGGTAAAGATTGATATATTGGAAGGTTACGTTCGAACATCGGAAAAGTTTCGTAGAGGTTGGGACATTTTTTGGACTACCGGGAGGTTACCGGACCCCCCCCCCCCCGGAAAGTTAATGGGCCTACATGGGCCTTAGTGGAGAGAGGAGACAACGGCCAAGAGGTGGCGCGCGCCCCCCAAGCCCAATCCGAGTTGGACAAGGGGTGGGGGCGTGGCCTCCCTTTTTCTTCTCCCTCTCCACTTCTTTCCTGCTTTCCCACTCTGGAAAAGGAAAGGGGAATCCTATTAGGACTAGGGAGTCCTAGTAGGATTCCCCCCTTAGCGCGCCCCCTCTAGACTGGCCGCACCCTCCTCCCCTCCTCTATATACATGGGCAGGGGGCACCGCAAAGGCACGTAAATTGTTCTCTTTGCCGTGTGCGTTGCCCCCTCCACAGTTTACTCCTTCGGTCATAACATCGTAGTGCGTAGGCGAAGCCCTGCACGGATCACATCATCAACAACGTCACCAGGCCGTCGTGCTGATGGAACTCTCCCTTGACCCTTTACTGGATCAAGAGTTTGAGGGATGTCATCGAGATGAACATGTGCTGCACACGGATGTGCCATACGTTGGGGTACTTGGGTCGGTTGGATCGTGAAACGTTCAACTACATCAACCGCGTTTACTAACGCTTCCGCTTTTGGTCCATCGGCGTTCTGGGAACGGGGTCCTCAGACTTGCCTGCCAGAACGCTGCAGCGTGGCTCACCAGCGGCCCAGTACGACCCGTCTTCATCAACTCAAGCTCAAGACCCTCACGAGGGTCCAAGCCTCACGGGGCGGACGACACAAGGCCTCCTCAGGGGCGGCCTCACCAGGCAGGCTCACGAGGAGGCAGAGAGATCAAGGCGAGGGGTACCTCACGAGGTGCTCATGACGTAAGCCCTTACGATCAAGATCAGGCGGGCTCCAGGCCGGCGCCAGCCTGCGCAGTGTCCTCGTTTCCTCTTTGTTGCAAAGGGGGCAAGCGCAGGCGCGGAGTACCGAGGCATCATGCAAAGGTTTCCATATCGGTGCAACAATACCAAGACCAGCAGGACGGCAGGACGAAGGTCACCGTGGAGCCCAAGACAGCGTCATCGCTAGTGCCTTTGGCAGTCGAAGACCACCTTTAGTCAGGATAGCTTGTACTAGTCCCCTTTCGAAATGACCGTTGTTGGCTGCCTTCCCGCTCAATATTTGGGAAGAGGACCAGGGCCTCTATAATTAAAGATAGCCACCACGGTAGGAAGGGGGCTCATCTGGAATCAGACCGAGACCTAGCTCGTCCACACATCACCACAAGAACACCTCTCGCGAGGCTGTTCTTCCTTTGTACTGTTCATCATCAGCCTAAGAGGCAATCCACCACACCACACACTTGATTAGGGTATTACACCATAACGGTGGCCCGAACGAGTATAAACCTCGTGTCTCTTGTGTTGTTCATCGTGCTAGCTTAGAATCGCGGCGAGGTTGTGGGCGTGTTTCACTAGGGAGAAGATCTTCATGCGCACCCCAGAGTTCGAACCTTAAGGGTTTTGCCGAAACCCGATATCCGACATGGTCTATGAGGGTACGTGGACACACTCTCCCCCTCTCGTTGCTATGTATCTCCTAGATAGATCTTGCATGAGCGTAGGAATTTTTGCTAAATTGCATGCTAGGTTACCCAACAATGGTATCCGAGCCAGGTTTATGCGTAGATAATTTTCACGAGTGGAACACAAAGAGTTGTGGGCGATAATAGTCATACCACTTACCACCAACGTCTTACTTTGATTCAGCGGTATTGTCGGATGAAGCGGCCCGGACCGGCATTACATGACCGCGTTCATGAGACTGGTTCTACCGACGTGCTTTGCACACTGGTGGCTGGTGGGTGTCTGTTTCTCCAACTTTAGTTGAATCGAGTTTGACTACGGCCGGTCCTTGTTGAAGGCTAAAACAACACAGTTGACAAAAATCATTGTGGTTTTGATGCGTAGGTAAGAATGGTTCTTGCTAGAAACCCATAGCAGCCATGTAAAACTTTCAACAACAAAGTAGAGGATGTCTAACTTGTTTTTTCCAGGGCATGTTGTGATGTGATATGGTCAATACATGATGTGATATAAATTTTTGTATGAGTTGATCATGTTTTGTAACAAAGTTATCGGCAACTGGCAGGAGCCATATGGTTGTCGCTTTATCGTATGAAATGCACTTGCCATGTAATTGCTTTACTTTATTACTAAGCGGTAGCGATAGTTGGCGAGACAACAACGATGCTACGATGGAGATCAAGGTATCAAGCCGGTGACAATGGAGATCATGACGGTGCTTTGGAGATGGAGATCAAAGGCACAAGATGATGATGGCCATATCATGTCACATATTTTGGTTGCATGTGATGTTTATATTTTATGCATCTTATTTTGCTTGGTATGGAGGTAGCATTATAAGATGATCCCTCACTAAATTTCAAGGTATAAGTGTTCTCCCTGAGTATGCACCGTTGCTACAGTTCGTCGTACCGAGACACCACGTGATGATCGGGTGTGATAAGCTCTACGTTCACATACAACGGGTGCAAGCCAGTTTTTCACATGCAGAATACCGAGGTTAAACTTGACGAGCCTAGCATATGCAGATATGGCCTCGGAACACTGAGATCGAAAGGTCAAACATGAATCATATAGTAGATATGATCAACATAGAGATGTTCACCATTGAAAACTACTCCATCTCACGTGATGATTGGACATGGTTTAGTTGATATGGACCACGTGATCATTTAGATGACTAGAGGGATGTCTATCTAAGTGGGAGTTCTTTAGTAATATGATTAATTGAACTTTAATTTATCATGAACGTAGTCCTGATAGTTTTTTACATATCTATGTTGTTGTAGATCAATGGCCCGTGTTGCCATTCCCTTGAATTTTAATGCGTTCCTAGAGAAAGCTAAGTGGAAAGATGATGGTACCAACTACACGGACTGGGTCCATAATTTGAGGATTATCCTCATTGCTGCATAGAAGAATTACGTCCTTGAAGCACCGCTAGGTGGAAGGCCTGCTGCAGGAGAAGATACTGATGTTATGAACGTCTAGCAAGCTCGATCTGATGAATACTCGATAGTTCAATGTGCCATGCTTTACGGCTTAGAATCGGGACTTCAAAGACGTTTTGAAAGTCATGGAGCATATGAGATGTTCTAGGAGTTGAAGTTCATATTTCAAGCAAATGCCCAAGTTGAGAGATATGAAGTCTCCAACAAGTTTTACAGATGCAAGATGGAGTAGAATAGTTCTATCAGTGAACTCATACTCAGAATTTCTGGGTACCATAACCACTTGACCCAGCTGGGAGTTAATCTTCCTGATGATAGTGTCATTGACAAAGTTCTTCAATCACTTCCACCAAACTATAAAGGCTTCATGATGAACTATAATATGCAAGGGATGGAAAAGACAATTCCTGAGCTCTTCGCAATGATAAAGGCTGCCGAGGTAGAAATCAAGAAGGAGCATCAAGTGTTGATGGTTAACAAGACCACAATTTTCAATAAAAAGGTCAAAGGGAAGAAGGGAAACTTCAAGAAGAATAGAAAGCAAGTTGCTACTCCCAGGAAGAAGCCCAAGTCTGGACCGAACCCTGAAACTGAGTGCTTCTACTACAAAGGGACTGGTCACTGGAAGCGGAACTGCCCCAAGTATTTGGCGGATAAGAAGGATGGCAAAGTGAAAGGTATATTTGATATACATGTTATTGATGTATACCTTACTAATGCTCGTAGTAGCGCTTGGGTATTTGATACTGGTTCTATTGCTCATATTTGCAACTCGAAACAGGGGCTACCAATTAAACAAAGATTGGCTAAGGACGATGTGACAATGCGCGTCAGAAATGGTTCCAAGGTCGATGTGATCGCCATCGGCACGCTACCTCTACATCTACCTTCGGGATTAGTTTTAGACCTGAATAATTGTTATTTGGTGCCAACATTGAGCATTAACATTATATCTGGATCTTGTTTGAGGAGAGATGGTTATTCATTTAAATTAGAGAATAATGGTTGTTCTATTTATACGAGTCATATCTTTTATGGTCATGCACCCTTGTTAAGTGGTATATTCTTGTTGAATCTCAATCATGGTGATGCACATATTCATAATATTGAAGCCAAAAGATGCAAAGTTAATAATGATAATGCAACTTATTTGTGGCACTGCCGTTTAGGTCATATTGGTGTAAAGCGCCTGAAGAAACTCCATGCCGACGGGCTTCTGGAATCACTTGATTATGAATCACTTGGTGCTTGCGAACCATGCCTCATGGGCAAGATGATTAAGACTCCATTCTACGGAACAATGGTGCGGGCTACTGACTTATTGGAAATAACACATACCGATGTGTGCAGTCCGATGAGTATTGAGGCTCGTGGCGGGTATCATTATTTTCTGACCTTCACAGATGATTTGAGGAGATATGGGTATATCTACTTAATGAAAAATAAGTCTGAAACGTTTGCAAAGTTCAAAGAATTTCATAGTGAAGTGGAAAATCATCATAACAAGAAAAAAAAGTTTCTATGATCAGATCGCGGAGGAAAATATTTGAGTTATGAGTTTGGTCTTCATTTGAAATAATGTGGAATAGTTTCACAACTCACGCCACCTGGAACACCACAGCATAATGGTGTGTCAGAATGTCATAACCGTACTTTATTAGATATGGTGCGATCTATGATGTCTCTTACTGATTTACTGCTACTGTTTTGGGGTTATGCTTTAGAGACGGCTGCATTCACGTTAAATAGGGCACCGTCGAAATCCGTTAAGACGACACCATATGAACTGTGGTTTGGCAAGAAACCCAAGTTGTCGTTTCTTATAGTTTGGGGCTGTGATGCCTATGTGAAAAAGCTTCAACTTGATAAGCTCGAACACAAATCAGAGAAATGTGCCTTCATAGGATACCCAAAGGAAACTGTTGGGTACACCTTCTATCACAGATCCGAAGGCAAGATATTCGTTGCTAAGAATGGATCCTTTGTAGAGAAGGAGTTTCTCCCAAAAGAAGTGAGTGGGAGGAAAGTAGAACTTGATGAGGTAAATGTACCTTCTCCCGAATTGGAAAGTAGTTTATCACAGAAATCAGTTCCAGTGATTCCTACACCAATTAGTGAAGAAGCTAATGATGATGATGATGAAACTTCAAATCAAGTTACTACCGAACCTCATAGGCCAACCAGAGTACGGTCCACACCAGAGTGGTACGGTAATCCTATTTTGGAAGTCATGTTACTAGACCATGATGAACCTATGAACTATGAGGAAGCAATGATGAGCCCAGATTCCGCAAAATGGCTTGAGGCCATGAAATCCGAGATGGGATCCATGTATGAGAACAAAGTGTGGACTTTGTTGGAACTTTCCCGATGATCGGCAAGCCATAGAAAACGAATGGATCTTCAAGAAGAAGATTGACACTAACGGTAATGTTACTATCTACAAAGCTCGACTTGTTGCGAAAGGTTTTCGACAAGTTCAAGGAGTTGACTACAATGATACCTTCTCACCCGTAGCGATGCTTAAGTCTGTCCGAATCAAGTTAGCAATTGCCGCATTTTATGATTATGAAATTTGGCAAATGGATGTCTAAACTGCATTCCTTAATGGATTTCTTAAATAAGAGTTGTATATGAGGCAACCAGAAGGTTTTGTCGATCCAAAAGGTTATAACAAAGTGTGCAAGCTCCAGTGATCCATTTATGGACTGGTGCAAGCCTCTCGGAGTTGGAATATACGCTTTGAGAATGTGATCAAAGCATATGGTTTTATACAGACTTTTGGAGAAGCTTGTATTTACAAGAAACTGAGTGGGAGCTCTGTAGCATTTCTAATATTATATGTGGATGACATATTGTTGATTGGAAATAATACAGAATTTCTGGATAGCATAAAAGGATACTTGAATAAGAATTTTTCAATGAAAGACCTCGGTGAAGGTGCTTACATATTGGGTATCAAGATCTATAGAGAAAGATCAAGACGCTTAATTGGACTTTCACAAAGCACATACGTTGATGAAATTTTGAAGAAGTTCAAAATGGACCAGTCAAAGAAAGGGTTCTTGCCTGTGTTATAAGGTGTGAAGTTGACTCAGACTCAATGCCCGACTACTGCAGAAGATAGAGAGAAAATGAAAGTCATTCCCTATGCCTCGGCCATAGGTTCTATCATGTATGCAATTGTGTGTACCAGACCTGATGTGTGCGTTGCTACAAGTTTAGCAGGGAGGTACCAAAGTAATCCAGGAGTGGATCAATGGAGAACAGTCAAGAACATCCTGAAATACCTGTAAACGACTAAGGATATGTTTCTCGTTTATGGAGGTGACAAAGAGCTTGTTGTAAATGGTTACGTCGATGCAAGCTTTGACACTGATCCGGATGACTCTAAGTTGTAAACCGGATATGTATTTATGTTGAATGGTGGAGCTGTCAGTTGGTGCAGTTCCAAGCAGAGCGTCGTGGCGGGATCTAAGTGTGAAGCAGAGTACATAGCTGCTTCGGAAGCAACAAATGAAGGAGTCTGGATGAAGGAGTTCATATCCGATCTAGGCGTAATACCTAGTGCATCGGGTCCAATGAAAATCTTTTGTGACAACACTGGAGCAATTGCTTTGGCAAAGGAATCCAGATTTCACAAGAGAACCAAACACATCAAGAGACACTTCAATTCCATCCGCGATCAAGTCAAGGAGAGACATAGAGATTTGCAAGATACATACGGATCTGAATGTTGCAGACCCGTTGACTAATCCTCTTCCATGAGCAAAACATGATCAACACCAAGACTCCATGGGTGTTAGAATCATTACTGTGTAATCTAGATTATTAACTGTAGTGCAAGTGGGAGACTGAAAAAAATATGCCCTAGAGGCAATAATAAAGTTGTTATTTATATTTCCTTATATCATGATAAATAGTTATTATTCATGCTAAAATTGTATTAACCAGAAACTTAGTACATGTGTGAATACATAGACAATACAAAGTGTCCCTAGTATGCCTCTACTTGACTAGCTCGTTAATCAAAGATGGTTATGTTTCCTGACCATAGACATGTGTTGTCATTTGACGAACGGGATCATATCATTAGAGAATGATGTGATGGACAAGACCCATCTATTAGCTTAGCATAATGATCGTTAAGTTTTATTGCTACTGCTTTCTTCATGACTTATACATGTTCCTTTTACTATGAGATTATGCAACTCCCGAATACCGGAGGAACACCTTGTGTGCTATTTAAAGTCACAACGTAACTAGTTTATTATAAAGATGCTCTACAGGTGTTTCCGAAGGTGTTTGTTTGGTTGGCATAGATCGAGATTAGGATTTGTCACTCCATGTATCGGAGAGGTATCTCCGGGCCTTCTCGGTAATGCTCATCACTATAAGCATTGCAAGCAATGTAACTAATGAGTTAGTTGCGGGATGAAGCATTATGGAACGAGTAAAGAGACTTGCCAGTAACGAGATTGAACTAGGTATGATGATACCGACAATCGAATCTTGGGCAAGTAACATACCGATAACAAAAGGAACAACGTATGTTGTTGTGCGGTTTGACCGATAAAGACCTTCGTAGAATATGTAGGAGCCAATATGAGCATCCAGGTTCCACTATTGGTTATTGATCGGGGTGTCTCGATCATGTCTACATAGTTCTCGAACCCGCAGGGTCCGCACATTTAACGTTTGATGATGATTTGTATTATGAGTTATGTGTTTTTGATGACCGAAGTTTGTTAGGAGTCCCGGATGATATCATAAACATGACGAGGAGTCTTGAAATGGTCTAGAGGTAAAGATTGGTATATTGGAAGGTTATGTTGGGACACCAGAAAAGTTTGGAGAGGTTCGGACATTTTTCGGAGTATTGGGAGGTTACCGGAACCCCACGAGAAAGTTAATGGGCCTACATGGGCCTTAGTGGATAGTGGAGGCTACGGCCAGGAGGTGGCGCGCACCCCCAAGCCTTCTAATTGGACAAGGGGTGGGGGCGCGACCCCCCTTTCCCAATCCAGAAAAGGAAATGGGAGTCCTACTAGGACTAGGGACTCCTTGTAGGACTCCCCACTTGGCGCGCCCCCTCTAGGCCGACTGCCCCCTCCTCCCCTCCTTTATATACGTGGGCAGGGGCACCCCGATGGCACATAAATTGTTCTCTCTGTCGTGTGCGGTGCCCCCCCTCCAAAGTTTACTCCTCTGGTCATAGTGTCATAGTGCTTAGGCGAAGCCCTGCGTGGATCAAATCATCAACACCGTCACCACGCTGTCATGCTGGCGGAACTCTCCGTTGACCCTCTACTAGATCAAGATTTCGAGAGACATCATCGAGCTGAACGTGTGCTGAACACGCAGGTTCCGTACGTTCGGTAGTTGGATCGGTTGGATCGTGAAGACGTTCGACTACATCAACCGCGTTTACTAACGCTTCCACTTTCAGTCTATGAGGGTACGTGGACACACTCCCCCTCTCGTTGCTATGCATCTCCTAGATAGATCTTGCGTGAGCGTAGGAATTTTTTTGAAATTGCATGCTATGTTACCCAACAGTTGGTGTTGTGGCTGTGCATGTTGTGGAAGACGCAGAACGGGCGATTGCCTTTGGCGGACTCAGGGTGATCACAGCCGTGCTTCATTTCAGGCTCGAACGCGCGTACCGTCGGGCCCTTGCGCTTCACGTCCTTCGCCTTGGCCTTCTTGTCTTCAGGATCGGCTTCAGGGAGCTCGAGGAGCGAGAGGCAACCTTCTTCTGCCCTTGCGCACCTGGTCACCATGTTGAACATCTCCAGAGCTGAACACAGGTCCTTGTTTATGGCGATCTCTTCCTTCATCTTGACACCCCGGACACCATCAGTGAATGTTGAGATGATGGCCTCGTAAGACACCTCGGGGATCTTGAGGCGAACGTTGGTGAAGCGCTAGATGTATTTGTGCAAGGTCTCTCCTAGTTGTTACTTGATGCACCGCAGGTCACTAGCTGCAGGAGCGCGGTTGCGGGTGCCTTGGAAGTTGTCGATGAAGCACTCTCGCAGCTCATCCCAGGAGGAGATCAACCCCACCGGGAGGTTCAGGAGCCACGAGCGCACGCCATCCTTGAGAGCCATGGGGAACCAGTTTTCCATGATGTTCTTGTCACCACTTGCCGCCTCGATGCTTAGGTGATAGATATGAAGGAACTTGACTGGGTCAGGGGTGTCGTCGTAGCGCGGTGGCAGATCTGGCTTGAACTTGTTGCGCCAGACGACACAGCGAAGCTTTGTAGTGAATGCTCGGCATTTCGCCGTGGTCACGGGGGCCCGCCTCGATTGGAGGGGGAGCCCGTTCTTGAAGGCCGTGCGCAACCATCCTGGGCTGCATGCGGTCTTGACGCGGGGGCATAGGAGGAGCTGGGAGCTCACACGCCTCTCCATGAGGCTGCTGCATGACCCGACAGTTTTCTTCATCGCGCATGGGCGCCCAGCGTGGCTGGTCGCGCTGGGGGGCCTCACGCCTTGGCTCGGGGACGACATCTTGCCGGATATGGGGAGGAGGTGCGCCGTGAGATACGTCGCCTGCCTGAGGCTGCGGGCTAGGCAGCGAACGGGACAGTGCAGGAGCCTCTCCAGCAGCGCTGATGAGCTCGGCGATTCAGTCCAGCCAATCCCCGTAGAGGTCGTCGGCCGGAGAGGTAGCGCAGAAGCTCACACGCCATGAGCAGCGCCGACTGCGTGGTCGCTAGCCCGCAATGGGCATGGGAGGACGAAGCAGCGGCCGGGGTCAGCGACAGAGTGGCGGTGCGGCCGTCGTGTCTCATAGAGGGCGGCAGCGACGAATCCCGCTGCTCATAGGCTGCAGGGCTAGTGGCAGCATTGGCCACGGGCGACGGGGAGCGGCAAGGAGCACCACTGCCTGTGGGCGCCGTCTGAGCGACACGCGCGGCGAGGGCTGACCGACGCTCGGCATGATCTCTACGAGCATCCGCCATGAGAACAGTGGGGCGGGGGTGAAACAACAGACGGAAGAGAGGCTTCGAGCCCCTACCTGGCGCGCCAAATATCGGATACTTGGCTCCACACACCCAAGTAAGGTTCAAACTCTAGGCCTGTGCGAAGAACTCAACCTCTCAAGCCAATCAATCCGCTGCTCTCATGACCTAAGTCGATGAACAAGAAGGAGAAAGACACGGTAGTTTACCCAGGTTCGGGCCACCTTCCGGTGTAAAACCCTACTCCTGCATTGTGGTGGATTAGCCTCGCGGGGGCTGAGGACAAACTAGTACAAGTGGAAGAATAGCCTCAGGAAGCTTGTTCTTGTGATGAGCTCTTGCGGTTTTGATGAGCTGATCAGCCGATGAGTCGATCCTTTTCTACGGTGGTGGCTAGGCTATATTTATAGTGGCCTTGGTCCTCTTCCTCCAAAACATAGGCGGGAAGGAATCCCACAACGAGCAAATTTGAAAGGGGGCAAGAAGTACATATGACCCTGACGAAAGGTGGTCTTCTCCTACAAATCTTCTGATCGTGACGTCGTGGTGGGCTCGGTGATGACATCAGTCCTGCCGTTCTGGCGGTCCTGGTCTTGTTGCACGCAAATGGCAACCTTTGGCTGAATCCTTGGGACTCCACTCCTGTGCTTGCCTCCTTTGCACCAAATAGGAAAGATGCCGACATCATGATGTAATGGTAAGTCATTTCTTTTTGTACAGTGTCACTGAATTGTCAAGGCGTGATGGCATTTTTTTAGTTGAACTGCACAAAATATGCTTAAAAAAGAGGAAAGGTTAGGAATGGTTCAATCTTTCAGAAAATACTATGTATGCCTTTCTGACATCAGCCATTGTTGCCTTATTTATTCCTTCAAACAGGTGGTTAGAAATAGTCTTGCTACCTTTTCCCATTAAGAAATTGGAATGCTTATATTTGTGAGTCTATGCTTCAACTAGTGCCACTTTTGTAGTAATCACACTTCCAATATCTGTGCAAACAGGGATGCTCGATTTTAGTGGAAATGCACAAAAAGTCCAAATGGTTCAACATTATGAGCGTGCTTTCTTCCTAACTGTTATATCCAATTGGTGGCACTATGAGCTGTTCATTATGAAGGTACATGGTTTGCTACTATCTTGCTACTCTTTTTTTACTGTCACTAGATAGTAATATTACTAGTTTGCATGTGAATTTATTGGCAGGGTGGACCTACATTGGAGGTGCATGACATGTTTCAATGATTGGATGCTCAATTTCGGTTGTATCGATTTCACCTCTTCCATCACTGCGAACATGGATATCCTTGCTCTGATGAAGAATAAGCTCTATATTTCTGCTCTGTACCAGCAAATCAATTTGGTACAAAATTGTTCAGGGCAAAACATGATAGTATCAAAATGTCCAGTGCAAAACATGACAGATGCTAAGCGGAAATGACTAGAAGAGACGTGTTTAAACCGAAAATACAAGGTGGGGTATATGTTTACTAGCAGCTTGATATTTGTGCAAATAGATGTCTGCCCATTGCTATTTGGCAAACAAACAAAGTGACCTCAAGTTTGGTGGAACTGCACAAGAGAATAGTATAGTCACTACATGCAGTGCCACTTCAAAATAGACACAGGAAGACTGGATAGTCACTTCATGGACTGCACAAAAGTAGTAATGTACTATTTATTGGCTAATGGGCATCATTTTGCCTAAGTTAAAGTTTTTATTCCAAAAATAGTCTCGCCGTGTGATCGAGAGAAGACCAAATCATATTGCAGTGGATGTTCCTCCATCATGTGTGGTTCATTCTCATGGTTCCAACTGTTAGTGAAACCACCGTTTGCAAGAGGAAGTATTATTTCCTCCGACTCCGAGCCTTTGCCAAGACAAAAAATCCAAAGAGTAACCCGGAAAGTAAGATTTTCTCAACCCTTAGCTCATCTGGATCCTCACTTTATTTTGAAGCAACAGATTCATGAGAGCCGGAGGCAGACTTGGACCAGCAAGGATGCGAAGCTCTCCTCCGGCTTACCGAATACACCGAGGAAGCGCTGAAATGAGGTCACCTCCGACTTAAATTCTTTTTATCCGTTGGCGGGTCTCAGTCATCAACCGCTCAACTCTTCGGATTCAAATTATCAGGAAACTTCACATTCTTTTGGCGATTCAATCCACCTAGCCATCGCGGTTCAAACCACCAGCTTCAATTGCAATGCTCCATAGATAACACCCAATTACTCACGGCGGCTTAAATAACCTATCTGCTCACAATGGTTTAAATAACCTGACATAATTAGTCATATACCATTAGGCCCATTTATAAGCCGCCATTCTGAATATGCGTTGTAGTACGTTTCCTCCGACTTCAATTTTGAACCGACAAATTTACTCTTTTTAGGCTTCCTTCTTCACAATGCCGCCCAAAACAAACACTTCATGTAACTAGGTCAAATCCATCATCACGGAAAGTACACTTGACGATTTTGTGAAAACCGGCTATCTGCCGAAAAATGATGTGATGTCGTACCGTGCTCCTAATCCATCAAAAGAAAAGCCTCAGCCCAAGAGGGGGAAGTCATCATTTTCACTAATCACATGAACTGGGGCTTTTCGCCACCCGGCTCAAAGTTCTTCAGAGATGTTCTGCACTTTTTTGACCTTCGTCCTCAAGACCTCGGACCCAACTCTTTGTCTAACATATGCAACTTTCAAGTGTTCTGTGAGGTGTATCTTAAAGAAGAGCCCAGCTTGATGCTTTTCAGAGAGTTGTTTTATCTGAACTGCCAAAATGAATAGTCCAATGGACCTAGTTTGGAACTCGACGGGGTCTCAATTAACAACGGAGAGAGGCCATTTTCCCTTACGAGCATCCACTGAGTCACCCCAAAGACTGGAACCAGACATGGTTCTACTAACAAGACACTTCTTCGGCTGATGAGAACCCTCTGCCCGGCCTTCGCGCCCTGCGCCTCAATTCCAATCATCCTCTTCTCGACAGGTTGTCCGCTGCTTATTGCCAGAAGCTCGCTCCTACCACAGATAAAGTCACGACTCTTTTAGGGAATGGCTTAAATGGCATTGACTTGGTCCGATGCTGGGTCGCATGGCAGATCATCCCGTTGAGCCATCGCTCCTGTTTAATGTGCACCTACACGGGCGAGAAGAAGGATCCACTGCGCCACAGTCCTAACAATTTACCTGATGATGTTGTCAATGATATGACGAAGTCCCTTTTGAATGAAAGCCTAGCAGACTGTGGCAAGGTGGGCTTAAGCCCTTTATGCAAAGCTAATCCGGCTCCAAGGGTAAGCCGCCAAACTGAGTTAATTTACCTTCATCCTTGATGTTTTGTCTTTTACTCAAACCTTTGCTGATTCTCACAGGCCGATGACAAATTTTGGAAGAAAAAGTATGATCATGAGGCTGCAAAGAGAGCCAGGAATGCCAAGAAAGTCGCCAGGAGAGCTGCCGCCGAGAAAAGAGGAAAGAAGCCTAGCGCTTCTGAATTGCTTCAACTGGAGGACTCTTCTGAGTCAGAGGTAGCCCTCGACTCTATTGGCTCCTTTGTCAATCATCTTATTGACACTGACTATCATTAGGCTGACACGGGAACAAGTGAGGGAGTGGAAGAAGAGGTAAATATTATTTCCTCCGACTCCGAGCCTTTGCCAAGACAAAAAATCCGAAGAGTAACCCGGAAAGTAAGATTTTCTCACCCCTTAGCTCATCTAGATCCTCACTTTATTTTGAAGCAACAGATTCATGAGAGTCGGAGGCAGACCCGGACCAGCAAGGATGCAGAGCTCTCCTCTGGCTTACCGAATACACCGAGGAAGCGCCGAAATGAGGTCACCTCCGACTTAAATTCTTTTTATCCTTTGGCGGGTCTCACTCGTCAACCGCTCAACTCTTCTGATTCAAATTATCAGGAAACTTCACATTCTTCTTGCGATTGAATCCAATCCAATATGCCGTCTTTCAAGATTGCTCCAGGGTAATGACAATTTACTTATCCTGTACTCGTTATAATCCTTTATTCTTGTACTAATTTTTTTTGACTTATGCAGTGGAAAAGCGAAGCCTGGCAAAAGGGTGAAGAAAAACAAATCGATCGAAGAGCCGACCATCAATGCTCCAGAGTTCCAGACCGTAGTGCCTGAGGCCTCTGTTCCTGAACCGCTGGTTGAGCTGGTTCATGACATGCCCACAACGACTACTGACCCGCCTGTCGATAAGCCGCTGACGTCTCTTTAAACCCTGAAGTTTCAAGCCCGGTTAAGCCAGCCGACTCAGAAGATGTTGATGCAAAAATCACCAAGACCGGCTATACTGAGCCGGGGAGACCTACTGTGCTAGCCAAGTGTTCTGCCAAGGAGGAGCACATTGAACGATGTAAAGTCGGATTTGATGTTGCTGACTATACACGATTGTGCCTTGGCGAAGTTTTTCGCGGTTATCTTAGCCAAGTGCACAGTAGCCGCGATCTTGAAGTTGACATGGTGAAACAAATGCACCAGAATTTGAGGTATAATTTCTTCCCTTCATTGAATTATCCTTACTATGCCAGCCCCCAAGTCTACTACTTATGATGAATATGCTGTAGACTTAGAACAAATTTATGAGCCTCAGTAATATCCTTTGGTAGAATCCTTAAAAACCCGACTCAATCCATAGTCCCCAAGGATCGGTTTAATCAGCATTAATGAGCCGGTCCTTCATATGCTTGTGTAGAAAACAGTACTTGTGTAGATTTTAACAACAATATGCATTAGCCCCCAAGTACCAAGTATTCTTGCTTGCAAAGTGCTTGGGACATACTCTCATGAGCCTCCACTTTAAACAAAACTTTCGGTACACATTAGCCCCCAAGTGCCAAGTGTTGTTGCTTGCAAAAGGCTTGGGACTTAATATTGTATACTAATATTCATGATTTTTATCTGGTATTTGTACAGACCTCCACTGCTCAACTTCATTCAGAGCTGTCTGAAGTAAAGAACCACATGGAGCTGCAGGAGACTGAATCTCAGAGGGCAAACTCCAAATTTGAATTCAGCGTGTCTGAACAAGAGAAACTGAAGGCCGAGTTTGAAGTTGAGAAAAAGGCCTGGGCTGAAGAAAAGATTGCCCTGACCCATCGAGCTGAAAAAGCAGAGGCGGCTCTTGAAGAGGTGACCACTGAATTGTCCGGCTTAAAATGCCATGTGTCTCAAATGGTCTCGGCTATCTTTGGTACTCCGCCTTATAAATGTCAAGTCTTTAATATTTCTGGTGATCATATGAACTATCATTAACTCATCTGCTATTGCTATGCAGGCCCCAGGAGCACTAACCTCAACCAGGACATGCTGGTGAAGCTGAAGGTGATTTACACACTCGTAGAACAACTTTACACTGGAGCTCAGCGTGCCTTAGCTATAGTTGCCCTGTCAAATGAAGCCCCCACACTCCTGGTTGATGTGCTAAAGAAGCTTTCTGTGTTGCCCCAGCGGTTCAATGAATTAAGGTGATCATCTGCGAGAGCCGGAGCCGTAGCTGCCTTAAGCCGGGCCAAAGCATGGCTACCAGAATTAGACCCGGCCGACATCGCCATTGGGTATCCAAGCCTTAAGGAGGATGGAACTTCATTTGAACAGGAGGACTTTGCTGCTTGTGAAGGAAATACGCCCTGTGGCCACCCTGATTGCCGATGAGACGGACCTCACCAAGTACCATCCAGCTTATGACGTGGGAAATTAGAGGATGTCGACGCTACTTTATTAAGTGACAGGCCTGATCCCCCCAATCCGTAAGCATACCTTCGCCCCTGAAGTTGACCCGTCCAGGCTAATTGATGATGAAGCTGAATTTGAAGCTTTGAATGGCATTGACTGGTCGTCATCAACCTTCTAGGACGGGGAACAAGACAAAGAAGCAGAGATGGTTGATCCAGAAGCATCAGGCCAACAAGAGAATTGATCCGCCGGGCGGCTCATATTTGTAGCCTTCTGAAAAAACAGTTTAATCATTTGGACTTGGGGAGTCATGTAATAAGGTAGAAATGACTTTGCTCTATCGTCTCATCGTGCACATTTTGGTGCTCAACACTGTTAAGCCATCGTATTATATTTACCCTTATTATACTTATCATTTGTTTTCCTTATGCATAAGAATGTCCTTGAACTGTCTTGCACAAAGAAATAGATCACAAGAACCCTTGGCGGTTTACCATAGGGCGGGTCATAATATCTTACATATGACCACTGATGTGTAACAAAGGAGTCACAGATAAGCCTATCATGAATCATAACTTTGAAACATAACTATAATATCATACCTATGATATTGAATTTGCACTGCCGGTTTATGTGACTGCACAGTAAGGGTGATAACCCAATCTTTAAAAGCCATGACTTCCAAATGTTTCATGATTGTCATATCCTTGCGACTTATCATCAAAAGCCAAGCCGGGTTAAATAGAAACCACATATATATGCCTTAGATCTAAAAAAGTCTCAAGAAAAACCCAAAAGATTGTTTTCAAAAAACTTAAGCCAAACAGAGAGAAAAAGCGAGGCTTCTGATTCGAATACGATCAATAAGCCGGACCAAGAGGGGTTAAGATAGGATTTGAATACGATCAGGAAGCCCCTAGTGGTTTTGGCATTGCGCCGATCAAGAGGGTACTGACAGCTATGTTCTCTTTGGTTCGAATACGACCTATGTTTGAACAGGAAGCCCCCAAATGACCTTGAGACTTTTTTAATGACTCTGATTCGAATACGATCAAAGTCGGAGCCAAAAGGGGTTAAGCTATGATTCGAATACGATCAAGAAGCCCCCTAGTGGGTTTGGCATTGCGCCGATCAAGAGGGTACCGATAGGTATGTTCTCTTTGGTTCGAATACGACCTATGTTTGAACAGGAAGCCCCCGAATGACCTTGGGACTTTTTTAACGACTCTGATTTGAATACGAGCAAAGTCGGACCAAAAGGGGTTAAGCTATCACTACAAAAAAAAGACACATCTGTGACATTTTGGGCCGAACGAAACTTTTTTCTGTCATACATATGACACTTCTTTGACGATAATTGTGACAAAACCCCGTATCATCATAGATGTGGTGGGCTCCTACTTCTATGACAAAAAATCATGACATAAAATGGGCTTTTCGTCTTGGGCGGGCCGGAGACGCAGCTGCATGACATTCTTTGGGCCGTCCATGACGGAAAAAACCGTGGTAGAAGTGAAGGCGAGGAAAATTTCAGGGAGTTCCCGGTTACGGTGGGTGGTCGGGGGCCGAGCGATGCGCGTTTCTCTCATACACGTACGCCCGTGTGTGCGAGGCATTGGCTCTAACTGAACCCGAGCGAGGCGTTGGGCTCTAACTAAACCCGAGCGATTGCACTACAGTCTACGCGTTACTGAACCCGAGCGATCAATCGATGGCTGTTAACTGAACCCGATCAAGCGATTCCTTCACTACTGATGCTAACTGAAGTCGATCGATGCTGCCTCTCT
>NC_041385.1:324482027-324507556 GCF_002162155.2 Triticum dicoccoides | reverse complement strand
TGGATGAACAGGACTTCGTGGTGTTGGCTCGATCGAGCCGGTTGGGGCTGGATGAACCGGACCCCATGGAGGGCTGGATGAATTGGACGACCCCGTGGAGGGCTTGATGAATAGTAGACGGTGGAGGGGTGCCCGTGGAGGGGTGGTTGAACAGTAGCCGGTGGAGTAGCGCGCGCTGGAGGCTGGATGAACAGGAGCCCGTGGAGGCTGGAGGAGGTCGACGGTAGCCCGTGGAGGCTGGAGGAGGTCGAACAGTATCCCGTGGAGTCCCGTTTTGCGGTACGCCACACCCCTCTCGATGAATAGGACCCCCGTTTCGACCTAGTGCTCCAACACAAGTCCGTTTCGTCTGTTTTGCGGTACGCCACACCCCTCCCAATCAACAAGACCCCCGTTTCGACCATAGGAGGTCCGTTTCCTCCTTTTTGCGGTACGCCAGACCCCTCCCTATGAATAGGATCCCGTTTCGAACGTGGCCGGTCGAACACAAGGCCGTTTCCTTCGTTCTGTGGTACGCTAGGCATCGTTTCCATCGCCTGTTCCGTCCAAGCCCTCCTGATGAACACAACGATGCATTCCGTTCCAACCTAGTCGGTTGGCTCCCCATGAACACGACGACAATGATGTTTCTCCGTTCCGTCGCAACCATGTACATGAGCCCTGGCTGTACGTATGCGCGAGTAGGCGTTCGAGACCCCGCCCGTATGTACACATACATGGTCGTATTTTCTTTCTTGCACACTGGACGCTGTACGTACGTGTACATGCTACGTGTGCGCCTCTACTACGACACGTACGCGCCACTACTACAACACGTGTGTGCCTCTACATCGACCAGTATATATGTACGTACATGTTCGCGACTAGAATGACAATGATACGTACGCTTCGACCAGGTGGGTCCCAACTGTCAGGCACGTCCTTGCGTGCAAAGATGTAGCTGGTGGGTCCTAGCAGTCAGGGGGGCGAATCGTTTTTTTGCCCGGACACACTTCCTTGCATGCGAAGATGTAGCTGGTGGGTCCCCGCAGTCAGGGGGCGAATCTTTTGTTTTTGCTTGGACGCACTTCCTTGCGTGCGAAGGTGTAGCTGGTGGGTCCCAGCAGTCAGGGGGGAAACGTTTTTTTGCCAAATATGGTGGCCCGTCCGGTGGGTCCCTGCTGTCAGGTGGAGGAATCATTATTTTCTGCGTAATAAGGAGGCACTTCCTTGCTGCGGCCATGGACCCAGTGTCAGCCTCTCCACGTATAGTCCACGTCCGATGGAAGTAGTTCATTGACCACATTGACCACGCCGCGTCGAGAGCACCAGGGCGGTGGATGACGGCGAGACTAGGAAGGGGACAACGCGGAGCCGGGGAAGATGCGGCAGTGGATGCCCACGCGTAGAGGAGTATGAGGGTTCACTCATTCGGCTCCGGTGTGAGGCTGCCATTTCCGCAGAATAATAGGGGGTGTGGGTGAGTAGAGGGACGGCCTGGCCAGCGGTGGGAGTAGTAGGGGGCAGTGAGGCCTCCGTAGCATCACAGCCGGCCACAGGCGGCAGGAGCATGCGGCACGACCGGCGCTGCTTTGGGCGGATGGAGCAAGAAGACCAGAGGTTGAAGAAGCACTACAACCGTTGGATGGACATCGTATGGTCACTGGAGCTAGAATTGTTCATATATTGACTAAAGTTGACAAAGGCCACCGTCCCAGTCAACTTAGTAGGCCCACAAGTCAGCCTCCACCAAGGTGGGTCCCAGCTAGCAGGGGTATTCATTTTTTATGCGTAATAAGGAGGCACTTCCGGTGGGTCCGAGTTGACAGTGGGGGAACGTTTTTTTCGTGAAATATGGTGGCCCGTCCGGTGGGTCCCATCAGTCAGGGGGAAACATTTTTTTCACGAAATACTGGTGGCCCGTCCGGTGCATCCCTTCTATTAGGTGGAGGAATAATTATTTTCCGAGTACACTTCCTTGCGGCTGTCGTGGACCCAACTGTCAGCCTCTCCATGTACAGTACTCTTCCGATGGAAGTCGGTCGCTGACCACATTGACAACGCCGCACCGAGAGCACCACGGAGGTGGACGACAGCGAGGCCTATGAAGGGGATGACGCGGAGCCGGGGAAGACGCGGCAGTGGAAGCCCGCGTGGAGAGGAGTACGAGGGTTCACCGATTCAGCTGCGGTGTGAGGCTGCCGTCGCCGCAGAATAACAGGGGGTGTGGGTGAGTAGAGGGATGCCCTGTCCAGCGGTGGGAGTAGTAGGGGGCGCTGAGGCCTGCGCGACAGCACAGCCGGCCACAGGAGGCGGGAGTAGGTGGTCCCGCCGGCACTGCTTTGGCGGCTGGAGCAAGAAGATCAGAGATTGAAGAAACACGACGGCCATTGGATTGACATCCAACGGTTACGTCTGCTAGAATCGTTTGTTGAGTATATAATAACTATAAAAATCTTGCATACGCGTCAACTAAACAGGCCCACAAGTCAGACCACTCCCTCTTTTTTTAATAATTTATATATAGCTCATGGCAACTTCTTATGCAATTTATTGCAGTCATTTTTTCGGTTGGCCAGGGCCAATTTCGCATATTTCTGTGGGTTCCAAACTATTTTTAATACCAAAATGTCGAGCTAGATTTAAAGTACTTTGAAGATATATTTAAATTAGGTTAATGCCCAGTTAAATAGGAATATGAAAATGTGAAAAAATTCAGAAATTATAAAGTAATTGCCAATTTGTCATCTGTTTTTATATTTACAACCCATTTCATATTACTTTCAAGATTTGCAGGCGTCTTGAAAGAGTTGCAGCCCATCAGGGCGTAGAAAAATAAGTAGGCCTGGATTGGGTATTCTTCAGAAAAAATAAATTGGGCTCATTTTCACAAAGAAAAAATAGCTGGGCTAGTCACATGGTGAACATAAAATATAAGCCTGGGCTAGACGGGCCACAGCCCAGTTCAAACCCTGCTCCGTCTCAACAATAACAAAAAAATACTGCTCGAGAAGCTACGTCCCAGGTGTCAGCCGATCTTGTGCTGTTCTCTTGTCTATTGACTATATACGCTCACAATGTCGTGGGTCCCAGATGTCAGGAACACACTAGGAGGAAGCATTTTATTTTTCCATACGCTGATGTGGTGGGCCCTTACTGTCATCCTCTCCACATGCTTTTGCCGATTCCTGTTGTTTGTTGACCATGTTTACAACGCGAGAGGCGGCGCTGCGGTGAGCACACCAATGTGTGTGGAGGACGTCGGTGTTAACCATTTAGGAGACGGTGGGGTGGTGATGCGTGCGCCGAGGCGCAGCCAGCCATGGGAGGCGGAAGCAGGCGGCCGCGCCGACACTGGTTTGGTTTTGGCGGCTGGAGGGAGACATGACTGAAGAAACACGACAGACTATAAAAGCAGCATGAGTACTTAACAACCTTAACTGAAACCAGCAGGGGCACTTAACAACCAAAGCTGAAAGTAGTATGAGTACTTATACAGGTTCAACCGTATAAAGCACGCCTCGAACAGTGCTACTTTGCCTACAGTTAACCAAGGGTGAGGCCGCCAAGCCCCAGGACAAGGCCCAGGCGCCACCCCACACATCCACAACCTTCTGAAAGTGGCTTCATCTCGCAATGTGGTCAATAAACAGGATATTCGCTTTAGAGCCATGGAAAAGCATGAACATAATCTTCTGTCCTATTCTCCAAGATGGACGGGCCTTCATTATTTGAGACCACCCATGAATAAGTATCTTTTCACCTCCAAGGGGAATTGAGTAGGTCGACATAAACATTATGTTGTGACCAATCGCAAGTCTAACCCGACCATGGTCAGGCATCTGTATAGGAACAATAGAACTGGGCAGTTTATGTTTCAAGAAGATCACAGCTGTAAAACTGTGTATAAGCAATAGTTTATGAACAACATATATAACAGAAAACAGCTTGTACCATAAGTTTCTCGACACAGTTTGACCTGTTCGACGAGTGCAGCAGTGGCACACATATCCCACGTGGCCTTCCACCATTGAAACACTCCACAAGGACCTCAAGACAATCAATAAAGTGTAGGAACTTGTGGATGTCGATCCAGTCAACTTCAGTGCCATCAGTAACAGCCGAGTTATTACAGAGTAACAAACGAGCAGACTGCTTAACTCTGAAAAAATCTACACATGCCACCAATTATAATAAAATATTAGTTAGAAGTAGCATCTTCGTGAGAGATTCGTTGCTACTTCTAAAGTAAAATTGTGATTAGTTAGATAGAAAATTAAGAAATAAACGAGGCAACAAGCAAGAACCAGATACAAAACTAACATGGATGAACAATTGGAACGACGTCGGGGTGGAAGATCGCAGTGAAGATGAAACCAGGTTCTACTATTTCTATCAACATTCGTGCGCCAACTTTCAGTCCGTAACACTTGAGAAAGTTTATCCAAGTTCGGCCATAAAAAAAGTAGCGATCTTCTTGGGTCATGAACCCAACTCGGAACTTATATCCATGGCTTGTCTTCACTGTGACCATTAAACTAGTGTATTCAGTTATGGCAAGGCCGAGCATCTTGAGTACATGTGTTCTGGCAGAGCAAATAATACACTGCCAGAAAAATAATATGAGAACACAGCATGTTCAAAAAAACCCCACCCTCCCGGATAGAAAAGAGGATTCTAGGAACATACTGTGCGCGTTTCAAAATCCTGTGTTAGGATGAGATGGAACAAGTGTGGCGTCTCGCCGAGGGCGCAGAAACCTGTAGGGTACTCGCACTTTGGGCACTGCAAATGAAACACACTAGATTTAGTAGGAAGAAAAATGCATCAACGGAGGCGGCTACCATCCTAGGATTACTTGCGACCAAGGGACTTGGATTTATCGGGGATGGATGAAGAATTCATACCTGGTTCTCCATGAGAAAACCCTATGCAATCGCCGAGAGGGGGTTTTCTCTGAACAAGAAGATGAGGGAGAAGGGGATTCAGGCCCAGTGAAATATTGCCGCTTCGTCCGTCCAGCTTACTGCTAAAGCTGGAAAGGGGGGGTTGTGATTTGACGGCTCATTGGGCATTACTGTGGCGCTACGACCGGGGTGTGTCTACCGTGAAGTTTTGCACTCTAATTTGTGCATATGGAACGTGGACCCCGTTGCCGGTTGCCCCACATATCAGCGAAAGGAACTAGAAAGACAGGAGTAACTAGTTACACATAAATATATATTTTGACAGAGAGATACTCCCTCTGTAAATAAATATACAAATCTTTTATATCACAGACAGGCTTACCTTGCCGAGAAATACACTCCCTCTGCAACGCACGGGCATTATGGCGGTTCAGCTTTTTTTATGGGGGTTCAGCTGAGAATATAATACTCAAACAGGCTCACGGTTCTCGACTTTTGGCCGTAGGCCGACCCTGCATGTTTGGGGGCCCATGTGTTCTACCTCAGTGCTTTTCATATTGCAAGCGATCGGTACGGCGCTGGTTTTAGATGTTGTCGCAAGGCGAATACACAAAATTGAATAAAGCACGACAACTGTTGGAATGAAATTGAACGACAGTTCCTAACCAGTAATCAGAGTTGCAATTCTATCAATGATATACCATGTGATAAATAATACTGTCGTACTACTTATACACGCAGGACACTTGTTTCACCATGCCAGATTATTACATCAAAATCTCTCGGAGGATAGATCAGTTCGGCAGTTGTGTGCTGCTACTGAAGAATTTCAAAGTTGATTTGGACCAGCTCTCCTTGCCGAGAACGTTCGATTTTGACATCATCCCCTATCACAAGATATGATTTAGATTTGAACCTTGACCATCCTTTAGCATCAATCATCATGCAACCATCCTTTGTACTTACGGTATATTGAGCAGGTTCATTCACACCAAGGCTGTGCATGGTAAGAGAAACTTGGCCACGATCGCCCGGATTGTTGAACGTCTCCCTCGTTGCTCTAGGAATTCTCTGTTTGCAAACAAGAAGACATACCCAAACAGTTAGATCAACACAGTGCATCATGTGAAAGAACATGGAAAGAAAAAAGAACGAAGCACTTGGGCGGCCAATGCTTACCAAGAAGGTGGACATGTCAGTTTTTGTAAGGACTTTGGTATATGAAGTGCGAACTGCAACCTAGTCTATTGCCGGTGCAACTGCATGGGCCGGAGCAGATGCAAGTGCAAGTGTTGGTGCAGGTGCCGAAGCCGCTGCTGCTGCCGGAGATGGTGCTCCTTGTAGAGCTGGTGCCGGTGTCCATGCACGATCCTCCGGTAGATTAGACTGATCCGCTGACACGGTCGGTGCCCAATCCTCAGCTGGATCAGACTGAGCTGCTGCCGCTGTCAGTGCTAGAGCAACTGCCGGCGCTCGATCCATTGCTGAAGGTGGTACCGATGTGTGAGACATTGGTGATCGTGTCTGGTCTGCTATGATCAGCTTTCTAACTTCACTAGGATCCGTGACCATGATCCAGTTTTTTTCTTCATTTCTTTTAAACGCGAGAAGGACTAGTTGTGGCGTTTTTGTTAAACCAAATTGCAGTTCATCATAGGGATTCAGCTTGTACTCAGACAACTGACTGGTCCAATTTTTTCCAGTAATATAAGTGATGCACCATGCCTTCGTTACTGACATGACATAAGAAGTGAAACCTGCAAAAATAGCCATCGTAGAGCAAACCAAACAGTTTATTCTGTGATGAATGTCACATGGCAAAACCTGCATCGTAAAATTGCAGGAAAAGAAAGAAAACATGATATTAAATCAATAAGATTTAGATAGTAAATCAATAAGATTTACTTGATGTGACACGAGTCAATCCTTACCAGGAAGTCACTATGTTGAAGTACTAAACAGGAGATTGATCGTCCAACTACGGGTGGCATGTAGGGGCCCCGCCTACTCCCACAAGTAGGATAGTCCAAAGGTCGTGACAAATCGTATGGGCCGAATATCCATGGGACTGGAAATCCTGCTGGGTGCGATAAACCCTGCAATGCATACAGATATTGGAGTGTAACCATAATTGATAAACCGCCCTCACAAAAAATATGATCTAGATACTTCAAAATATACATACTGAATTGAGTGGACAGACATTAACATAGACCATTCTCAGGACTGACCACACACCAAAAGTGGTAGTACTAATAAACAATACAGGGTTCACAAACACAAATCAATTACTGAACAATAGTACTTACTACAGACAAGCAAAGGTTCACTAACTAAACTCTGCAGACTATTTCTTGCCACCGGCCTACGGGATGAACCCCGCATAACTAACTAGGCCATGGACTTCGTGAGAGATGTCTACATGCACCATCACCATCTTGTCAACCTTGGAGAACCTAATAGAGTGGTCTTTCCACTCATAAACATGATGATGAAGACAGGCCGCATCAAATTTGTTGGGAAGCTTTACAAGAACCACACCCTTCGTAATCTAAGGCACAACCAGGAAATTGTTGTTGTCAAGTACAACCTCAAGAACACGCCTGACAACAAAGCTACATGAAAACACTAGTTCAGGACACATGGCGACAAGGACATAACAGCTAGATAGTTCAGCAGTAGAACTCATCATTGATACCTCTCCAACGTATCTATAATTTTTGATTGCTCCATGCTACTTTATCTACTGTTTTAGGAAATATTGGGCTTTATTATTCACTTTTATATTATTTTTGGTACTAACCTATTAACCGGAGGCCCAACCCAGATTTGCTGTTGTATGCCTATTTCAGTGTTTCAAGGAAAAGGAATATCAGACGGAGTCAAAACGGAACAAAATCAACTGGAGAAGTTAATTTTGGAAGGAAACCAACCAGATGGGCTTGGAGTGCACGCCAGGGGAGTCCCGGGCTGCCCACGAGGGTGGAGGGCGCACCCCCCTAGGTGGGCCCCTACCTCGTGAGCAACCCGGAGGTCCACCCATGTACCCCCTGCACCCATATATACCTATGTACCCTAAAACTTCCAAAACATAAAATAGATCGGGAGTTCCACCGCCGCAAGCCTCTGTAGCCACCAAAAACCAATCGGGACCCTGTTCCGGCACCCTGCCGGAGGGGGACCCCATCACCAGTGGCCATCTTCATCATCCCGGTGCTATCCATGACGAGGAGGGAGTAGTTCACCCTCGGGGCTGAGGGTATGTACCAGTAGCTATGTGTTTGATCTCTCTCTCTCTCTTGTTCTCTCTCGTGTTCCTCTATGGCACGATCGTGTTGTATCCTGAGCTTTGCTATTGTAGTTGGATCTTATGATGTTTCTCCCCCTCTACTCTCTTGTGATGAATTGAGTTTCCCCTTTGAAGTTATCTTATCGGATTGAGACTTTCATGAGAACACTTGATGTATGTCTTGCTGTGATTATCTGTCGTGACAATGGGATATCATGTGCCACTTGATGTATGTTTTGGTGATCAACTTGCGGGTTTCGTGACATTGGGAACCTATGCATAGGGGTTGGCACACGTTCTTGACTCTCCGGTAGAAACTTTGGGGCACTCTTTGAAGTACTTTTATGTTGGTTGGATGAATCTGAGATTGTGTGATGCATATCGTATAATCATGCCCACGGATACTTGAGGTGACAATGGAGTATCTAGGTGACATTAGGGTTTTGGTTGATTTGTATCTTAAGGTGTTATTCTAGTACAAACTCTTTTATAGATTGATCCGAAAGAATAACTTTGAGGTGGTCTCGTACCCTACCATAATCTCTACGTTTGTTCTCCGCTATTAGTGGCTTCGGAGTGACTCTTTGTTGCATGTTGAGGGCTTGTTATATTATCTATCTATGTTATTATTGTTGAGAGAACTTATAGTAGTGAAAGTATGAACCCTAGGCCTTGTTTCCTATCATTGCAATACCATTTACGCTCACTTTTACCACTTGTTACCTTGCTGTTTTTATTATTTCAGATTACAAAAACCTTTATCTACTATTTATTTCGCACTTGTATCACCATCTCTTCGCCGAACTAGTGCACCTATACAATTTGCCATTGTATTGGGTGTGTTGGGGACACAAGAGACTTTTTGTTATTTGGTTGCAGGGTTGCTTGAGAGAGACCATCTTCATCCTATGCCTCCTATGGATTGATAAACCTTAGGTCATCCACTTGAGGGAAATTTGCTACTGTCCTACAAACCTGTGCACTTGCAGGCCCAACAACGTCTACAAGAAGAAGGTTGTGTAGTAGACATCAAGCTCTTTTCTGGCGCCGTTGCCGGGGAGGCTAGGTAAGTGAAGGTATATCTTTAGATCTTGCAATCGAATCTTTTTGTTTCTTGTTTTAGCACTAGTTAGTCTATAAAAGAAAATTACAAATAAATGGAATTGAGTTTGTCTCATATGCTTCGACTTTTTAATATCTTTCGTGAGTATGATGGAAAGGATAATTGTGCTCAAGTGCTAGAAGAAGAAATCTCTAAATTGTTTGGCAGTATTTGAATGATGAGCATGATTGCAATGTTGTTAGTACGAATTCTTTTCATATCCATGATGCTAATGATGATTGCACTAGTTATGATGAAAATATCTCTTATGAACTTGTCAACTTTTGTGGAGTGCATGTTTGCATGAACACACCAAATAGAGAAGATATTTATTGCAAGAGGCATAAGTACTTAGAAACCAAATTTTTGCAAGAAGAGCTAGATGAATATGCTGAAAGATTCAATATTTTTCGCGCCCCTTGTGAACTTTGCAATGAACATGGTCATTTAAAGCTCCAATGCTATTTGTTTCATGATCAAGTCGTTTCCAAATATTGTGATAATTTGATTACTCTTGAGCATCATAAAGAGCTTAGCCTTCTTTTGGGTTATGAAGAAATGAAACGTATAATTGAGAGTATTCCAAAATTTAATCTTGATAGATTTCTTGATTTTGATCTAGGGAAGATTTATATGTATTGTGTGGTGAATTGCATTGAAAATCCTTATATTTCCAATTACATAAAGAAAAGAAAACAAATAGAAGATGAAGAGAATACTAACGAAAGGGAAGAGACTTCCCACTATCCTCCTATTATTTCTTATGATGAATCAGGTAAAGAGGAGGAGTCTTCTATCCAACCAATCTCATCAATAAGGAGCTCAAAAAGGAAGGTTGAACCCACACATAATGTGAAGAACAAAAAGAAAAGAAGGAGCAACAAAGGTAGAAAGGTATCCCTCCCAAATGATGTTGCTCCTATTACTCATTGTGATGATGATAATTGTTTTACTATTGGTGCTACCAATATTTTCAATGATGAGAGTGATTATGCTTATGATATGAAAGAGCCCAAGCTTGGGGAAGCTATGTTTGATTGGGAAGAAATATTTGAGAATATATTTTCTGGAATTAATGTTTGTCCGAAGCTTGGGGATGCTATGTTTAATGAAGATGATATTTTTAGCATCCCAAGTTTTGATATGCAAAGTTGTTATGATGATAGCATGCCTCCTACCTATGATGATTATATTGATGAAAGTGGGTTCGGAAGAGAGTTAACTTTAGGAAGTAGTGATCCCAATATTTTGGAGGATGTTGAATTTTATTGTGATGAATACAAAAGTGGATTTGGAAGAGTGTGAACTTTATTTAGTGATTCCACTATCTTGGGAGAGGTTTCAATCGATTATGATAAGAACGAAGTTGCTACTTACGATGATTATTGTGATGAAACTTATGCTATAAAAAGTAGTGATGATTATATTTACAAATCTTGTCATGATTATGATTACCCTTTTTCTGAAAATTACTCTTTTAATGTGGAAGCAATTTTTAGTGTTCAAGTCCCTTATGATACTCCCACTATTCCAAATAAGAGGAATTTTGCTTATGTGGAGAGTAGTAAATTTTCTATGCTTGTAGATCATGAAAAGAATGCTTTAGGTGCTGGTTATATTGTTAAATTCATTCATGATGCTACTGAAAATTATTATGAGGGAGGAATATATGCTTGTAGGAATTGCAACAATATCAAGTTTCCTCTCTATGTGCTTGAAATCTTGAAGCTATGCTTGTTTTACCTTCCTATGCTTGTTGATTATTGTTCCCATAAGTTGTTTTCTCACAAAATCCCTATGCATAGGAAGTGGGTTAGGCTTACATGTGCTAGTCATATGCTTCATGATGCTCCTATTATGTTTCAACTCTTATCTTTTATGTGAGCATCATTGTCATCATCTTGCCTATCTAGAAACGCATTAAATAAAAGCGCTTGTTGGGAGACAACCCAATGTTTACCTTTGCTGTTTTTGTGTGTTAACATGATTATTCTACAGTAGTAATCCTGTTTTATAGCTTTTGTTTCAATAAAGTGCCAAGTAAGACCTTTAGGATGGTGTACGGTGATAGTTGTGTTGATCCTGCTAAAAATCAGAAACTTTTGCACCCAGTAAATTAGTTTTGTTAATTCACAGAAACGTGATTCTGATCTGATTCCTTTTGCTATGGATTGGTACACGAATTTATTACGACTTCCTAATGTGGTAGGATTTTTGGAGTTCCAGAAGTATATGTTTGATACAGATTACTACAGACTGTTCTGTTTTTGACAGATTCTGTTTTCTATGTGTTGTTTGCTTACTTTGATGAATCTATGAGTAGTACCGAAGGGTATGAACCATAAATAATCTGGAATACAGTATATATTACACCAATATGAATTTAGAATGA
Organism: Triticum dicoccoides; assembly: GCF_002162155.2. Taxonomy (NCBI): domain Eukaryota; kingdom Viridiplantae; phylum Streptophyta; class Magnoliopsida; order Poales; family Poaceae; genus Triticum; species Triticum dicoccoides. Next base: position 324,495,887 of record NC_041385.1, on the reverse strand, counting down.
GTTCATTACAGTACCTAAGTGGTGGTTTTATTTTCTTATACTAACGGAGCTTACGAGTTTTCTGTTGAGTTTTGTGTTGTGGAGTTTTCAAGTTTTGGGTAAGGATTCGATGGACTATGGAATAAGGAGTGGCAAGAGCCTAATCTTGGGGGTGCCCAAGGGACCCCAAGGTAATATTCAAGGACAACCAAGCAACTAAGCTTGGGGATGCCCCGGATGGCATCCCCTCTTTCGTCTTCGTGCATCGGTAACTTTACTTGGAGCTATATTTTTATTCACCACATGGTATGTGTTTTGCTTGGAGCGTCATTTTCTTGTGTTAGTTTTTGCTTTCTGTTAGTTATAATAATGTTTTGCTTCTTTAGTTTCAATAAAAGAGTCAAGGATAGCCTTTGCCATGCTTATTTTGCTAGTTTGCATGTTTCTGTTTGAAAACATAAGTTTACCGCTGTTGAAAAAATTACCTAGAAAAGTCAGAGAATGGTATAATGTTGAACCTTTTTGCATATTGAGATCTGATAAATTTATTACAGCGGGAATTTTAGTTCATAATTTTTGGAGTCAGGGAAGTATTGATACTCTTGCATTCTTTACAGACTGTACTGTTTTGACGGATTGGTGTTATGGTTGCATTATTTGCATATGTTTGTTTGTTTAATGATTCTATTTGAGGATAGGAGTATTAAATATGCAGAGGCATTTAGTATGCAATGTTGAATAATTATTTAATGATTTGTTACAGTACAAAATGATAAGGTTTTGCATTGGTTTATACTAACATATCTCACGAGTTCTTGTTGAGTTTGTTGTGAATGAAGCTTTTTATAAAAAGAGAAACCATGATATGAGAGGAATTAAGGAGACACAGAAGCTCAAGCTTGGGGATGACCAAGGCACCCCAAGATAATATTTCAAGAAGTCTCAAGCATCTAAGCTTGGGGATGCTCCGGTAGGCATCCCACCTTTCTTCTTCAACAACTATCGGTTAGTATCGGTTGAGCCTAAGTTTTTTGCTTCTTCACATGAGTTGTGCTATCCTTGCAATGTTTTCTTTAGCTTTGCTTCCTGTTTGAATAAAGTATCAAGATCTGAAATTCTTTAATGAGAGAGAGAGACATACATGATTTGGAATTTGTTAGAATACTCTATGTGCTTCACTTATATCTTTTGAGCATGATAATTTTTGCTATAGAACTTCACTTAGATCTTTTAGAGCACGGTGGTGGATTTGTTTTAAAGAAACTATTGATCTCTCATGCTTCACTTAGATTATTTTGAGAGTCTTTAATAGCATGGTAGTTTGCTTAATGCTAATATACTTGGTATTCAAGATATGCGAAACTTTCTTTTGAGTGCGTTGAATACTAAGATAAGTTTGATGCTTGATAATTGTTTTGACATATGGAGGTGATAATATCAAAGTCGTGCTAGTTGATTAATTGGGAATTTGAGAAATGCTTGTGTTGAAGTTTGCAAGTCCCGTAGCATGCACGTATGGTTAAAGTTGTGTAACAAATTTGAAACATGAAGTGTACCTGGCTTGCGCATCCTTATGAGTGGCGGTCGGGGACGAGCGATGGTGTTTTCCTACCAATCTATCCCCCTAGGAGCATGCGCGTAGTACTTGATTTTTGATGGCTTCTAATTTTTTGCAATAAGTATATGAGTTCTTTTTGACTCATGTTGAGTCCATGGATTATACGCACTCTCACCTTTCCGCCTTTGCTAGCCTCTTCGGTACCGTGCATTGCCCTTTCTCACCTTGAGAGTTGGCGCAAACTTCGCCGGTGCATCCAAACCCCATGATACGATACGCTCTATCACACATAAACCTGCTTATATCTTCCTCAAAACAGCCACCATACCTACCTATCATGGCATTTCCATAGCCATTCCGAGATATATTGCCATGCAACTTCCACCATCATCATCGTGACATGCATTACTTTTGTCATATTGCCATTGCATGATCTTGTAGTTGACATTGTATTTGTGGCAAAGCCACCATGCATTATTTTCCATACATGTCACTCTTGATTAATTGCACCATCTCGGTACACCGCCGGAGGCATTCATATAGAGTCATATCTTGTTCTAAGTTTCGAGTTGTAATCCTTGTGTTGTAATCAATAGAAGTGTGATAATCATCATTATTAGAGCATTGCCCAAAAAAATAGAAAGGCCAAAAAGAAAAAAAAGGCCCAAAAAAAAGAAGGGCAATGCTACTCTCTCTTTTTCCACACTTGTGCTTCAAAGTAGCACCTTGTTCTTCATGTAGTGAGTCTCATATATTGTGCTTCAAAATGGCACCTTGTTCCTCATGTAGTGAGTCTCATAAGTTGTATTTTTCATACTAGTGGGAATTTTTCATTATAGAACTTGGCTTGTATATTCCTACGACGGGCTTCCTCAAATGCCCTAGGTCTTCGTGAGCAAGCAAGTTGGATGCACACCCACTAGTTTTCTTTTGTTGAGCATTCATAGCTCTAGTGCATCCGTTGCATGGCAATCCCTACTCACTCACATCGATATCTATTGATGGGCATCTCCATAGCCGGTTGATACGCCTAGTTGATGTGAGACTTTCTCCTTTTTTGTCTTCTCCACACAATCCCCATCATCATATTCTATTCCACCCATAGTGCTATATCCATGGCTCACGCTCATGTATTGCGTGAAGGTTGAAAAAGTTTGAGATTATTTAAGTATGAAACAACTGTTTGGCTTGTCATCGGGGGTATAGAAGTTGGGAATATCTTTGTGTGACGAAAATGAAGCATAGCCTAACTATATGAGTTTGTAGGGATGAACTTTATTTTGCCATATTATTTTGAGAAGACATGATTGCTTTGATTAGTATGCTTGAAGTATTATTATTTTTGTGTCAATATGAACTTTTTTCTTGAATCTTTCAGATCTGAATATTCATATCACAATTAAGAAGATTTACATTGAAATTATGCCAAAGTATCACTCCGCATCAAAAATTCTTTTTTATCATTTACCTACTCAAGGACGAGCAGGAATTAAGTTTGGGGATGCTTGATACATCTCCAACGAATCTATAAGTTTTGATTGCTCCATGCTACTTTATCTACTGTTTTAGGCAATATAAAGATTTATTATTCACTTTTATATTATTTTTGGGACTAACCTATTAACCGAAGGCCCAGCCCAGATTTGCTATTTTATGCCTATTTCAGTGTTTCGAGGAAAAGGAATATCAGACGGAGTCAAAACGGAACGAAATCAATGGGAGAAGTTAATTTTGGAAGGAAACCAACCAGATGGGCTTGGAGTGCACGCCAGGGGAGTCTCGGGCTGCCCACGAGGGTGGAGGGCGCGCCCCCTACCTCGTGAGCAACCCGGAGGTCCACCGACGTACCCCCTGCACCCATATATACCTACGTACCCTAAAACTTCCAGAACAGAAAATAGATCGGGACTTCCGCCGCCGCAAGCCTCTGTAGCCACCAAAAACCAATTGGGACCCTGTTCCGGCACCCCGCCGGAGGGGGACCCCATCACCGGTGGCCATCTTCATCATCCCGGTGCTATCCATGACGAGGAGGGAGTAGTTCACCCTCGGGGCTGAGGGTATGTACCAGTAGCTATGTGTTTGATCTCTCTCTCTCTCTGGTGTTCTCTCTTGTGTTCCTCTATGTCACGATCTTGATGTATCCCGAGCTTTGCTAGTGTAGTTGGATCTTATGATGTTTCTTCCCCTCTACTCTCTTGTGATGAATTGAGTTTCCATTTGAAGTTATCTTATCGGATTGAGTCTTTCATGAGAACACTTGATGTATGTCTTGCCGTGATTATCTGTGATGACAATGGGATATCATGTGCCACTTGATGTTTGTTTTGGTGATCAACTTGCGGGTTTCGTTACATTGGGAACCTATCCATAGGGGTTGGCACACGTTCTTGACTCTCCGGTAGAAACTTTGGGGCACTCTTTGAAGTACTTTTATGTTGGTTGGATGAATCTGAGATTGTGTGATGCATATCATATAATCATGCCCACGGATACTTGAGGTGACAACAGAGTATCTAGGTGACATTAGGGTTTTGGTTGATTTGTATCTTAAGGTGTTATTCTAGTACGAACTCTTTCATAGATTGATCCGAAAGAATAACTTTGAGGTGGTTTCGTACCCTACCATAATCTCTATGTTTGTTCTCCGGTATTAGTGGCTTCGGAGTGACTCTTTGTTGCATGTTGAGGGCTTGTTATATTATCTATCTATGTTATTATTGTTGAGAGAACTTACATTAGTGAAAGTATGAACCCTAGGCCTTGTTTCCTATCATTGCAATACCGTTTACGCTCACTTTTACCACTTGTTACCTTGCTGTTTTTATTATTTCAGATTACAAAAACCTTTAACTACTAGCTATTTTGCACTTGTATCACCATCTCTTCGCCGAACTAGTGCACCTATACAATTTGCCATTGTATTGGGTGTGTTGGGGACACAAGAGACTTTTTGTTATTTGGTTGCAGGGTTGCTTGAGAGAGACCATCTTCATCCTACGCCTCCTACGGATTGCTAAACCTTAGGTCATCCACTTGAGGGAAATTTGCTACTATCCTACAAACCTATGCACTTGCAGGCCCAACAACGTCTACAAGAAGAAGGTTGTGTAGTAGACATCAATCATCAGGTCTTCCAGTTCACACGGCATGACTTTGAGAACTTCATCTCCACCGCATACCTGGTTCTAATTCAAACAAAAACCATATTTTATTACTAGCTCTGTTCAGAAATATAAGATGATTTTCGATATTATACTCCATATATGACTACATATACGCACAGAAATGAGTGAACAAAGACACTAGAACATGTCTTCAGAGGCATGAGAGTAGAGGGATTAATTGCAATATCCATAACACAAGTTACTGAGGCAAATATACCCTCTTCAAAGGTAGCATTGATGTTCATAAAGTACTCCCTCCGTGCCAAATTTCTTGTCTTAGATTTGTCTAGATACGGATGTATCTAATAGTAGTTGAAAGTAATCTATAAGAAATCAGTGTCAACCTCTCGCATGTTCTGGTCAAAAGAGGAATTTAGAACTGTCATTTGGCACAGTAAAATCACATGCAAGATCACCCAGAAAGTTGTACTACCAGCACTAGTATTGCGTGTTAGATGAAAAAACACGGTCAAGATCAACAAAAAGATCGTCAACAAGAGACATTACCTGGACTTGCTTAATGAGGGATCCCGGAGAGGGTCGCTTGGACAGGGCGATGGCTTTGAGCTTGTCTGCGGTAGTCTCAGCGGGGTGCTTGCGCTTCTTCATACCATGAGCCTCGACGGTTTTGGCCAGAGCCATAGACATCACGTCGGCCGGTGCTCCAGCGTCCATCCAAGAGAGGAAGCTGAGAGAGAAGAGTGAAAGGAGGAACGAGATGAGGGAGAAGCAAAGCGAGTGGGGTTTTCTTCAAGAGAGGAAGCTGAGAGAGAAGAGTGAAATGATGGTTGCTTCTTCCGTCCAACTTACTGCTAGAAAGGAGGTGGTTTTGTGATTTGACGGCTCATTGGGCATTACTGCGGGTGCTTCGATTGGGGTAGTCTACGGTCACTCTACTACGGAGTAAATTAGTGCATGGCTGGTGGACCCAGGTGCTGGCTGTCCGACACGTCGGTGAAAGTGAGTAATTTAGTGCATGGCTGGAGGAGGATCCGCACGGTAGAGCGTGTCCACTATTTTTCTGAAGAAAAAATGATTACAACAAGCGTTACCACTCTTACAACGGAGGAGTGCGAAACACGGTAGCCACTTGAACATACACAATGCTCCTACTACTAGGCATGTGAAGTGGTTCATCCGTCAGTACTACACAATCTTGTTGCTAGTGTAGTAAGATATGACGATAACAAATGATGTTGTGTGCATGTCAACTACTCTTATATGTAACATAGTACCGCTTTTTCGACTGTCTGGTCGAGAATGAACGGTGAGATCAATGTTAACAGAAGTAGGTCTACAGTGCACGGAGAGTACGGTGCTACAGTACTTCATGAAACATGAACCATATGAAGCAAGAATAGTGTTAGGCAGGGTGTATGAAGGGTGCACGGGATGGGAGCAAAAGTTCCCTTCTCGACCCACTTTTGGGGCTTGGTAGAGTGCATGAAGGGTGCATGAGTCCATAGTAGTAGGTTAACAAAATACACGAAGAGGAAACAACTATATTGAGATGAGAATGCAACCAAACACAACCACACGTTTTGTGCTAGAGTGACTGATCTGCACCGTCTGAGTTTGATCCAACGGTCATGTTGCACCGAGACATGGACATGCCGGTGCAGAGGGTGACTTAAACACCACCGAAGTCCCTCTGCTTATCGAGGCGCATGACGTTGGTGATGCAGGGTACAACCGCCCGCAGAGCCCACTCCCGGCGACGGGAGCCATCTCGTCAAAGACGGCGTCAAATGACATGAATGGGTACCGGTGACTGAGCCCTGAAAGGATTCGCCCGGCAATGGCGACGGCAGCCCGCAACCACTCCTTGTCCAGCTCATCCCCCACCATCACGCGGGGATGGCTCAGCTCCTCAGAGATATAGGTGAAGAAGGAGACCAGGCGAGGAAGCCGCAACTCGTTGAAGTCGACTGGGTGGTTGAACGTGTTTAGCCCGATGGCCGGCATCGTCGCGCTGGCACAACGTTAGGCATCAGCAGCCGCAACACGTGCGTGGCAACTTGGTTCACCAAGTGGCTGAGGCGATCCTGGACCTCGTCACAATCGGCCCGCTTGCGCTCCAGCCGGCTCCCCTGACGGCCTATCGTATCTCCCGCTTTCTGCAGCAACGCCGCCGACGCCTCAAGCATCTTTGTGGTGGACACCTGCCGCTTTTGAAGCTCCATGAACTCCCGCACATAACGGAGGAGCATGGCACTCCTCTCCTCCTTGAGCTCACAAAGCTCCACATCCTTGGCCCCGAGCTCCGCATCCTTGGCATGGAGCTCCTGTGTCAGGCGCCTCACCTTGGACTCTGTGATCTGCTGCGCCGCCATGGCACCAGGTAGAAGCAATGGGGAGAGGAAGCAAAGGGGGTGAAACGGCTGAAAGGCAATGCAATCTACGGGAAGGCGGAGGGAGCCAGCCGAGGAGCGGGGAATCTTTTGGTTTTCACCACGGTAAAACACCAGTCAACGACTTCTCACATCAGGGAGCAGTGGGTTTTACACGCGGAGTCATCGTGAATAATTGCTTCCGTGCCTGCTCCCATCAATCAAAAAATTAAAAATCCTGTCGCGCTTGCTCCCGTCAATTAAAAAATTAAAAATCCTGCCACACCCAAACACTAGAGCAACGCCGCGGTGGATATTTAAATTTACCTACCGGCAAGTAGATAAAAGAAGGGGTGAAAAAACAAATGTGGCGGTGGCCTAGCTAATTGGTCGAACTAGCCCAACTAGCTAGCCACCGTGCTTCACTGATGTACTCGGCGGGAAAGGTGGTCTTTCGTGGTTTGAAGAATCATTTACTTGCTTCGGCACTACAACCGAGGAGGACCCAGAAAACGTGTGGTAGGGCATCCCATGTCAGGAAGAATATATGCGTGCACCACCCGAGAGGACCCAGAAACCGGGTGGTAGGGTGTGCCACATCTCGGGGCGGAGGAAAAATGTGCGTGTAAAAATATACTGTATCAGACGTAGTACCTATGGTTCGACCTCGGCACCCAGCCAGTCGGTCAAAAACACCCCACTAGCCACACAGCTTCATCATGCAAACATGGCACGGAGGATAGATGTGGTTAGCTCCGTCTCGACCAGCCACAACGTCTCTTGTTCTAGGCGATTCTTCTATTTTGCAAGATTTTTTTAGTTGTAATAACACCACGGCAAGCTAGCGCCGCTCTTCGTGTGTGCCCGTGCAAAGGATAGACGATGGAGAGAAGAGAGATTGACATAGCAGACCTGGGACCCACCAGTAAGTGAGACAACGGTCATGCACATGTTGACGAGGCACTCCCTCTACTCTACTCAACGCAAGTACTGTATAAAATCAAGTTATGGGACAAAGCCAACAACCGTTGTTGTTTTAGGCTATCGACTTACGCTTTGTAGTCCAGGTTGCCAGTTCGAATCTCGTCTTTCAAATTTGTTAGTTTTAGGTCCAAATTTGATTAATGACAAGTGGGACCCCCGTGTGTTGTTCCGATATTTCAGTGTAGGATGGTTTTTTTGAACAAATACTTTGTGCAGTTAGACAAGTAACAGCATGGGTTACACGTATTTTGCAAGTTTACGAACAAAAATGACAGCGGCATAGAATATCACATCCACCCCGTAGCTTAGATACTATGGTGATATGAGTTTTTACACTGTTGGAAGTGAGATCCAATGGCTTGGGAGTAGTCTTTGTAATTATGCGCAATTTCCAAACTCTCCAAAGGTTTTTTGCAAATAAAACATTCAGGCCTCGTGTGTGCTGTTGCATCTTCGATCCAACGGCTCCCCGTTGCTCATATTAGGTGCTCCCCGTAGCTTAATTACCCGCTACGATGATATGAGCATCTAGGTCGTATGATCAGTGATCATATGGCACATGCGTAGTACTTGTACTTTTTGCGCATTTCCCAAACTCTATTAGCCGTATATTGCAAAAACATTCAAACCTCCTACTATGGGCCGTTAGATCTCGGTGAACTCGTATCACCATAGAATCTATGGTGCGGGAGCACCTCATCTTCTCCCGTGCGAGAAAACATAAGGTGCTATCGCAGCTTGGATGCTATGGTGATATGAGTTTGGAGGTCGTTTGATCTGAGATCCAATGGCAGCTGAGCAGTCTTTGTGCTTGTAAGCAGTGGCTGAACTCTTTTGGGGCTTTTCTGCAAAAAACCATTCGAACCACCGAGGAGGTATTGGGTCCCAAATCCAATGGCTCCGAAGAACTTGTATCACCAAACCATCTAAGGTGTGGTAGCACATGATATGCTTACATACAGGAGAATATGATGTCCTCCTTCATCTTAGATGCTACGGTGATACGAGCTTCAAGGTCATTGGATATGGGATCCAAGGGCATCTGAGTAGTTTTTGTAAAAATTGTGTGCAATTCTCAAACTCATCAAGGTTTCGTGTAAAAATATTAAGACACATCATGTGAGCTGCTATATCTCAGATCTGCAAGATCCAAACAACTTATATCGGCATATAGCATCTAAGGTATGGGGTCACATGATATTCTCCCGGGGAGGAGGGGTGGGGGTGCACAACCAGTCGGTGGTTGGGAGGGTGGGGACAAATATAATCTAAACAACACTAAACAGAGCTCCACAATTTTATCTAAGGTCGAGGGGTTGACCCCCGACAATCATAGCTCCGCCTAAACACAACATTTGCATGTATTGTAGTACTATACTTAATATTCATGTTTCAGTTTCATGTTCATTTTAAATGTTGAACTGAGGACCATGCATGTCTTACATTTTACTCCCTTCGTTCCTAAATATTAGTCTTTTTAGAGGTTTCAAATGGACTGGCACATACGGATGTATGTATACATATTTTAGAGTCTAGATTCACTCATTTTGCTCCGTATGTAGTCACTTGTTGAACTCTCTAACAGACTAATATTTGGGAATAGAAGGAGTATTTTTGAATTCGTGTCATACATGCACGGTTTGGAAAAATAGATGCACTATACTTATTGGATTGTTGTTGTGTTCGTGCGTGTGTGTCTCTCTCTGTGTGTGTGTGTGGTCATATGCTTGATACATACAAAGTTTTCTCACCTCCATATCGTTCATCTTTTAAATTTGAATTTGCATTGGAAAACTTACTAGGGATACCCTGAAATGTGAAATCCACGTTGAGATCACTATATCACAAACTCACTCTAATTCAAAAACTCGCCATAAATCAATTACCACGTTGAGATTAGTATTTGCAAGGAAAATACGGGTATTGTAATACACATAGATTCGTTTGGCAATTTAAAAGGTTCCTCTCGTATTCTCGAATGGTAGGACCCAACGGTGTACCAGCCAGACCTTGGCTCGTGTTGATACTAAAAAAATAAAATAAAATAAAAAAACCGGGCTCGTGTCCTTCGGTGGCGTGCGTGGTATGCACATTAGGCAACCCAAACCAGTCGAGCCTCAGCGTTTCAAGTCGAAATATCTAGCGGCCAGAATTCCAGCTCTAGGAAATTCCCCTCATGTCCCCGGTCCATAATGACTACTGATGAACAACAGAGGGATGCTTTAGTAACTAGACAACGTTACCTACCATGCCGAGCACGGTTCAATTCCCTCGGTCGCCGCTCGGCAAGGTCACCTGTCAACTGCATTGCCTTGTACTACTACTACTATTACACCAGGATGAGCAGAGAATTGAGCCCGTTTGTTCGTGCCTAGTACTTGCGTTAATATATCAGGCAATGCACTGGTAGGAGGGATTATCCTTTTACTCTACATATATAACTTGTCTGAAGTCTAACTAAGCAAAATGTTTGACCAAATCCTTTCTTAAGAAATACAACAGGACAGATGTACATCTTGAAAACTTATTGCATGATGCAAGTTGTGATATTGTTTCGAATCCTGGATCTTAAATTTCAAAAAATCCAAAAGTGAGCATAAATTCTTGAAACTGAGCATGGTCACGTGATATGGCACAAATATTACTACGTAAGTTTTTTCTTCAATTTGAGACAAGCTTCTTATGACAAATTGCACAAATGAAGAACCAAGGTAATTTGGAACAAAGACTTGTCACGTTAAGGCGCACGCTTTCAGTATTGAAACCGTGGGCGTTTACGTGCCGCCACAAGTCCCCGCTTCTCATCGGTAGATGCCGTCCGAGCAAGCGTGTGAGTCGACGGGAGGCGTGCGAGCAGACCGCTACGCCGGCTGACAGGGAGGCGTGCGAGCAGACCTCTATGCAGGCTCACCGGGAGGCGAGCCCTTAGACCAGGCTCCGCCGCCCACCTTCGTCCCAACTGCTCCCACTTTTAATGTCGCCGGCGCCGCAGTTTAAAATCAACCCCGCACTACCCGGTATCGCTACAATCTTCTCTCTTCCTCTCCGATTCTCCTGTCGTCTACCTCCAACTAGCCTGACCTAAACGTACACCATGCCGCATCATGATGGTCTGCCCTTAGTGTTCCAGTTTCCTGAGGAATACACTCAGCCGGAGTCTCAAGAACATAAGGCGCTTTGGGACGAGCTTGAACTGGCCTTGCGGGAAGACGTCGCGCCTGTCCCCGCTCCCGTTCTGGCTCCCATCGCCCCAACTGCACCAGTGCCTATCCCCGTGGCATTGATGGGCTTGGAGCCGCACATTGTCGCCGAGCTTGATCCCACGGGGTTCCACGAGCTCCCCGCCGACTTTCACGCGCCCATGCACCTGCCAGCACATGCGTTTGCGAGTGCACTGACGCGCACGCCCGTGCCGGTGCCCGTGCACCTGCCAGCACATGCGCCTGTGCGTGCACTGACGTGCGCGCCCGTGCCGGTGCTCGTGCACACTAATGTCTCCGCCGTGTCGTTGACAGCGCCTAACCCCGCACGGGTGCCAGTGCCCCCCTCAGCGGCATGGATGGCCGTTGTCGACCGCTTCCTTGCACCAACGCCAGTCGCCTCCTCCCGCTAGTTGACTCGCTCCAAAGTCTAGAACATTTTGGCCTTCCTTAAAGCTAGGCCAACATCCTGGAGTACGCCAACAACGGCGCAAGACGCCGCCGTCGCCGTCGGTCAGTGGCCCAACGACACATAGAGCACCGCAGAGGAGCTGCTTCCCACCGCGAGACGCCCCCGCCACCGCCGCGTAATCTAAATTTTCCATGACGACACAGAACATTCGGATTGCCATGCTTAATATCCAAACGTTTATCATTTCCGTTTATTTTATGTCGATCGTCGTATAATTTAAAGTCGGAGTCAGACTGAATGAAATCTATGGTTTGATTGATTGAATGTTCTGCTAGTGCCGTGTCAAATTAAATATAAAACGCCATCAAGCCACATGTATTCCTTGTCATCCAACGACCTAGACTGCTTCAATGTTGAGCGCTCAACACGTTTAGTATGTAGTTAATTTCATGCCAAAAATAGTGCTAATCACATAATAACACGCAAATAATATCCTAGTACTTAATATCCACATGCAGTTAATACACTTCCAAATTAACTACTAGTACGTGAAACTGGTGCCGTGACTTGTGAACGCGTCCAGATATGGTCAACGACAACATCGCCCGTGAGTTCTTCGTGTTTGCCCGTGCGTCTAAACGCAGAAGGGGAGGAGAGAGAGAGAGAGAGCACACATGGAACCCACCAGTAAGTGAAGGCGAATAGTACTAAAAATAATATTACATGTTATCCATTAAATAGGTTGTGGTAATATAAAAACATTGTGTGAACAAAGGGGGGTACAACAAACATTGTTGTTCTACGTATGTTTCCTATTGACGTGCGGCTTGAAGGCCCGGTCGCATGTTCGATCCTCGTCCTTTATTTATTAATTTGTATATGGGTCCAAATTTGTTTCCTGACATGTGGGCCCCTCGGTGTGTAGTTTGTAGCACTTTAATTTGTGGGTCGAAATTTGTTCCATTCCAAGTGGACTATCGGTGTGTAGTTGTGTAGTTTATTTATAATAATTAAAGAAAACAACATAGTTTTTTGCAATAATACCATGGTGCGACGTTGAAGGCAAGAAAGGACGTGCGAGAGAGCGATGACCGAGCCAGAGGGAAATCAACTAGGAGATTTGCGGGGGTTGCAACGGTGTTTGGAGTAGCTGTGGGCCGAATGCTACGAAAATATAATCTAAACCGACTGGAATAAATGCCTACACAAATTAATCCAACGTTGGACTGCCCCTCGCAATGTAAATAGCTCCGGCTTTGCGAGGGATGGATAGGTACTAGCTTCAATTGTGGAAGATACGGTGTGAGAAAGCAAGGTCAATCAAGAGACATATAGATAGAGAGACAAAGTGAGTGTGGTCTGACATTCATTGAATAGATATATATGCTCTGGAGAGATATTGTCCGATTGAGATTTTGGCAATGGTGAGGGCTGTAAGATAGAGCTGGAGAGATGATCCAGTCACAGACGTGTAGATATATTTTGTGCGTGGGAGGAAGCAAGGTCAATCGATCACATAGGGTCGCCGTGCAATCGAAAGAGTGAGATGGGTGGGTGAGAGTAACCTAGATAGACAATGTGTGTGAGAGAGTATACAATGTGAATAGGTCGAATTGGGCTCAAACATGGTGACATATCGTTTTTGTTTGAGAAAGAGCGAGGTCAATCGAGATATACAGAGAGAGAGAGAGATAGAGAGAGAGAGATATTGAGTGAGTGCGGCCCGCCATGAGGTCGAAAGACTGGCGACGCCTTGGATGGACTGACCTAGATAGACAATCTGCGTGAGAGAGTATAGAGTGTGTCCATCGAGGCCCGAACAGGGAGATATATGTGAAAGAAAACAAGGTTCAATGAGACTCAGATAAAGAGAGCGAGATTGAGCGAGTGTGGCCCGCCGTGCGGAAGAATGAGTGAAACAGTCTCGAGAGAATGACCTAGATATACAACGTGCGTGCGTGTGCACGAGAGGTTGGGGGGGGATAGATAGGCAATGCATGTATTTAGCGCGAGAGGGTGAGAGGGAGAGGGGAGAGAGAGAGAGCTCGGCATGGGGTGCAATGGCGGGTGTGTGAGGTAAATACATTTGGTAACAGAGTGGAAAAAGGGGTTGTGTAGTTGAGAGACTTAGAGATCGAAACATGGAGAGAAAGAATGAACGTGTGTTGGAAACCGATAGCTTCCTAAGGTGGTTAGGAGAGGAAGATTGACCGACACAGGAAGTATGTAG
>NC_041385.1:324481060-324481797 GCF_002162155.2 Triticum dicoccoides | reverse complement strand
GTGTACATTGTAAGATTTGAACCGAGGACCATGCATACGGGTAATTATTTTGAATTCGTGCCATACTAAGTTTCGAAAAGTTGACATTGACTCAATTTGTTGTGCTTTTTTATAGGTCATATGTTTGAATCCATCCAAAAGTTTTCTCACTACCATGGTGTTCATCATATACATATGAATTTGTATTAAAAAAGTAGCGTGGATACGGTGAAATGCGAAATCCACGTTAGAATTGGAGATCGCTACGTGACACACACTCTAATTCAAATAACTAATTATGTGACACACACTCTAATCCACATTGGCGTGGATACCGTTTTGATTTTTTTTCAAATAACTACTCATTAATTAATTTATAGTACTCCCTCTATTCACTTTTATAAGACCTTGAAGACATTTCAGACAATGTGCAAAACAGTTCATTTTAAGTTGTCTGAAATGACTTACAAAAGTGAACGGAGGGAGTATCTCATTTCGAATGACTAATTATTGCAAGGAAAACACAGGCATGGTAATACATACACATTCATTTGCAAATGAAAGAAGATTTGTTTGCATTCTCAAATGTAGGCGCACCAGGCAGACCAGGGTCGTGTCGGGGTGGATGCTGCTTCGGTGCCTTAAGGCACTGAAGCATAATCCTGTCGGGGTGGTCGCGTGTGTCGGACGGACGCATAACAACCAGCCACCCACCCCCTCCCTCCCTCCCCCACTCCCCCACCCCCACCCCCCCAAAG
>NC_041385.1:324464574-324480783 GCF_002162155.2 Triticum dicoccoides | reverse complement strand
CAAAATAAGTTCGCGCTTCCACATTTCGGATTGAAATATCTAGCGGCCCCAATTCCAGCCATGCAAAATCTCTCCTCACCACCGTCCCCTTCCGCGCCGAGATTGCTCAAATCCCTAATTCGCCGCCAGCCCAAGCAAAGTTTGAATCGCCCCTCGTCTCGTCTCTTTCCCCACCTCTGTGTTGGACGACGATGACAAAGATGACGGCCGCGCTTCACCACCACACCGGAGCTACCTCATCTACGCCCTCGTCCACCACACCAGGTGGTCCACCGACAACGTCGGCTGCCGTAACTGACGTGCCTCACAGACACTGAGTTCCACCCATCAGGTGCGCTTCACCGACGCCGTCTCCCAGCTCACCGGGGCTACTTCACTGAGCACATCATCGCACCTCCGCCCCCCGAGGCCGTTGGGGCTTCACCAACGGCCTCGTCCACCACATCGTAGCGCTCCGCTGCCACTCAAGATCTGCATCCGTGCGCAGCCAGCCAATGCCAGAACATCACCCTCAATGGCTCTGAAGTGACCCGCACTTTAGCTAGGCGAGCATGCCCAAACACCGGCCCGAACTAGGTATCCACACATCACTCCCTTGTGCACTGTTCCGATGATGTTTGGATATCCTTTCACTGCTCTATTAGCCTACACGCCTATGCAACTCTGACTTTAACTCTTATTTCTTCTGGAGATATCATATGAAACAAGCAAATCCATTTTTTAGCGAAGCATGATGGCGCTACAGGATCTGGTACACATCCTGCACACCCGTATAACCTTGTAAGTATATGTCCTCCGGTACAACATCAAGGTCGATTCCTCTTATTTGACCAACCATTCGCCGTGTCAAAAATGCAGAGGGGGATGCAAGGAGCACAAGGCCTGCACATCCAAGCAAGTGGTAACATGGACTTGTACATGGAACATCCCAAGCGCAAGCAGAGCTGCAATGAGCATGTACAACGAGCTAGCGTAAGTCCCTGCATTTCATTTAATTCGTACTGACATTCGTGTATGATTTGTGTGTAGTGGCGGATCCACGAATTCAGGTTACCAGGGGCGAACATTTAACTTAAAAAATACGAAGGCACTTGCACTCCGGAAATCAACATAACTTGAGAAATGCGAAGCTACATGCACTTTGAAAACCAGCTAATGATCCAAAGTAGTTCAGATTATAACACTAAATGATGCAAGCACCAAAAAACACAAAATGCAACATGGTGTACAAGGACTACAAACATGGTCTGTACCTGCTTGAATTATTCGTTCTCTGGCTGAAAATATCGAACTATAATTGCACCTATAACCAGTGCGCATACTGCATATCAATATATCTATCCTGCACAAGTATGCCAATAGTTACAAACAACAGATTAGAAAAGTATTTATGCTATGTTGTCATGATACGGGGACTTTCTAGTAGATGGCCTTGACGTTTCCTCAAGCTATGAAAATGCACTATAATTTACTTGTCATCAATGCCGGCAAATCTCTGTCTCTCTCAACATAGCAGATCATCATTAGACACTAAATACTTCAATGAGCTTGCCAAATGCTTGCATTAGATCCCTCATTAGACACTATATGTTCATCACCAGGAGCATGTAAAATGTTTGCATCAAATCCTTCATTTGCATTCTGTTCATTAGACACTTCAGGCTCAAGAACAACATGAGCTTGTATGTTTGCATCGGAAACTTGATTAGATACATCAGATTCAGTCAGTTCAGTATTGATTGGGGGAGTTATAAAATAAGTAGAAATTGGTTTCATTTTCTCATAGATTCCCTACATACAAGCAGTTTTACAACACCGTCAGGTT
This sequence comes from Triticum dicoccoides, assembly GCF_002162155.2. Lineage (NCBI taxonomy): Eukaryota > Viridiplantae > Streptophyta > Magnoliopsida > Poales > Poaceae > Triticum > Triticum dicoccoides. The sequence continues at coordinate 324,478,958 of NC_041385.1, read as the reverse complement.
TAACTATTGGCCAGAAATTGAAGAGTTGAATTAGATATAATCAGGGAAGTGATGTACCTGCTCATTGCGCATGTTACTCTTGCAAGCTACGACTGTCCATTTGCACAAGCTCGATGCCATGCCCGTGCTGCTGCCGCTGCCTCCCACGCAGGCTACACCCAGGGTTGGATCTTCATCTTCTTATCCTTCCGTTCGCTTGAAGCCCAGCGACCGCCCTCCAATGAGGGCGCGAGGAAGTGTTGTGTCGGTCTGTCCAGTGGCGGCTAGGTTAGGAGCGAACCAGACTGGAGGCTGGAGCGAATGAATTGTGATTTTTCCTGCTGTCGATGGATATGGGAGGCACCCATTGGGGCCGCGAGCCTGCTATAGGGCCTGCCTTGCACTTATGTTATTGGCCCATCCAAATTGAAACATTTTTCTTCATTATTCACATTGCCTGCTCGTGCGTTGGGATGAACAAAACTAGCCTGGGCCAACCTGGATGACTCAAAAAAGGTGCACACTTTCCAGCCACCTGAGGCGGCCGCCCATACCAGCCCCTATGGTGGCGTCGCCCCTTTTTGCGTGTTTGATTGGGTAGTGAAAAATATTCTAGTGGCGCTTTTGATTTACCCACAGAATGGTTAAATTTCTTGTTTCTATGAACTAAGTTCGCCAATAATGTGAAGGATGTCAGTCTTTTCATCCTATTGTAGATTGCTTAGATCTTGCCAAAAGTAATTGCATGAAATATTCAGTAAAAGCCAGTGTGATGTGTGTGGCTACAACTAGTCTGACTACACGTCCTCATATAACATATCAAGGACGCACCATCTTACCAGATTAACCATTCGACTTACCAACGCAGTGTGGGAAGAAAGAAGTATTGCGACTACGTATCCTAGTAATTGATGCCATGGACTCCGTCGTAAAACCTTGTAAGCGAAAAAGAAGTTGCAGTGTGCTTGTACAAAGAACTAGCGTAAGTTTAGTTACCTGCTTCTCAGAATTTTAGTTAGCCACTTATTGTAAAATTGTTCAATTACGTTGCTTGGCTTAATTTAGTTTGCTACTGATTACATAATGCCACAGCCTGTTAATCCTATTGTAGACTGCGCCTATCTATGTGTTTGATATTTACTGTTAAGAATTACATGTTTGCCTTAACTTAAATATCTACTTGTTTATTTAACTCCTTTGCTGCTGCAACAACGGGTTACAATGATGTTAATAACTACTTTTAAGCATCCAATTGAAACTCTTTAATTCCTTGTTTGCTTAACTGGTTTGCTGTTATAAGTCCCAGTTGAGATGTTTTGCTAACTTCAACTTTTCTGAATCCAATCAGAACTTTAATGGCAAAATAGGTTAGCCAACATAAAAGAGTGAGGTCCCCATGGACGTTGCATCATCCCACAACAGTGGCACCGGACCAATCGTGCATTATGAATTGCCAACTGCTGCTGTTCTAGAGGCTAAACTAGTGGTAGAAAGAGATTCTGCTTCTGCACTTAGAGATGAAGTTGACATGTTGAGGAAGCAAACATCACAATCACAAGCAGTACTCAAGACAACCATTAAATATTTGGTGGATTTCAAAACAAAGCAAGCTGAGACTGGCCACATTGTCAAGGTCCTGAAGGAAAAAAGGAAATTAAATTCCCACTTGGTAAATAATAGGTGAAACGTTCTTTCCATTGTTGAAGAACCTTTGTGTTGTTTGTTCATGTAATCAATCAAACCATTTGTTTTAGAGATCATGTAATAATTGTTTTTTGTTTTTTGTTTTTTGGTTTCTAATTTTATTTGAGTACAAGTTTGTATTCATTGATAAGAGTTAGAGACATTTCATTTGGATTGCTCTGATAGACCTACAAATATGCCAATCGGGCTGAATGTGCATTCAGCACTAATAGAAGTATTGATGGACCATAGGTGGCACGCATCGGAAAGGGCCAAGATGCTGGCTATAAAAAGGAAGCTGTTGGGGCAAAAAAAAGTACAGCGGCCTGGCTTATGTACGTTAGTTGATATTATTGATCCATATACTCTATAAGTGTTTATATGTCTGTTAGTTCTGTACATTCTTGGTTGATTGACCCGGTATCTGAATCTTGATACATCGCTTGTGTACATATCTAAATGGGAGTACACATTATGCTGCGTGTGACATTTGAGTTGGACATGAAGTGTTCCAAACATTCGAATTCACCTTAAACTGGATTCTAGCTTCTGAATTTGAGTATCGGCATTTGTAAACCATATTCATATATGACAGTGGAATACATCTTTGTCGTCCTTTTGAAGATATATAAAAACACATAGAATGATTTTAAAGATTTATATAGGAATGCAAAATGGATTTTAATTTAGTTGCTAGGGTAAACGTGGACGCTTATTGTCCCAAAATTCGAAAGAAGCGGCAAAATGTCCTCTCCCACGTTGGCTGCCCGAAGCCAAGTGTTTGGGAGATGGAAATTACTATCTACCCATTAAACGGACAATCCATTGGCCCGATTTCCACTGCTCTAAATAGGGGTAGGTTAGTTACTTCAATTAGACGTGACACGACCGCCTCTGAGCCCATTCCGACACGGTAGGCGTGAAACATGGGCGGCAAAACACATTTGATTCAAGATCGTCTGAAAGACCTCCATTTCTCCCTCCATTCCCCATTCATCCACGGTGGGCGGCAAAACAAACTCGACTCTGCCAAAATCAATGTAGGCAAATATTTTCAATAGGGGCAGGTTTGTAACTTCACTCAGACGTGACACAACCGCCCTACCTGTCTTCCCCGTTCATACACCATGGGCACCAACCATGTGCGCCAACCACCCTCTCGTCGCCCGAAATCGCTCTGGGCAAATATTGGCGAGATGCGAGATTATCGTCCTATCCCCAACCGATGATACGTCCAAATTTTAAACGGGGGCTAAGTTCGTAACTTTCCGATATTTCAGACAGGCGCATCCGAAAAACATGGTTCCCCGTACCTCTCCCTCCATTTTCCCATTCATACACCGTCCGCGCTAGAACACCCCATCCCCACACCAGCCTCCATCCGCCACCCCATCCATCGCCGCCATCCTAAACCACATCCATCGCCACCGTCCTCCACCATGTCGGAGCGCCTACCAAGACCAAGTCGTCCACTGCTAGAGATGGACGTTTCTCATCCACGGCGACGGACCAATAGCCTTGCATCACGTCCTGTCACTTCATCGGTGCCATCGTCTTCTTTGCCAGGGCGGCTCACACGACCTTCTCTTCCACCGCAACAGGACTTATCCCCCGATGCACCCATCTACTGTCACAGATCTTCTTCAACACCACCGACAGCCAACGCACCCTCGATGCCTACATGGCGCTGCAAGAGAGGTGGTACTTCATATCTATCAACTTTTTGATCTCAACCAGAAAATAAATCTTAACTTGGTTACTCTACTTTATTTTCAGCTCTTAGAATTTAGTTGTTAGTTCGAAGCAAACAATGGATGCTAAATATCATTTCTTCAGTTTGCAGCTTCAAATCTGCCATGGCACAGCCATAATATGGTTTAACTGATCATGCTTAGGGTGTAATTGATCATGTTGGTTCCGTGGTGGTTTCTTTAATAGAAATCGGAGGGGAAACCCTCTTTTGCTAAAAAAATATGCTTAGAGTTTCCCCCTTTTATGATTACTATACGATCAGAATACGTGCTTCCTGTCATAATAACACTGCTCCACCCGTCAAGCTAAACAAGCTTAGTTGCTCAAATACGAATCTGATATTATTAAAACAGAGTTGTTTAATTGGTCAGCTAAATGTTCCTAAATTAGCTTTGAAAATGCATGTTCGCCGCTCGGGTGTGTATCTCTACAGGGTGCCCACGGTGGGCCGGCCCACCCTGGGATTTTGGGTCGTCCTAGGCCCCGATTCCCCTCAGTTCTGCTGCACGCTTTCGATCTCTATTCGCCCCCAGCCGCCTGCCTCGCCGGTGACTTGCCGTCCCCGGATGACATGACTCTAGGAGGGGACGCCGGACTAACAGGAAGCCAAGAGCCGCTCGCCCAATAGCATCACCGCTGCCCGGGCACTCCGCCGTGCCTACCTTCCCAGTCCGTTCAGGGCTCAGGCAAGCAACACCCACCAAGCCAACCCGATTTATCCTGAGATACGTCCTCAACACTCGGCAGCCACTCATCACCCATTTTCTAATTGATTCATTACTCATTAGGCAGGACTGCCATTAGGGTCTGTTGTGTGCTCAGTGCTACCTACAGTTAATGGTTCAGATGTATTTCGGTAATCTTTAGTACCTCTAAAGTTCACAGGGTTTTCAAAATTCCGGCCCTCGGAACAGACACTACTCATTTTGGATTCTTGGTCGTAGTGACATTGACCCAGATTACTACTGCAAGCCAGGTTTGTTGACAATTTTACTTGTCTTTCTTACTCATTCGATATAATATCCAATTATTCACGTCGATTAGTTGCAAACAATAAGTGCTAGACAAACTTCTTCATTTAGATTTTGGACGGTCTCTTACTGGAGTTACAATTCTGCATACTTGTCCTAGTAAGCTCACAGGTAAATGATTGATTCACTACATCTATGCTTGCCTTGTCATATTTGTTGTCAATATTCTTTTAGGGTGGACCACCCTGTTTCTAAATACTGGAACCATAGAGATGAGTGAATAGTATTTCTCTATGTGATCTCTTCCATCATGTGTGGGCAACAAACACTGCATTGTATAGAAAGAAAGTGTAATTTCCAGCTTTTACATAGGTTTCGATCTTTTACATGGAATACAATCTGCCTACTTGCTTTGTGTCGCACTACCAACACTCCATCCTTGAAGCTAAACATTATGCCACTCATAATTGCTTAGTTTATTTGTTCAAATACGAATTTCATATGATTCTAATGTTCCTACTTTGGTTTTGAAATGTGTGTCTGCCTGTTATAGAGACATAAGGGGTTTGTATTTCTGTGTGTGGTCTAGTCAGCACGGTTGGGGGGTGAACTTTGCATATACAGGGGTTTATAGGGAGACACTCTTCGAGTTGAATCCTCAACTTCTCCTTACAACAACTGCTGAAGCTGAGAGGCTAGGGGACTCGGGTCAGGGCGATATGAGTGCTGCTATATGGTTTGAACCCTCTAGGCATAGATAATCTGACTACTTTTTATGTTTTCATGAATCTCAGATTCTGAACAGCATCATAATGATTATGAGCTTGCGCGCATGAAAAGAATAAAGCAGAACAATGCCATGGCTGTCAAACTTGGCATTAAGGGACTGAAATCAAGTCTGGATGCAATGCAATGCAAACGCTCTCCACCTGTAGATTCATGCTCAGAATATGATCCTAATAGTGATTCTGAGCTAGAGGGAGACCTAAGTCAATGTAGCTCCCTAGTGGAGGAGTCAGAGGAAGATGCCCTATCTTATTCACCCATCAAGGTACTTGCTCCAACTTTCCAAGGTCACATTGCTCGCACATATCTTGCAACTGATGCTTTGCATTGCTTATACTTTGTTGAACTGCCATTAGCTTAGTTTACACATAATGTATGTGAATACGCCCTGCCTATCCATTTTCAGTACATATTCCATCTGTCATAATACCATATTTATCCATTCAAATGTTGTTCTTGTGTATCAGACGTTCAAAAGGAAGAGGGTGATTGCTGATCATGGAGGAGCACAAGCAAAGTATTTGGAAAAGGTAGTGGCACCTGATAAATCAAATAGCCCATTAGGTGTAGTTGCAATATCACCTGACCCACAAAACACCCCAACTCTAGCAGACTCTAGCCCTACTACACTGGTCATTTCTGATGCCCCAACTCAGCAGACCCCAACTGCAGCAAACAATATGATTATGCCAGTTGACATAGCACCAGCTGTACGATGCAAAACCCCCATTCCAGCAAAGCGTACACCAAATCCAGTTGCCAAATCCCTTTTCGAACCAGCGAGAGCCCCAATTGCAGCAAATAGGACCCCTGTTCCATTTCTTCCCAGTTTAGAAGACAAAGCTTATGTTGTTGTCAGGAACTTTGTGCGCATCTTTCCTTCATGGAAAGATTATACCGCAGACACAGACCAATTTCCAGTCTTGCTCCGCAACTTATGCGTAAGTAATGTACTAATGTTATTCATGGTCATTACAGCATATGTTTCTGCTGACAAAAGACACAAGATTTCATTCTTTTAAATAGGCAGCAAACTGGATTCTGATGACGAGCAAGGGTTGGTTGCGCTTTTGAAGCACTCGTTCATGAAGTATCATTCCTACCTGAGGCAAGCGCACTTCGATGGCAAGCCTCTGAACGAAATTTCTATAAAGTCTCCGGTGCTACATTTATCCGACGGTGACTAGAATAATCTTGTTACACATTGGTCTCGGTTGTAGCGTAAGGCATTGTCTATGATATCACATCACAATTTGAACTACATTTCTGCATTTGCCTTAATGTCTCACTTGTACGAAAACTGTTAGCAGAAGAACATTCGTTCTCAAGGGACCACAGAATCTCGCAACTATACTGCACACTGCATTGCTGTTGTGAGTACCTCTTGCCCTGTATGACCATACTTACTGTCGGGGGGATGAACCCCAGGTAGGCAACGGAACCCGGATCTATTTCAAAAAAAAAACGGGGCTCGCATCGCCCCGCAAACCGGCGTGCACCAGGCCGGGTCGCTCGACCCGGCAAGGCGTGCAACCCGGCCAAGACCCTCGACTTGGCAAGGTACTTCGACTCGGCCGCAGCGGCTGGTGCAAGGCAACTCAACCCGGCGCAACCTTGGCTTCCCCAGCAAGCCAACCCACTCGTGGCGTCCACGGCAACCCAGCCACAGGTCAGCTCCCATCCCATCTAGGCCGTACAATGGGATGAGACCTCAATCACTGATGACCAAGACTACAGTGCCCCCGCCCATACCCGTGGTCAGCCAGAGCGTGGCAACAGTGCCCCTTACCTACCCACTGAACAGGGCTAGCACGGCAACAGTGTTCCCGCCCTCACCACTGATGACAGCAAGCGGTGGCCTGACGGAGAACACTGAGCGCGGCTCGACTCGGCCATGCCATGACGATCGACAAGACGACGCACAGTCCCCCTAGGCACACGGGGCCCGCACGTAGGGGAACCCGGCGAACCACAAGCCCCCAAGCGGGACCCAGTCCGGTACCCCGGATGCTGACATTACGGACCCACCTACTCGACATATTACCATTATAACCCTGGGTGGGTTGATCTATAAAACCCCTAGGAGTCCACGCCTACAGAGGCATTCGAGATATTCAACAGAGACATATGACACACACAGCATGCAAAGCCACACAAGATAGAGGAAGCAAGATAGGACTAGCCACAACATAGCAACATCGAGGAGAAGGAGCAGCCGGAGCCTTGGCCAGCCTCCTTCCTCCTCCAAACAGCTCCAGGAGTGACATTGTACTATCAACCATCCAACTAAACTCGGCAGGACTAGGGGTGTTATCTCTCCGGAGAGCCCCGAACCTGGATATGTCCGGCGTCCCGCGCCCGCGCATATCAACCTTGCCTCCGAAGCCCACCAGCGCCCTCGAGCCTCCTCCTCTCTTTAGCCATCCCTTGGCATCTACCGTGAGCCCACCACGACAGTTGGCGCCCACCGTGGGGCAGTTCGAGGAGTTGGCCAGAAGCACGCTTCGTACGTGGCCCATCTCCTACTCCGACGAGTCCGTCGCTCTGGCGGATGACATCATCGGCATGCTCGCCGCCTCCTTCACCGTGCTGCGCATCTCCGACGCGCTCGCGGCCGACAAGTACCCTAGCAGGGTGCTCAGCTACTCCGACTCCCTGCTTTCTCTTAGTGGCGGATTAACTGCCAGGGCGATGGACGCCCATGTAGAGGTCTTTGTCACCGGCGATGGTGCCTCTTCCTCGTCGAGCAAGGCGAGAAGAGCTACCGAAGCCGCGGCCGCCACGGCACGGATGGAGTCGTCCGACCTGCTGCGCGCCACGATGCAGAGCCTCCGCATCCCCATCGGCACCGACGTTGACGACACCAACGTCACTGAAGCCCGAACCCAGCTCGAGGACAGGCGCCAGCAAATGCTGGACCTGTCCGAGACGCTGTCCGCCACAAGACGCCGCCTGGAAGCTGCTCAGATGGAGCACGACGCCGCCCACGGATTCACGCCCTCCGCGTCCGAGCCGAGCCAGGCTGCCGATACTCGCGCCCAGGGAGGAGCGAACGGCCGGGCCTTTGGAGCCGGCCGGACCGTCTATGAGACCCCAGTTAAGAACATGCGCGCTGCGGAGGCAGCCGCGGTCGGCCTCGACCAACTCGCGGGCAAGGAGCTCAAGGAGCGCATCGGGCGGATGCGCGAGCTCCTCCGTGCCGCCAACACCCAGCAAGATCGCCTCAACCAGCTTGCCAAGCCGGCAGGGTCCGGCTCCGCCCGCCTTGGCGGACCCGGCGAACTCCTGCACACAGCCTATTCGCCGCGCGGCGAGGCGCACTCCAGCCTAGGCCGGGCCCGGTGCAACTCGGCCGGCACCACCGTCGATGCTCTGGGTAACGAGCCCGCCTGAGAGACCCAGCATGGACCCGGCCAGTCTGTCCGGCGTTCGGCTCCAGCTGACCCGGCCCCTCGGGGCCTGGCCGCCAGTCGACTCGGCCCGCGCGCCATCGACGATGCCGACGCGCGCCACCGCCTCGATCAGCTCGCTCACTCCATGGAGGTGGAGGAGAGCGGCGCTATCGGGCCGGCGTGTTTTGGCCCACGCATCCGGGAGGATCCCTTCCCCAAGGGGTTCGTGCTTCCCCGCGACACCCCCAAGTACAATGGGACCGTGAAGCCAGAAGACTGGCTCACCGACTACACCACGGCCATTGGCATCACCGGTGCCAATCGTCGTCTCGCCGTGCGCTACGCACCGCTCATGCTCCAAGGATCGGCTCGCACATGGTTGAACAACCTGCCGATGGGCAGCATCAACGCATGGGTCAATTTCGAGGAAGCATTTGTCCGCAACTTCACGGGGACGTACAAGCGACCCGGTCGCCCTAGTCAGCTCGCCATGTGCGTGCAAGGGCTGACGGAGACCGGCCGCGAGTACCTTGCACGCTGGACCGAGCTCCAGAACAACTATGAAGGCGTCCATGAAGTCCAGGCGATCCAATACTTCATTAGCGGCTGTTGAGATGGCACCCTCCTCGAGCACAAGCTTCTACGCTCCGAGCCGGCCACCATGGTCGTGCTCATGGTGACGGCGGATAAGTACGCCAATGCCGACTCCGCCATGAAGATTCAGGTGGCGCTGGACGAGGACGGCAAGGCGAAGCCGGTCCCTCCACAGAAGCCGGCCGACGAAGGCAGCCGGCAACAGCACCACCAGAACAACAAGCGCAATGGCGAGAAGCCGGTGCAACATCACGACAACCGCGACGAGCTCGTGACGGACCCGGCAGCGAAGCGCCGGCAGACCGGCAAGATGGCATGGCAACCCACCATGAGCTTTGAAGAGATGCTCGACGCCCCATGCAAGCACCACAGCGGTGCAAGACCCTCCAAGCACACGCTTCGATAGTGCGCCATCACCAAGCACATCATGAGGGGCGACGTCCCACCTCCTCCGGCTCTGGCTCCGGCTCCGGGCGCGGGACAGCCGCCTCCGCCTCCACTGCCGCCCCCCGCCGGCGGCGCGATGCGGAACGACGCCTACCCGGACCAGAACGCGGCCTATGTCGTCATCACAAGCCTCGGTAACGACAAGCGCAGCGGGCGCCTCCTCCGGCAGGAAGTGAACACCGTCGTTCCAGCCAAGACAGATTTCATGCATTGGTCGGAGCGCCCGATCACCTGGACCCGGGAGGACCACCCGATAGTCATGCCAAGTCCAGGTGGATACGACCTCGTCCTCAACCCTACCATCATCGCGCGGCGCACCTGCAAGTTCTCCCAAGTCCTCATCGACGGCGCCAACAGCATCAACATCCTCTACCGAGACACGATGACCAAGCTCGGCCTCAAGGCCGAGTACCTGGAACCAACCTGGACCGTCTTCCACGGCATCGTACCCGGCCTCTCCTGTTCACCCATTGGTCGGGTCCAGCTCGACGTCCTGTTCCGTGACAGCAGCCACTTCCGACGCGAACTGATCTGGTTCGAGGTGGTGGACCTGTCCAGCGCGTATCATGCGCTTCTGGGCCGGCCCGCGCTCGCCAAATTCATGGCGGTTCCCCACTACACGTACCTGAAGATGAAGATGCCGGGTCCCAAGGGCCTCATTACCGTCATCGGCGACTACCGCAAGTCTCTAGAGTGTGCCCGAGACGGTGCCAAGCTGGCCGAGTCGCTGTTCATTGCCGAGGAGCGGCGCCAGCTCGACCGGATCATCGTCCTGGCCGGCGAGGCCTTCGACGCGTCGATGCTGACCCTGGACCCGGCCGATGAAGCCGCCTTCAAGCCCTCCAAGGAAACCAAGAAAGTGAAGCTGAACCCGGAAGACCGTAGCTGCAGCAAGTACGTTGTCGTAGGCGCCTGCCTCGACAGCAAATAGGAAGGCAAGCTCGTCGACTTCCTCCGTGAGAATCGGGATATCTTCGCATGGACCCCCAAAGACATGCCGGGTATCCCGAGGAAGTACGCCGAGCACAAACACCACATCCGCAAGGACGCCAAGCCTGTCCATCAACCCCTTCGACGATTTTCCGAAGAGAAGAGAAGAACCATTGGTGAAGAGGTCGCCAAGCTCTTGGCGGCCGGCTTCATAATGGAAGTGTTTCACCCCAAGTGGCTAGCCAACCCAGTCCTCGTCCTAAAGAAGAACAAGACCTGGCGCATGTGTATCGACTACACCAGCCTCAACAAGGCCTGTCCCAAGCAACCATTCGCCCTCCCGCGGATCAACCAAGTCATCGACTCGACCGCCGGGTGCGAGCTGTTGTCCTTCCTGGACGCCTACTCCGGCTATCACCAGATCAAGATGGACCCGGCCGATGCCCTGAAGACATCCTTCATCACGCCCTTCGGGGTGTACTGCTACATCACCATGTCGTTCGGGTTGAAGAACGCCGGCGCCACCTTCCAACGCTGCATGCAGAAATGCCTGCTACCGCAACTCGGCAAGAACATCCACGTGTACGTGGACGATATCGTGGTGAAGACGAAGCAGCACCTCACGCTCCTCGATGATCTGAAGGAAACATTTGCCAACCTCCGTGAATACAACGTCAAGCTCAACCCGGAAAAGTGCGTCTTCGACGTCACAGTCGGAAAGCTGCTCGGTTTCCTCGTCTCAGAACGCGGCATCGAGGCAAACCCGGAGAAGATCAAGGCCATCGAGCGCATGCGCAAGCCAACCCGGCTGCGCGATGTCCAGAAGTTCATAGGTTGCCTGGCCTCGGTCAGCCGGTTTCTAAGCCGGCTGGGCGAGAAGGCGCTGCCCCTGTACCAGCTAATGAAGAAAACAAGCCCGTTCGAGTAGAACGGCAAGGCGGACGAAGCTTTCCAATACCTCAAGCGCATGCTCTCCACCGCACCCGTCCTGGCCGCGCCGTCCGACAAGGAGCTGCTGTTGCTCTACATAGCCGCGACCTCGCGGGCGGTCAGCATGGTGCTGGTGGTCGAGCGACCAGAGAAGGGCAAGATGCAGGCCGTCCAGCGCCCGGTCTACTACCTGAGCGAAGTTCTCTCCACCTCCAAGTAGAACTACCCGCACTACCAGAAGATGTGTTATGGTGTGTACCTCACCGCCAAGAAGCTGAAGCAGTACGTTCAAGAACATGCTGTTACCGTCGCCAGCACGGCGCCTATCGGAGAAATCATCGGGTGCCGGGACGCCTCCGGCCGGGTCACCAAGTGGGCGATCCAGCTAGCCGGCCACACCATCCTCTACGAGCCACGCACCACGATCAAGTCTCAGGCCCTGGCCGATTTCCTCGTCGACTGGAGCGAGACCCGGTACCTGCCACCGCCTCCCGACTCGATGCATTGGCACATGCACTTCGACAGGTCCAAGATGCGACTCGGCTTAGGGGCCGGCATCGTACTATCATATCCAAAGGGTGACCAACTCCGCTACACACTCCAGATCCACTTCGCCGCCTCCAACAACTTCACCGAATACGAAGCCCTTGTGCATGGCCTCCGGCTTGCCAAGGAACTCGGCATCCGGCGCATCCTGTGCTATGGCGACTTGGACTTGGTGGTATAGCAGTGCTCCGGTGAGTGGGATGCCCGCGACTCCAACATGGCAAGCTATTGCTTCCTCATCTAGAAGCTATCCCGATCCTTCAATGGCTGCGAGTTCTTCCACGTCCTGCGCACGGAGAATGAGGCAGCTGACATGCTCGCCAAGATCGCCTCATCATGTCAAGCCATCCCGTCCGACGTCTCCCTCGAGCACCTGCGCAAGCCATCCGTCAAGCCGTCGCCAGACTCCGAGTCCATCCACGTCCCAGAAGACCCGGCCGCTCCTCAAGCCGGCCCGGGGACTGCTCAACCCAGCCCGGGGACTGCTGAACCCGGCCCGGGGGCTGCTTAACCCAGACCAGGGGCTGCTCAGCCCAACCCGGCCACCATCACCCCGGACCCGACTGTCGCCGTCACCAACCCGGGGGCTGCTCAACCCGTCCCAGGAGTAGTCGACTCGGAACCCACCCAGGTGGCCGTCTTCACCGCCATCACGGCCCCATCTTGGGCCCTGCCGATATCAGAATGGCTGGAGAACGGGGTTCTCCCCATGGACGAGACCGAGGCTCGGCAAGTTCAGCGCCGGGCATCCGCCTATAGCATCATCAACAACGAGCTCGTCAAACGCAGCTCTACCGGCGTGTTCCAGCGCTGCGTCGAGCAGGACCGCGGCATCGACATCCTCCTCGACATTTACCAGGGCAAGTGCGGGCACCACGCCGCATCTCGATCCCTCGTGGACAAGGCGTTCCGCCACGGCATCTACTGGCCAATGACCCTCGAAGACGCCGAGTCGCTTGTCCTCAAGTGCGAAGGATGCCAGCGCTTCAGCAAACGCAGCCACCAGCCGACGTCAGCACTCCGCACCATCCCGATCGCCTGGCCCTTCGCGGTCTGGGGACTCGACATGGTGGGACCCTTCAAAACCGCTTGAGGCGGCATGACACACTTGCTGGTGGCAGTGGACAAGTTCACAAAATGGATCGAGGCAAGACCAATCAAGAAACTGGACGGGCCAACAGTCGTCCGGTTCATCAAGGACATAGCGGTGCGCTACGGCATGCCGAACGGCATCATCACCGACAACGGCACCAACTTCGCCAAGGGCGTGCTCGAGCAATACTGCTACGTCTCCGGCATCCGCCTCGACCTGGCCTCCGTGGCACATCCGCAGTCCAATGGGCAGGTCGAGCGGGCCAACGGACTCATCCTGTGCGGCATCAAGCCGTGACTCGTCGAGCCACTCGTCCGCTCACCCGACAGTTGGCTCGACGAGTTGCCCGCGGTTCTCTGGAGTCTACGCACAACACCAAACCGGTCGATCGGGTTCACCCCATTCTTCCTCGTCTACGGATCCGAAGCCATCATCCCGACCGACATCGAGTTCGACTTGCCTCGCGTCACGATGTAGACCAAAGCAGAAGCAAGAGAAGCACGCGAAGACGGCGTCGAACTACTCGAAGAGGCGCGTCTTCTGGCACTTAGCCGCTCGGCAATCTACCAGCAAGGCCTGAGGCACTACCACAGCAAGAAGATCAAGCCTCTCGCATTCGGCAAAGGCGACCTCGTCCTCTGACTCGTCCAAGAGCAGGCAGGCCAGCACAAGCTATCCTCTCCATGGGAAGGCCCGTTCATCGTGAGCAGGGCTTTGCGCGACCGCAAGCCTACTACCTCATCGACGCACGCAAATCGAAGAAGCGCAAGAGGGACACCGCCGTCGAAGAAACGACCCGGCCGTTGAACATGGAACTCCTCCATCCGTTTTACAGTTAGCCGAGCGAATGTATGTATCAACGCCTTTTGTAAGCATATGAAACTATGGGGTCCCCGAACGAGACTCGGGGGCTGCCTTTTGCCGACCAATTTATTGCGTCCATATTTCACACCACTTTACTACCGAACCCGGCCGCCGGCTCGACATGCTCGACCCGAGGGCTTGGGGGCTGGCCGGCTTGATCATCACCCCGCCGCTTCACTTAGTGATTCCTGATAAGTTTGGATGCCGGGCCCCCACTTCGCCCTAAAACCGCAGATCCAGCTCTGGCTGACGGCGGGCAAGCACAACGGGCTAAATCTCCCCTATGATTCATACACTAAGTCAAAGCCGTCGGGTCGACCAACCCGGCCGACACTCGTCAACTAAGTTAGCCGCACGACCGGCTGCTCACCAACCGGCCAAGCCGGATTGCCGCCAGCCGGGCCAGTGGGTGTTTCG
>NC_041385.1:324377691-324464047 GCF_002162155.2 Triticum dicoccoides | reverse complement strand
AGAGAGGAGCAACGCATGAAATAAGTTCGAAAAAAGCAGAAGGCAAAAAGCAAACAAACACTCACAACATTTACACATAAATGTTTCAAGCAAAGGCCCACGGCCCGAGTTCATTACACCCTGAAAACCCCTAGTGGGTGGGTGGACCTGCTACTTAACAGAATTTTCTACAAAAGATTCTCATGAATTCCCAGCGCCGCGTCGCGACATCGACGGCTCCCCCCGGCTGGCCTCCGGGTCTACTGAAGCACCAGTGTCCTCTTCGGCTTCTGCGTCGCTATAGACGCCCATCTCCACCAAGATGCCCTCCGAGTCGCGAAGAAGAAAGCCGTAGTCATCGCCATCCACGACCACGCCGTCTTCCGTCCGTTCCAGATGGAACTCGTCGTGGAAGGCGAACTTGGCGATATAGCTGGCCCGGGAGGCGATCCGGCCGGCCTGCTCCTGCAGCAACTGCTCCGAGCCAGCGCACTGACCCATCAGCGCGTCCAGCTAAAGATCTGGATGCCAAGACAGCGTGATTCGGAGCGCCATCTCAGCACCGGCCCGGGCAGCGGATATGCGCCAGTCGCTAAGGCGATCCAGGCCCATCTCCAACCAGCGCGCTAGACGTGAGAAGCTGCGCGGATGGACGGAATCCGGCCACAAGGCCGCCGTCATCGTGGTACCGGCTCGAGACAGCCGCTCCATCTGCATCCCCAAGGCCCGCAGCCGGGCCTCAGCAGTGGCAATGATCTCTGGGAAGGTCCAAGCCGTCAGCGGATCCGTCCCGGACCCAACAACGCTGGTCGGGTCGCGCTCATAACGGACGGCTTCCCCCGCCAGCCACTGCGTCTCCGGAAAGGCCCCTGTAACCAAAGATGAAGCAAGTCTGAAGAGCAACAAAGAAGAAAGTGCCGGGTCCTGACCCGGCAAACAACGAAGAAGCAGCACTTACTGGAGAAAGACTCTTCCAGGTGCTGCGCCTCGAGCAACGTACCATGTCGCTCCCGCTCCAAGACACGGTCCTGCTTCCCGAGCGCCTTCTCCAGGTCGGCCGCCTTAGCAAGGGCCGCCTTCAGCTCGGCGTCCTTGTCTTCAGCCACCTTCTCGGCCGCCTCACGGTGGCGAGCCTCGGCCTGACGGGCCTCCTCAGCCGTGGTGGCCTACTCCCGCAGACGCTCCACCTCGGCCTAGAGCCGGCCCTTGTCGTCGGCCAGCTGGCCGCGCTGCTGGTCCGCCTCAACCAGGGCCTGCTGCGCCTCCACCGCCTTGGCGGCCTCCGCCTTAAGAAGCTCCACCTCGGCCTCGAGGCGGCTCTTGTGACCCGCCAGCTGCTCGTGCAGCCGGTTGGCCTCGTCAAGAGACCGCTGGGCCACGGCCGCCTCCGCCCTCGCCTCTGCTGCCTCGACGCCGAGACGGCCGGAATCAGCAACAAGCCGGTCATAGTGATGACTAGCCCGGAGCAGCCGGGTCCGCCAAGACAGCACCTCGGCTGCAAAGAAGAAGAACTCGGTAGAAAGAAAGAGTAAGACAAGGCCTAAGATTTGGCCCAACTGTTACACAGTTGGCCCAAATCTCGGGAGCTACACCCAGTGGGTGCGCTAGCACGCCCCCACTAGAAGAAAAGAACACAACAATTACCTGCAGCGACGCGAAGCTCCTCCTCCTTGGCAGCAAGCTGCTCCTTGAGCTCCCGATGCTTGCCCAGGAGTCGGTTGAAAGCGGCAACTCGGAAGGTGTCAAGGTGTTGAAGAGAAGACCAAAGTCAGCACAAGGCCAACGCTCCTAAGGTTCGACAAAACTACTACATAGTTGGCCCGAACCTCGGGGGCTACACCTAGTGGGTGCGTTGGCGCGCCCCCACAGAGATAAAATCATAAGAAAACAACAAGAAGAAGGACTTACCAGGACGACACTCTCCAGGTCGTGCGTTCGCTCCATCTCGGCCTTGGCGAAGGCCTCGAGGCGCTCCGTCCCGCCTCGTAGACGGCGGCTGACGGCATCCAGCGCCGCCTCCTCCTGGGTCTAGGTCCCGAAGACGGCCGCGCCCCCTCTCCGCGTGAGCTGCGGCACGACAGCTCGGCGCCCGCCCTGCCGGGGCGCCAAGGCGTGCCCCCCACTGGCCGCTTGCGACGCGGCCAGCACCTCCTCTGACGCCGGGGCGCCTTGCATCGCCACCTCAGGCACCGCCACCTGTGGTGCCTCCTCCATAGCCGACGGCGCCTCCAGCGCCGCCGCCTGCGGCACCCCTTCCAGGACGCCGCCTCCACCACCATCAGCCCCCATGTGCTCGACAACGTCGGCTTGCGGTGGGGTATCGCCCCCCACCTCCACGACCTCCTCGTCGAGGAGCACACCTTGGGCCGGCCCCCACGGCCGCGCTCCCTCACTAACGACGATTCAAAAACCATCGCCTCCACCACCATGCCCTCCGGCATCTCGCGCCAGGCCGGCTCCGCGCCGGCTCGCGCCCGTGCCGCCGTCGCGTCGGTTCAAGCCCAGACCGACGCCGCCTCCAGCTCCGCCTCGGCCCGGTTCCTGTCCCGCCAGGCTAAGGCCTCGGCGTCGTCTGGGTCCAGGCCGAGGTCTGAGTCACCTCGTCCCTTCTCCCCGGCCAGGCCGGCGAGTTCGGACCGGCTCCTACGGAACGCGGCCCCTTCAGTGGCTGCAGCCTCCGCCGCCGCCCTCGCCAGCGCGATCGGCGACCTGAAGAAGAAGGCAAGATAAGCAAAAGAGACAAGAAATCCAGGCGGAAGTGGGGAATAAAACTTACCCCGACAAGACTGGGGCCGGAGTCGGCTTCGCGCTCTTCTTCTTGGCCGGCCTCCCGGGCTTGGTCGGGTCCGCTGCGCGCTTCGATCCGCGGGGTCGTGGCGCGACGCTGTCCTTGCCATGTGGGCGGCTTGGCGCCGTCCCATGAGAGGACCCGGCTCCGCTCGCGTCGCCGCCTCCCCTGCCCAACGCTGCTACACCAAGGAACCGGCGTCAGCGTCACCTTCACCGCGACACGAGCAACAATTCAAGACAAAATGAAGAAGAAAAAGACTTGAAGCTTACTGGCTCGGCGCATAGCGCCGGCATCGGACTCGGCCACCTCCTCACCGCCTTGGGCTGCGGGCTCCTCTGGTGCCACAGGCGCCACCTGCAGCAGAGCCCGGGCGTAAGGATGCCAGCTCGCATTCAGAAGAACCTCCCGTGATGCGTCGGGAAGGACAAGAAGATGCGCGGCGGCAAAGTAAGGAGACCAGATGCTCACCTGTGGCGCCGGGTTCGCCTGGCTATACGGCGCCTTGCCGAATCACCAATCCTCTCCAAGATTGCCCTGGAGATGGCGTTGACAGTGCACGCGGCCTGCTCCGCAGATAGCCGCGTAGACCCCATTTGGTTGGGGTCCTGCAGGACGATCATCACACCAATGAGGCAGGAGCGCATCTGAAGCGGGAGCACCCGGCGGGTGATGAACGCGGCAAGAAGGTCCGTGTCGGTGAGCCCCTCCTGCGTCCTCATCACCATCACCCGCTCGCAGAGGTTGACGATCTCCTGCAATGGGCGTCGGAGGGAGTAGCCCCAGTTCGTCTTCGCCCGTGGCGGCCCGATGGCGAAAGGGGGAACATTGATGTAGTCCGTGCCATGGTTGCAGACATATAAGAAGGAATTCTGCCACTACTTGGCAGAATCCTCGAGCGAATCTTGGGGAAATCTGCCCCCGACCGCTTGGAGATGACGGCGGCGCCGCAGTCGGCGAACTCCCCGGCCGACGGGCCCAGCTGCTTCAAGGAGAAGAAGCGCACCAAGACGTCGATCATTGGCTCGACCCCCAAGTACCCCTCGCACAGGGTCATGAAGCCGGAGAGTGGACGATGGCGCCGGCGCCGAGATGGTGCGGTTGAAGCCCGAAGAACTCCAAGAACCCGCGGAAGAAAGTGCTCGCCGGCAACCCGAAGCCGCGCTCGAAATGCGTGAGGAAGACTACGTGCTCCTGCCCCTCGGGCTGGGGCCTTTGCTCGCCGTGTGGCAGGCGGACACCAACGTCTGTCTCCTGCGGCAAGCGCCGCGAAGCTCGAAGCTGCGTGATGTCGTCGTTGGTGATGTTGGAGCCCATCCAAGAACCCGACGGCAGCGCCATGAATAGAAGCGGAAGGAAGAAAGACAACAAAGAAGAGCTCTGCTCGGGGCTGCAGGCGCAGCTATGCGTTGGTGGCAAGGAGTAGAGTGAGAGAAGGGGGGCAGGAGGGCGCGAGCGAGAATAATGTCCGCCGCCCCCTTACCCCCCCTCAATTTATAAGCCCCAGTTCAAACATGGGGGAGTGGGATCATCCGCATACGCACATTCCACTACCCTACAATAAGTGCGCACGTACACACGGACTAACTGCGCGGGGAAGTGCAACTGGCCCCCAGACGCTGCAATAAATCCGCACGCATGGCCAAGGGCGCGCGACGTAGGGCCCCCGGCCCGTCGCCCAGTCCCGTCACGTGCGTGGCCTGTCAGGCCCCTCCGGCTTCCGGGCACAACATGGCGCCAGCGCGAAGCCCGAGGGATCGCCTCAAGATACGACGGACTCCTCGGTTCCTCCCATGGCAGGGATGTCGCGATCCGGTTTTCGAGAAAACCGGCATACAGTGGGTGTTACTGGACCCAGCGTTCGCAGATTCGGCCTTGCTCAAGGGGGAAGCTGCGAAGGCCCACTCATCCAAAGACGGCGGACCTTCACAGCTTCGGGGACTACTGTCGGGGGGATGAACCCCAGGCAGGCAACGGAACCCGGATCTATTTCAAAAACAGTGGGGCCCGCATCGCCCTGCAAACCGGCGTGCGCCAGGCCGGGTCGCTCGACCCGGCAAGGCGCGCAACTAGGCCAAGACCCTCGACTCGGAAAGGTACATCGACCCAGCCGCAGCGGCTGGCGCAAGGAAACTCAACCCGGCGCAATCTTGGCTTCCCCAGCAAGCCAACCCACTCGTGGCGTCCACGGCAGCCCAGCCACGTGTCAGCTCCCGTCCGATCCAGGCGGTACGATGGGAAGAGACCTCAATCACTAATGACCAATACTACAGTGCCTCCGCCCATACCCGTGGTCAGCCAGAGCATGGCAACAGTGCCCTTTACCTACCCGCTGACCAGGGCTGGCACGGCAACAGTGTTCCCGCCCTCACCGCTGACGACAGCAAGCGGCGGCCTGACGGAGAACACTGTGCGCGGCTCGACTTGGCCACGCCATGACGATCGACAAGACGGCGCACAGTCCCCCTAGGCACGCGGGGCCCGCACCTGGGGGAACCCGGCGAACCACAAGCCCCCAAGCGGGACCCTGCCCGGTACCCCGGACGCCGACATTACGGACCCACCGACTCGGCATATTACCACTATAACCCTGGGTGGGTTGATCTATAAAACCCCCCAGGAGTCCACGCCTACAGAGGCATTCGAGGCATTCTAGATATTCAACAGAGACATATGACACACACAGCATGCAAAGCCACACAAGATAGAGCAAGCAAGATAGGACTAGCCACAACATAGCAACACCGAGGAGAAGGAGCAGCCGGAGCCTTGGCCGGCCTCCTTCCTCCTCCAAATAGCTCCAGGAGTGACATTGTACTATCAACCATCCAACTAAACTCGGCAGGACTAGGGGTGTTATCTCCCCGGAGAGCCCCGAACCTGGATATGTCCAGCGTCCCGCGCCCGCGCATATCAACCTCGCCTCCGAAGCCCACCAGCACCCTCGAGCCTCCTCCTCTCTTTAGCCATCCTTTGGCATCTGCCGTGCGCCCACCACGACACTTACTTTCATAGCTGTTTGATTATGTAGCATCACTGCACATGTTAGCCTCGTAATCGTCCATTTGGTGGACATTATAAGATCCGTATGGACTCTTACATAAATTTAGAATCAACCCAATGCTTTTGAAGAGGTTTAGGTCTGCAGTCCTCTTGTAAGGACTGAACATGGTCTATCACTGTACTTACATTAACAGCTATTCCCCCCGTCCCATAATATAAGAACGTTTTGTACAGTACACCAGTGTTCAAAACACTCTTGTATTATGGGAAGAGGGATTGGTTCATTTTGTAGCATTCTGCATCTTATCTCCCTCGCCCACCATTTACTAAAAAATATCAGATCTATATTTAATCTTACCAACAAGTAGAATACATAGACAGTGCCAGTGCAGAAGTGTAGCCCATTGCTCTTGTCAGTACATTTTGTCCGGTAATGCTTGTACTTCCAGGGATTGGTAGTTGATTATGTAGCATCAATCTGCAACTTATCATATCTATAATTACTCTCTACAAAATGTAGAGTACAGGCAATGCTTATGAAGAAGATTGTGTGCTGAAATTCTTGAGTTATCTTTCCCTTGACATGGAGAAGGGCATTATAAAGCCAATGTTAACTGTTAATGTAAGTCAGTCCTTTTAAGCCTTTATCCTCAACTGCTGTTTAATTTGCTCATACTGCCTATCGTTTACTGCTCTTTAGTTTGCTGTTTCTACCAAAATGCATGTTCGCAAGAACCGTAAGTTCTATGTGTTACTTGTAAAACCAAATTCCTTATTCATACCATGCACATTACTTAATACTCCCTATATGTATGCTTGTTTTTGTGGATCTATAATCTAGTATGTGGTGAAGAAGCCCACATTTGCACCTTGTCATCTCCTGTTTTATCTTACTGATGTGGCTGCTCATATGAACAATATGCCATGCACATTATCCAAAATAGATACAATGATTTTCTTTGCCCTTTATCTATCCTTGTTATGTTGACATGGTAATCCAGTAGTGTGGTGAAGCTCCCCGCATTATGAACAATGCCAAATTATGCTATTGATATTTTGAACCTTTATTTTTTAATTTGAAATTGGATGGAATTGAGAGCACAATTATCATCTTTGTTTATACATGTGCAAAACCTGTCATCTCTCTGCTTTGTTTCAGGGTTATATGCCTGATGGCATGCACAAGTCTACGGAAGGTTGTGAGACAAACCCAACATATATTGCAGCAAAGAAGGCAAAACATCTTGAAGATAGCGAGACAACCCCAAAGTCTTTTCTTGATGCAGTGTTCAAGTTGCTTGAGACTAACAGTCAGATAAGCTCACAGAATTCATTGTCTGAATCAGTTCGACTTCTTCAGTCCCAAGTTCTAGCAGAAAGGCATTCTGCAACTCAACTTTGACTTGAAGTCCTATCTGTAAGAAAGATTGCAGAGAACACGAATGAGAACCTCATCGCTAAACAGCTACACCTGGAAGCTATGACCAACATGCTAGGCCGGTCTCACAGCCTTGCTCAGCAGCTTGCACAGCAGTTCCCCCGCAAGGCTAACCTTTCTTGACCTGTCTTGGAAGTGGTCTCGGTTCAGTATTATTTTATTACGCTTCAATGGTACCAGTTTTTGTAATCTGCTTCTTCGTTGCGCTTTATGATCACTGGTGGCGAACTTCGATGCCCAGTGGATGTAATATACCTTAAATCCTTTATTGTATAGTGTAGGTTTATTTTTAGTTACTATGCCGTAATTTCTTTATTATATAGAGTAGGTTTATTCTTAATTCCTACTAGTTACTGACATCATTCGCTATCTGGAAAAAAATCAGATGTAGTCGATTGGGCCGAAACATTCGACTCTAACGGGCTTGGTTTTTAGCGGGCCACAATTGGGCCAGCCTGTGTCTTTATTGGGCCTGAATGATTGGGGCCTTCACACATTGCGCCAGGCCCAAACTTACACCGCCTATATTTTAGTTGGGCCTTTTGTCGACCTAGCGCTTAGTTTGCCCCAGGTAGCGTTAGGCCATTAACAGGCTGAATATTGTACTGGCCTGTTACGGCCGAGATGAAAGCACGGGCCTTTAGCAGGCCAAAATGCATGTTGGGCCTCAATTTTCACTAGTCATCGACAGGCCTTCAGCAGGCTGAAATGTAGACCGGGCCTTTTTGGGCCCAGTTAGCTCACGGGCCGTTACCAGGCCAAAACATATCTCGGGCCTTAGTTGGCCCACTGATATCATGGGCCTTTAAGAGGCCGAAAGCTTAGTACAGGCATCAATGGGCCGAATTACGTGACATGCCTTTAACAGGCCCAAAGTCACATTGGGCTTAACTGTTGCCACCTTTAGCACGGGTAGTTGGCCCGATGTCCCGTCAGACCATATATGGCCCATGGGCAGCACGGGCCATTCCCAGGACGAAAGTCACACCGGGCTGAAATGGGCCCATGTCTACATCAGGCCTCTAATAGGCCGAAACTCACTGGGCCGTAGTGGGGTCCAAATATTCAGTGAACAATTAATGGGCCAGATCTGGCTTCGGGCCGTAAATGGGCCCAAATATTGGGCGAACAATTAACGTTCCAGATCTGGCTTCGGGCCGTAAATGGGCCCAAATATTGGGCGAACAATTGACGGGCCAGATCTGGCTTCAGGCCGTAATTGGGCCTTTATTAAGCAGGCCATTATTGGGCTGGCCCACTAGTACCTGATTAAGTACTACAGGCCTTTGACTGGGCCGGCCTTTTTAACCTATATGGGCCTCTATTGGGCCCAGCCACGTGTCGACGTATCATAGACATGACTCCTCCAATGGACGGGCGACATCTGGCCCACTGACGAGCTGACAGGTGTTCCCTTCGGCCAATCAGAATTTTACACGTGGAAATTTCCCATTGGTCCGGGTTGTTAACGGGTTATCGAATCCAAAATCTGACCCGATAGCTTAACGACGTTCCGTTACGTTGATGCCACGTGTCGATCACCCTTGACGAAAGCACTTCTATGGCGTGCGATTTATTGTCATGGAAGTGGACGCTTCCGTGATGATAATTTTGGTAATGTCATGGAACACTTCTACGACAGCACAAGTATGACTATCTTGATTCTGTCATAAAATCATCATGGATGTACATGCATGACAAAAAACGCGACCTACTGTGACAAACACGTATCATCACGGAAGTGTATTTTTTTGTAGTGTATGATTCAAATACGATCCAATCCCCAAATGATCAATTGGTTTTTCTGATCAGCTATGATTCAGATACGATCAGGAAGTTGTGCCAAAGGAGTTAAGCTAGATTCGAATACGATCAGCCCCCAATTGGTCTTTGGAATTATGATGCTGAAGACATATGATCATTGAGGATGAAAAGGACAAAGGTCCTGCTTTAGTACTTATCATAATATATACATCGTCAAAAATATGTACATCATGAGAGCCGGTGGCTCAAGTGTAGCAAGGCCGAAGATGAGCGATATTCCACGGTCGGCGGGTCTCCTCCTCCAACTTATGTGAGTCTTTGTGCTCTCAAACATCGATAAGGTAGTATGACCCATTGTTCAAGTTCTTGCTGACCACAAAGGGCCCTTCCTAAGGTGGGGATAACTTGTGTGCATCAGTTTGATCCTGGATGAGCCGGAGCACCAAATCACCTTCTTGAAAGGTTCTGGACTTAACCCGGCGGCTGTGATAACTACGCAGGTCCTGTTGTTAAATCGTTGAGTGGGCTGCTACCAAGTCACGCTTTTCATCTAACAGGTCAAGTGCATCCTGACGCGCTTGTTTATTATCAGCTTCAACGTAAGCCGCCACGTGGGGCGAGTCATGATAGATGTCACTAGGAAGAACCGCCTCTGCTCCATAAACCATGAAGAAAGGTGTGTAACCCGTAGATCTGTTGGGGGTAGTATTGATACTCCATAACACTTATGGTAACTCTTCCACCCAACAACCCGGCATCCGTTGCAAGGGAACCAGAAGCCAGGGCTTGATGCCTTTCAAAAATTCCTGATTGGCTCTTTCGTCTTGACCATTGGACTGGGGGTGAGCTACTGATGAAACATCAAGCCAAATATGCTCATATTGACAAAACTCCTCCATGGCACCCTTGGACAGATTAGTGCCATTGTCAGTTATAATGGTGTGTGGAAAGCCAAAGCAAAAGATCACCTTTTCAGGAATTGAACCGCCGTGGCTGCATCACACTTACTAACTGGCTCTGCCTCAACCCACTTCGTGAATTTGTCAACCACCACCAAGAGGTGGATCTTTTTATCTTTTGACCTTTTGAAAGGCCCAACCATGTCGTGTCCCCAGACTCCAAACGGCCAAGTAATTGGGATCATCCTCAATTCTTGAGCCGGCACGTGAGCTCACCGTGAAAATTTCTGACAACCATCAGATTTACTGACCAAATCATCTGCATCAGCAGGAGCCATCAGCCAATAAAGTCCACGATGAAAAGCCTTAGCCACAAGGGATTTGAACTGACATGATGGCCACAATCTCCTTCATGAATCTCACGAAGAATCTCTTGGACCTCCTTAGGAGAAACACAATGCTGAAATGCCCCAGTGACACTGCGATGATGTAACTCGCAATTGGCAATTGTCATTGACTTAGACCGCCGGGTTATCTGCCTGGCCAAGGTTTCATCCTCAGGTAACTCACCCTGGGTCATATAAGCCAAATACGGTACAGTCCAATCTGGGACGACGTGAAGAGCCTCCATCAATTGTGCCTCTGGGTCAGGAACAACCAGGTCTTCCTCTGTAGGCAACTTGACAGAAGGGTTATACAAAATATCCAAGAAAGTGTTAGGTGGCACCGGCTTACGCTGAGATCCCAACTGCCTTAAAGCATGAACCACCTCATTCTTTCCGCGATCAATATGCTCCACTTGATAACCCTTGAAGTACCCAGCAACAACATCAACTTCACGGTGATAAGCCTCCATGAGGGGATCCTTGGAATCCCATTTGCCTGAGACTTGTTGGACCACCAAATCTGAGTCACCAAAGCACCTCACCCGGCTTAAGCTCATATCCTTAGCCATCCTAAGACCATGGAGCAATGCCTCATACTCAGTTGCATTGTTAGTACAAGGAAACATCAATTTGCACAGAACAAAAAATTTCACCTCAAGGGGAAACTAAAACAACTCCAGCCCCCGAGCCCTCCAATTGCCTGGACTCATCAAAGTGAATAGTCCAATATGTGTTGTTCGGCTTCTCTTCAGGCATCTGCAGCTCCGTTCAATCATTGATGAAATCTACCAGTGCTTGAGACTTGATAGCAGTGCGTGGCACATACTTTAAACCATGAGGCCCAAGCTCAATGGCCCGCTTGGCGACTCATCCTGTGGCTTCTCTATTTTGAATGATATCGCCTAAAGGAGCAGAACTAACCACAGTGATGGGATGACCCAGAAAATATTGTTTAAGCTTCCAGCTAGCCATGAACACCCCATAAACGAGCTCCAGCCAATGTGGATATCTCTGCTTGGACTCAATAAGCACCTTACTAAAGTAGTAAACCGGTCATTGAACCAGATATTCCTTGCCAGCCTCCTTGCACTCCACCACAATGGCCACACTGACAGCACGGGTGTTAGCAGCCACGTATAACAATAATGGCCCCTTATCAATGGGAGCAGCAAGAACGGGTGGCTCAGGTAGCTGCCTTTTCAAATCCTCAAATGTGTCATGAGCAGCATCACTCCAGACGAAGTTATCTATTTTCTTCATCATCTGATATAGTGGGATAGCCTTCTCACCAAACTGGCTTATGAACCGGCTTAAGGCAGCAATATGACCCGCCGGACGATGAACATCATTGATACATGCCGGTTTAGCCAAGGAGGTGATGGCCTTGATTTTCTCCAGGTTAGCCTCAATGCCTCTGTTAGAAACCAGAAAACCCAAAAGCTTGCCTGCTGGCACCCCAAAAATGCACTTGGCCAGGTTAAGCATCATCTTGTAGAGCCGGAGATTATCGAATGTTTCCTTCAAATCATCTATCAAGGTCTCCTTCTCTCTGGACTTCACCACAATGTCGTCCACATAAGCATGAACATTGTGCCCAATCTGACCGTGAAGAAAGTTCAGCACACATCAGTGATAAGTCCCTGGGAACTCTTGAGCCCAAAAGTCATAGACATATAGCAGAAGGCTCCAAAAGGAGTAATGAAAGTCGTCTTCTCCTGCTCCTTAACTTCCATCTTGATCTGATGATAACCAAACTAAGCATCCAAAAAGCTCAAATGCTCACAACCCGCCGTAGCATCAATGATTTGATCAATACGAGGGAGAGAAAAAGGATCAGCTGGACAAGCCTTGTTTAAGTAGATGTAATCCACACACATACGTCAGGTGCCATTCTTCTTAAGCACTAGCACCGGGTTAGCCAACCACACTGGATGAAAAACTTCAACAATGAACCCGGCCGCCAAGAGCCGGGCCACTTCTTCACCAATGGCCTTACGCCTCTCCTCATTAAACCGTCCAAGAAATTGCTTGACTGGCTTAAATTTTGGATCAATATTGAGAGTGTGCTCAGCAAGTTCTCTCGGTACACCCGGCATGTCAAAAGGTTTCCATGCAAATATGTCCCGGTTCTCACGGATGAACTCGATGAGCGTGCTCTCCTATTTGGGATCTAGGTTAGCACTGATACTGAACTGCTTAGATGAGTCACTAGGAACAAAATCAACCAGCTTGGTGTCGTTGGCCAATTTAAACTTCATCACAGGCTCATGCTCTGTGGTTCGCTTTTTCAAAGACGTCATGTCCGCTGGGTCAACATTGTCCTTGTAAAACTTCAATTCCTCTGTTGCACACACAGACTCAGTGTAAGCAACATCGCCTTCCTCGCATTACAGGGCTATCTTCCGACTCCCATGCACTGTGATGGTTCCCTTATGACCCGGCATCTTGAGCTGCAGATAAACATAACATGGCCGTGCCATGAACTTTGCATAAGCCGGCCGTCCAAACAGAGCGTGATACGGGCTTTTGATTTTGACCACTTCAAAAGTTAACTTCTCAGCCCTAGAATCATGCTCATCTCCAAAGGCCACTTCCAGCTCAATCTTACCCATTGGGTACGCCGACTTACCGGGAACCACTCCATGGAAAACAGTGTTGGACGTCTTAAGATTTTTATCAGTCAACCCCATGCGACGGAAAGTCTGATAATAAAGGATGTTGATGCTACTGCGTCCATCCATGAGCACATTAGTGAATTTATGTCCACCAACTTGAGGCGCCACCACCAAGGCCAAGTGACCTAGATTGTCAACCCGGGGAGGGTGATCCTCTCTACTCCACAAAATAGGCTGCTCAGACCATCACAAGTAACAAGGAACTGCCGACTCAACAGCGTTCACATCCCTCTTATGAAGCTTCTGGTCCCGTTTGCACAAACTGGTGGTAAACACATGATACTGTCCACTATTCAGCTGCTTTCGATTACTCTGATATCCGGATTGTTGCTGCTGCTGACCTCCCTGGCCGGATTGCTGGTCGTAACCACCCTGATGACATTGGGGGCCTTGGAAGTTGGAATTAGAACCGCCACCTCCATAACCCGGGCTATGAAAACTGCCACCGCCTGAGCCGACGCCCAGTCCATGATTGTTGTCAAACTTGTTAGAGTTCTTGAAAGCCTTCATAATCGTACAATCCTTCCACAGGTGAGTGGCCAGTTTCTCCTGGGTGCCGTGCCTTGCACAGGGTTCATTTAACAACTACTCAAGAGTGGGACCTGACCCGCCGGACCGAGGAGGCGGCCTCCCCTTGCGTCGTTGATTGTTGCCCTGCGCATTGGTGTTAGGCACAAACTCCAAGCTACCATCAGCCTTATGTTTATTATTGCCCCCTTGATTCGCCAGGTTATGCTGAGGGCCCTTAGCGTTGCCGTTCTTCTTTCCCTTCCCTGTCTTCTCATCATCAGACTCGGGATAATTGGTACTATCAGAGTCGGCATATTTGACTTGAGCCGTCATCAGCTGGCCCATGTCATTACAATCGCGCTTGAGTCGCCCCAGCTTCTGTTTCAAAGGCTCAAAACAGCAATGTTTCTCCAACATTAAGACTGCAGAGCCGGCGTCCATCTTATCGAATGAGTGTATGATTGCTTCGACCTGGCGCACCCAATTGGTCATGGATTCACCCTCCTCTTGCTTGCAATTAGTCAAGTCCACAATCGACATGGGTGCTTGAACGTGTCTTTAAAGTTCTGAATAAACCGGGCCTTTAACTCTGCCCCTGAACCGATGGAATTAGGCGGCAACCCCTTCAACCAAGTACAGGTCATTCCATCCAGCATCATGGTGAAGTACTTGGCACACGCAGCTTCACTGACTTCCAGCAGCTCCATGGCCATCTCATAGCTTTCAATCCACACCTGAGGGGGCAAGTCGGCCATGTAATTAGGCACCTTTCGAGGTCCCTTGAAATCCTTGGGCAAACGCTCATTACGCAGAGCCGACACCAAACAGGGTACACCCGCAGTCCTAGAGGTCACGCGTGCCTCAATAGAAGTCGTTGGATAAACTGGGAAGGGCTGGTAAGCCATCCGCTGAGCCGCCTGCTAAGCCGCCTGCTCGGCTTGTTGACGTATCATGTCCTAATCAACCAAATTAGGAACTCCATCACGCACTAGGTCATGCCCATGCAGCTGGTCTCGGCGGTGAGCGTTGCTTGAAACGGCTGGTGAGTCCATGTGCCTGCTATAGCTCCTGTCTCGACTATAAGAATATGCCTCCTGTTGCGCCAGAGCTGTCTGAAGAAGTTCTCTGACCCTTCGTGTTGCAACTGTCGTTGGAGAGTGGCCATCCACCGGGAGAGCAGCCATTCGTGCCGCTGTAGCGATCATGTTCTCCAAAGGGCTAGAATAATGTCCCGGTGGTGTCGGTACATGGTGAGGCGAAGCAGCATTGAGACGAGGGGGTTCCGTCACACGCGGCTGAACCGGAGTCCCAGCCCCGGGCGCCGCAGCCCGGTTCACCTCCGGCGGGTTACTGGCCCTGCCCCAGGCGTACGGAAGAGGTTTCTAGGCTCATAAACTGTAGGCAGACGGGACTGAGCCTTCTGGTGCCTTCTCCTCATGATATCATTTGATGCGTTCTGATCCATCGTAAGCTGGAAAGCCTCTGATTGATTCTGCTGGGCCCGAGCATCCAAAGCCGCCCGCTCCGCGGCCATCTTGACATCCTCCGCCACCAGGTTTTCCTTGGCTTGTGCTACCTCCTCCCGTAACTTTGCCACTTTCGCATCATGTTGAGCTTGATCCGTCGGATTGACCACGGCGGTTAATAGAGCTGTCATCTTATCCATTAAAGCTATTAGGACCTGAGCCGACGGGTGCGCAGGGCCTCCTGCCCTGGCTTCCATCACCGCTACTGACCCGGAAGTCATTGCTGCCGCAACCGTAGAGTTTGGCCTGGGTTGCGTGCCAGCCATGAAGATCCCGACTCTGTTCGGCGGCTCAAAGGGGTCGGGAATACTATTGCCATCAGAACAGCCCCCAGCCCGCCATCTTGTAGTTGATACAACGAATCCGTCTCACCCGTGGACGACTCACCATCAGAGTAGATGGCCGTCTCACTGTCATACACAGATCCTTCAGAAAGTTCCCCTCCATGGATGGATCCCACGAAGGCACGCTTCACGGCGGGCTGAGCTTGGGCGGGTCTCACACACTAAGCCGTCTTGACAATGTCGGTGCAGATGTCCGGCTCAGGGCCCGGCTCACCGATCTTGTGATGAAGACGTGGATTCTGCTAAAGAGGACCCGGTGCCCGTACTCAATTGAGCCGGCCTCGGGGCCCTAGCCTGCATCGTCGATGTAGAGCTTGCCGTGACGACTATTGGTCATCCGGCCCACAGCGTATCCCTTGAGCCCTTCAAAGTTTCCCTTCAACAACTCAAATCCACTGTGCGCTGGCACCATGGTGGGCGCCAACTGTCATGGAAAGATCACGGCAGATGTCCGAGCAAAAGGACTTAGTCGTGGAGCCATCTCAACTAGCAAGCTTAAAGGGGTTAAAACGGGACAAGGGACACGAGAGTTTATACTGGTTTGGCCCCTTGCAGTGAAGGTAATGGCTTAATCCAGTTTGAGGTGGGATTGCTTATGTCTCAATTACCAGGGAGCGAAACCGCTTGACCTAGCTATTGATCTGATGTTACTTGTCCTGAACCGCCGCTGCGTCGTCCCTTTATATACAGAGGTCGATGCCCAGCGGCTCACAGAGTCCCCGCCGGCTCATAAACAGTGTCCGGCTCGGTGACTATCTATTCCTGCCTTAAAATACAAGTTATACACATATGGCGGTTTATCTCTATGGGCCTTAAGCCACCTTTGGGCCTTGGGCCCTTAACTGAACCGCCATCTTCAAGTATCGTCTTGGGCTTCATATTATGCACCACCATAGGTATAACCCGGCCCCTCCCATGCGGGTCATACCTAATAGCTATATCCCCAATGAGGGAGTCCTGGATTAGGGGGTATCCGGACAGCCGGACTGTATACATCGTCCAGAATATTGAAGCGTGAAGATACAAGACTCAAGACTTCGGCCCGTGTCCGGATGGGACTCTCCTTTGCGTGGAAGACAAGCTTGGCGATCCGGATGTTATATTTCCTTCCTTGTAACTGACTCCATGTAAACCCTAGCCCTCTCCGGTGTCTATATAAACCGGAGAGGTTGGTCCTTAGAAGGCCGATCACAATTACAATCATACCATCATAGGCCTAGCTCTTATGGTTTAGCCTCTACGATATCGTGGAAGATCTACTCTTGTACTACCCATATCTTCAATATTAATCAAGCAAGAAGAAGGGTTTTAACTCCATCGAGAGGGCCCAAAACTGGGTAAACATCTACCTCCCTTGCTTCCTGTTACCATCAGCCTACATGCACAGATTGGGACCCCCTACCCGAGATCCGCCGGTTTTGACACCGACAACGTGCTTTCATTGAGAGTTCCACTGTGTCATCGCTGCAGAGCCTGATGGCACCTTCAATCGTCAACAACACGGTCCAGGGGAAGACTTTTCTCCTCGGACAGATCTTCGTGTTCGACGGCTTTGCACTGCAGACCAATTTGCTTGGCCATCTGGAGCAGATCGACAGCTACGCCCCTGGCCACCAGGTCAGGTTCGAAAACTTGAACTACACGGTGGATATTCGCGGAGACTTGATCTTCGACGGATTTGGGCCTGCGCCTCGAGCACCGAACAGCTATGATGAGCATGGCTTAGACCTGCTGGCGGACGATGCTCAGGATATCACCCTTGCAGTAGCCCCAGATCTATATCTGGAGCAGGTTGCATTGCCTAAGGACGGAGGGGTGGACCCCACCCCGTAGGCCGCACACTCATCGGTGGTGGAGCCGAATACATGTCTCACCTCTGTGGAACCCTGTAACCCCGGGCCCCCGGACTCATATCCGGTTATTGGTTCCAGTCCGCATACCCTCGAGCCAGCCGAGCCAGGTTGGGCTCCGGTAATGGAGTTTACCGCTGCGGACATCTTCCAGCACTCGCCCTTTGGCGACATGCTGAACTCGTTAAAGTCTCTCTCTTTGTCAGGAGGCTCTGGGCCGAACTATGTCTGGTTCGAGTGGGAAGCAAGCGACGAAGGAATTCGCTTCCCACCCACCACCCACTTCATTGCCACGGTCGATGATTTAACCGACGTGCTTGACTTCGACTCCGAAGACATCGATAGTATAGACGACGACGCAGGAGAATTACAGGAGCCACCGCTCGTAGGGCGGTGGACGGCCACCTCCTCATACGATATATACATGGTGGACACTCCGAAGGAAACCAATGGCGATGAGGCAACAGAGGATAAGCCCTCAGGTAGACAAGCAAAGCATGGGCTTCGTCGGCGCCGCTCCAAGCCCCGCCATAGTAATACCGGCCTCGGAGAAGAAAGCAATCCGGATGGTGCCGAAGAGGAATACAACCCTGACCACCACGCCACATTCCGGCACCTCGGACGGCCGCGATACTAACGGTAAGCCACGGTGTAACAGACATAAGCGACGGAACAACGGTGACAGCACTGAAGACACGGCAGTCAATGCCGGATTCAGCGGATCCAAGTCTGGTCAGCAGAAGAAGCCGTTCAAAAGAAATAATCAAGGACCGTCCAGTCTGGACGGCATACTGGAGTGCTCATGCCAAATTCATGGCACCCCGGACAAGCCAGCCAACCACACCAATCGGTAGTACTGGGTGTTCAAACAGGCCGGCAAAATAAACGCCCAAAACAAGGACAAGGAGCTACACAGCAACGATGACGAAGAGCCCCAGCGTCCGAACACAGTGGGACAAAAGAAATTCCCCCAGGTGAAAATGGTCAACATGATCTACGCCACTCACATCCCCAAGCGGGAACGGAAGCGGGCACTACGGGACGCCTACGCGATGGAGCGAGTCGCCCCCAAGTTCAACCCATGGTCAGCTTGTCCGATCACCTTTAATCATAGGGATCATCCTACTAGCATCCGTCACGGCGGCTCAACTGCATTGGTCTTAGACCCAATCATCGATGGATTTCACCTCACGCGAGTCCTTATGAATGGTGGCAGCAGCCTGAACCTGCTTTATAATGACACAGTGCACAAAATGGGCATTGCCCTTTAAGGATCAAGCCCACCAAAACCACCTTTAAAGGCATGATTCCTGGAGTAGAGGCCCGTTGTATGGGCTCTATAACATTGGAAGTGGTCTTCGGATCTCCGAATAACTTCCGAAGTGAAGAGTTAATCTTTGATATCGTCCCTTTCCGCAGTGGTTACCACGCACTGCTCGGACGAACCGCATTTGCTAGATTCAATGCAGGACCACACTACGCATACCTCAAGCTCAAGATGCCAGGACCACACAAGGTCATAACAGTCAACGGAAACATGGACCGCTCTCTCCGAACAGAGGAGCATACTGCAACCCTCACGGCAGAAGTATAATGCGGCCTACTCCAACAAACCAATCCGGCAACAACAACTTCGAGCACCATCAAGAGAGTCCGGAGCACCCCGCAACAGGACCATCAAGCACACCAAGAGCGCGAGTAGCAGTCCGGCCTCCGCTCAAGCCCCACTAAAGCAGCATTCATGCCAAGCGTACACAATTACGCACTCAAGATACCATGGGCGTAGGCGGAGGCCCAACAACGACTCAGTCAATAGTGCGGGTAACCGCTACATACCTTCACAACCCTTCCCTTTTACCTTTCAGGACATTGCTTTAGTGCAGCCTCTTCAGAAGAGCCGGATTGCTGGACTCACATAAGAGAGAAAACCAAGGAGGCAACAGGCGTTGCGCACAGAAGGAAATACCCAGGTGGAATCTATTTACGATTGTTATACCTGTTTTATCTATCTGTACGCGGCCTGCCCCTGGATAGGACATGTCAAATAGTCCTATTTATCTCCGCTTAATGCATCCATTGTAAACATACGCTTAAACGTATTATACATCAATGGGAGATCATAAATAGCGTCAGCTTATTATTCTTATTTGAGAATTTTTTCTTATAAATGTTTATTTGATATTGCATCCGTACACCTTGGTACGGTCAGTTTGCCAGGGGCTCCTTATGGCGCCCCATAATACGGCAAGACAAGTCTGAACGCTTTCAACAGTGCGGCACCCCGAACTTATAGCACTATATGCATCAGCTCCGAATCGTGTCTTGGGTCTACAGTTGGGTTAGCACGGCTCCCTTGTTTTGGTACCTTACATTTCGTTCTATCGGTTAAGGTAGCGCAGGGAGAACTACTGCGATCGTGTCCCGGTTCTTCCGGACAAGCACCTTAGTAGAGAAAGCCGAAAATTGACCGGCATGATGTGGCGAGAGCTGGTCGTTGTTCGAGAGGTCTTAAAATCCTTAAAGATTTTTCCGCTTTAGGAGATAAATCGGCTTCGTTCGATCTAGGCGTATATAGCGCCCCAATTTGGCCTTCCGGATTCTAGGGGCTTCGCTGAAATTTAAAATTATGGACTTCTATGGCTAAGTGAAAGTTATAAAGCCGCATAGTCCAATTGCCTTGTTCGCTGCGCCAAACACCGCCTTCAGGGACCAAGCATTTGGATAAAGAGTGTCTGGGTTTTCCATGAACACCCCAGTACTAGTTATGTGGGGGCGGAAGCCGACGACTGGCCTACTTTCAGAATTTTGTAAACAGCCGCACATAAGGTAATATTTTAAATAACAAAAGCGCTACATAGCGCAAGTAACTTCGTCTTTAAATTACAAACATGTCAGAAGTGAATTCATTCTAAAATGGTGTCCTTGGTACATTCATCGGCCACGAGACGAGCGCCCTTCATCATGCCATCATAGTACATCTCGGGATGGCGATGCTCCTTGCCCCAATGCACCTTCGCGCGGGCAAAGTCCTGGCGGGCACCCTCAATGCAAACAGATCGCTTGATCACTTCAAGCGGCAGACAGACATTCACCATCCGCTTGATCAGGCCGAAGTAGCTAGTGGGCAGAAACTCACCAGGCCACATCCGGACTATGAAATCTTTCATAGCCACTTCAGCCGCCCTGTGGAGTTCGACCAACTGCTCAGTTGGTCACTCAGAG
The DNA here is from genome assembly GCF_002162155.2 of Triticum dicoccoides. Classification (NCBI taxonomy): domain Eukaryota; kingdom Viridiplantae; phylum Streptophyta; class Magnoliopsida; order Poales; family Poaceae; genus Triticum; species Triticum dicoccoides. Next base: position 324,443,663 of record NC_041385.1, on the reverse strand, counting down.
GCATTGGTTGTTCAGCCCCAGTATACTGGAACCAGAACAGCTTCTCCGTTGAGCTCCCCTCCTGGGCGCGATAGAACTCCGCGGCATCTAATACGCTGCATGGCAGATCTGCGAATGCACCTGGAGAGCTCCGAATTCGGGTAAGTAGAAGAAACGCCTCCTCCACATGTTTGCTTTGCACAAAGAATTTCTTACCCGCCGCTATCTTTTTGGCCTCCTGGATTTCCTGTTATGCCTTCTTGGCTTCAGCCTTGGTGTCTTTCATATTCATAAGGGCCTTCGCAAGCTCGGCCTCTTTCATCTTCAGATCATGCTCCACGGACTCGAACTTCTTGCCGTGGCCTCAGAGCTCTTCCTGTACCTCGCCCACTCTAGCACTTTGCTTTTCATGCTCCTTGCATTCCAAGGCTGCCATATCTTCGGCCTCGGACAACGCTTTCTTCAGGGACGCCACTTCGGTGGTGGCCCTTGCTACATAGTCACGACGCTTTGGCGTTAGACTAACTAATTTTGTCTATCCTTAACTACATAAGAGCGGGGAATCACTTACCCTTGTTCTCTTCGAGCTACCTCTTCGTGAGATCGAGCTCTCCCTGCGCCTGCTCCAGGTCCCGCTTTAGTTCGGGAACCTCGGCTGTGCGGGCAGCAGCGGCAAGCAGCACAACCTGCTTATTCACATGAATACTTATTATTAGACTCCTGCGGATTATAATTGACCCTCCGTTTGGTTTTTCTTTCTGAACGCCAAACAGAGTATCAGGGGCTACTACCTATTGGGTGGTAATTTTACACATATTTATCACTTACCTCAAAGCCTGCCAGGAGGCTGGTGCAAGCTTCGGTTAGTCCGCTCTTGGCGGACGAAACCTTCCGAATCACCGCACTCATAAGAGTACGGTGCTCTTCATCCATGGAAGCGCCACAAAGCACTTCCAGTAGACAATCTGGCGCCTCGGGCGCAAGAAAAGTCCTCGATGCAGACTGCTCGCCCTACCTAATGAGGGGCTGCCCACCTGAGTCCGGAACCATTGAAGGTCCCGGAACAGTGTTCGGCTGAGAGCCCGGCCTACTGTGGCTCTCATCGACACGATCCGTGGGGATCTTGAACCCTGCGTGTCCGACATCTGGAATCCCGCCTTGGGGAATCTCCAGAGTCACCTCCCCCCGCTCTGGGAGCCTTCGGGACAACACCTCCATGTCATCCGCGGGCTGAGGAGTAGTGGCCATCGGAAGCGAATTCATCTCCGAATCGCTCAGGGACCCGGAAGAAGATACCTCGGGGTGAGCCTTGGCCGGACTGCATATATGTTTGGCGTTATAAAAAAGCTATGGAGTGAAGTCATGATAGAGTGCGGACACTTACGATCGCACTCGGGGCTTCCCCCTGGGCAGCCACTGCTCCTCGCTGTGAGCGGCCGTGGCGGAGTAGTCCGGAAGGGACACCTTTCCCTTCTTGGACGCCCCAGCCTCCCCCTCAGGGGTGGCTTTCCTCTTTTTCTCTTCCCCAGTGCGGGGAGGTAGAGTTTCTTCTTGCTTCCTCTCACCTCCGCAGGAGGAATCTGTCTCGTCATCATCGGACGACGTGGGTATGACGGCCTTGGGCCGAGGGCCTTTTCCGGCCCCCTGGTCCGCCTCCCCGGGCCCCTCATCCTTTCCGGATGGGACGTCTTCTTCTTCTTCTTCCTCCCCTTCATGGGAGGAGTGTGCCTTGTCGTCTTCGGACGAGGCTTCCGGCACGACCTTATGCCGGAGACCCTTTTGGATCCCCGGGGCCTTCTTTTCGGCCTTCTTCTCTGGCACCTTGTAGAGTGCCGGGACTAGCATCTCCGTCAGGAGAGCATCTGCAGGTCCTTCTGGCAGCGGAGCCGGATAGTCAATCTGCTCCGCTGTCTCCACATAATCCTGAACAAATATGCACAATTGCTTAAGACTCCCCCATGAATATATTGGGAATAACCGAATCTGGTGGTAGTCTGAAAACTCACTTGACTAGGAGGCCGCGCGGCGTGAAGCCCGCGGTCCTCGGATGTGGGAGGAGGTACTTCGGAGGCCTTGAACAATACCTTCCATGCGTCTTTATACGTCATGTCATAGAGCCTCCGAAGCGTCTGGTGTTCGACTGGGACGAACTCCCACACGTTAAATGCCCGCCTTTGGAACGGGAGAATCCGGCGAACGAGCATGACCTGGATCACGTTGACAAGCTTGATGTTCTTGTCCTTCATGCTCCTGATGCAGGTATGGGGTCCGGTCAGCTCTGTAGATTCTCCCCAAGACAGGCGCTTCCTTTCCCAGGAGGTGAGCCGCATGGGGGTTCCGGATTGGAACTCGGGGGCCGCCGCCCAATTGGCGCCGCGCGGTTCGGCGGTGTAGAACCACCCCGATTGCCACCCCTTCACGGTTTCCGCGAACAAGCCGTATAGCCAGGTGACGTTAGGTATCTTGCCCACCATGGCTCTTCCGCACTCCGCTTGCTGGCCGCTCACAATCTTCGGCTTCACACAGAAGGTTTGCAGCCACAAGCCGAAGTGAGGCTTGATCTGGAGGAAGGCCTCACACACGACGATAATCGTCGAGATGTTGAGGATGGAATTCGGGGCTAGATCATGGAAATCTAGCCCGTAGTAGAACATGAGCCCGTGGATGAAGGGATGAAGTGGAAATCCCAGTCCACGGACGAAGTGGGCGACAAACACGACCCTCTCGTAGGGTCCTGGGGTTGGAATGACCTGCCCGAAATCCGGTAGCCGGTGCGCTATGTCCGCGGCCAAGTACCCGGCCGCCCGAAGATTTGTGATGTGCTTCTCCTTCATGGTGGAAGCCACCCACTTGCCTCCTGCTCCGGACATGTTTAGTTGTGCGGAGAAGACTTGGGCTTGGGCGCTGGAGCTCGAGGGGGCAAGAATGGGCAAAGGAGGAAGACGACGTGGGTAAAAATTGGGAAATCTTATTCCTTTATAGAGGTGACGAAAGCGGTGCGCCTCCCCACTTGCCCGTTGCAAATCGCATGCTTCCCAAGCGCCACGATTGATGGCATGGTGGGATTACTCATACCCGTATTGATGAGAATCCCGTGATAAGGGGACACAATCTCTGCTTTAACAAGACATGTCAAAGAAACCGCCTCGCAATATGCGCTGTGGCTGGTTGTGGGAGAATGGTTCGAATAATGACCTGACCGTAATTACATGTCATGTTGTCTAAAAAAGTTGTCAGCAGATTGCATTTGTGAAATATCATTCTCTCTATGGTGGTATGTGGTGATCATTTTGTGGATCCGGACATGGTTCAAGTGTTCGATAATTACTTTGGAGTATTCGGAGAAGGAACCCGCCCTGCAATGCCGAAGACAAGACTGCGCGCCAGACTCATCGTCATTGAAGCCTGGTTTAGGGGCTACTGAGGGAGTCCTGGATTAGGGGGTATCTGGACAGCTGGACTGTATACATCATCTGGACTATTGAAGCGTGAAGATACAAGACTCAAGACTTAGGCCCGTGTCCGAATGGGACTCTCCTTTGCGTGGAAGACAAGCTTGGCAATCCGGATATTATATTTCCTTCCTTGTAACCGACTCCATGTAAACCCTAGCCCTCTTCGGTGTCTATATAAACTGGAGAGGTTGGTCCTTAGAAGGCCGATCACAATTACAATCATACCATCATAGGCTAGCTCTTAGGGTTTAGCCTCTATGGTCTCGTGGTAGATCTACTCTTGTACTACCCATATCTTCAATATTAATCAAGCAGGAAGTAGGGTTTTACCTCCATCGAGAGGGCCCAAACCTGGGTAAACATCCGCGTCCCTTGCTTCCTGTTACCATCAGCCTAGACGCACAGGTCGGGACCCCCTACCCGAGATCCACCGGTTTTGACACCGACACCCAACACCACCCAAAATGTATTGTCTATAGTTTTTTCGCTTTGAGCTCTAGCACCTCTACAAGTCCCTACTTCCCTCAGTGAAGGGCCTTTATTTTACTTTATGCAATTTTTATTTGTATTTGAGTCTCCATCTTCTCTTATAAAGCACCAAGTGAGGGGCACTATGATCGTACTTGAGCATTGGCAGTAGCTAATATGCGAGTGTGTTTCATGAATGGATCAATGATTGAGCATAATGGGCTAGGGATAACTTGCTTTAGCATTGATATTTTGAAAAGACATAGTTGCTTGTTGATATGCTTGAGTATTGAAATCTTCATGTCAAAACTAGACTATTTCTTTGAATCATATAAAATTCCAAACGTACATTCTACAAAGGAAATATTATGTGATGAACATGTTAGGCAGCATTCCACATCAAAAATTATGTTTTTATCATTTACCTACTCGAGAACAAGCAGGAATTAAGCTTTGGGATGTTGATACGTCTCCAACGTATCTATAATTTTTGATTGTTCCATCTTGTTATATTATCATTCTTGGATGTTTTACAATAATTCTATAGCAACTTTATATCATTTTTTGAAACTAACCAATTGACATAGTGCCCGGTGCCAGTTCTGTTTTTTGCTTGTTTTTTACTTTGCAGGAAATCAATACCAAACAGAGTCCAAATGCAGTGAAACTTTTTGGTGATTTTTTCTAGACCAGAAGACACACGATGGGCCAATAAAGTACCCGAGGGGTGCTCCGAGGGGATCACAACCCACCCGAGCGCGCCTGGGGGGCTAGGCACGCCCAGGTGGGTTGTGCCCACCTCGATGGCCACCCACACCACCTCTTTGCTCGATAAATACCCCAATATTCCAAAAACTCTAGGGGAGGCGACGAAAATCAAATCCAGCCGTCGCAAGTTCTAGAAACCATAGATCCAATCTAGACACCATCATGGAGGGGTTCATCATCCTCATTGGTGCCTCCCTGATGAAGTGTGAGTAGTTCATTGTATACCTACGATTTCGTATTTAGTAGATAAATGGCTTCCTCTCTCTTTTTTGATTCTTAATACAATGGTTTCTTGGAGATCTATTTGATGTAACTCCTTTTTGCGGTGTGTTTGTTGGGATCTGATAAACTTTGAGTTTATGATCAGATCTATGTTTTTTATCCATGAAAGTTATTTGAGTCTTTTGATCTCTTATATGCATAATTACTTATAGCCCCATATTTCTTCTTTAAATCTTTTGTTTAGTTAGGCCGACTAGATCAATTTTCCTTGCCATGGGAAGAGGTGCTTTGTGATGGGTTCGATCTTACGGTGCTTGATCCCAGTGAGAGGAGGGGAACCGACACATATGTATCGTTTCCATTAAGGATAATAGATGGGGGATTTCTACATAAATAGATCTTGTATACATCATGTGATCGTTCTTATTGCATTACTTCGTTTTTCTATGAACTTAATACACTAGATGCATGCTGGATAGCGGTGGATGTGTGGACTAATAGTAGTAGATGCGGGCAGGAGTCGGTACACTAATCTTGTACGTGATACCTATATAATGATCATTGCCTGGATATTGTCATGATTATTTGAAGTTCTATCAATTTCCCAACAGTAATTTGTTTACCCACCGTATGCTATTTTTCTTGAGAGAAGCCACTAGTGAAATCTACGGCCCCCGGATCTCTTATTTATTAGCCATTGAGACATGTTTTTATTTTCTTTTATTTTCAGATCTATTAATCGAAAAAAACAAAAACACCTTACTGCAATTTTTATTTATTTATTTTATCTCACGTTCCCGCGACATCTATTTATCCAATCTACTACAATTTTACCTATCCTTTTCCCAGTGAGGGATTGACAACCCCTCTCTTACGTCGGGTTGTAAGTATTTGTTCTTTGTGTGTAGGAGCTGTTTACGTGGTGTTGTGTGGTTCTCCTACTGGTTCCATAACCTTGGTCTCATCATTGAGGTAAATACCTACTAGTCGTGCTCCATAATCCCTTCCTCTTTGGGAAATACCGACATAGTTCAAGCCGCAACCAACTGACAGTAGGGACCCACACAAGCAACTGTCTCCTTATTACGCTGACTTGTGGGCCTACTAAGATGATGCATATGCATGTCTTTTTCAACTTAGTCAACAAATGATTCTAGTAGCTGAAACGTTGGATGTTAATCCAACAGCCGTGCTGCTTCTTCAACATTTGATCTTCTTGGTCCAGCTGGTGATGACATGTAACTAGGGTAGGGTCCTAGGCCTGACCTACATGCCCTACCCAAGGACACTAAACAAGAGGCTAAGGCCTAAAAAGATAGAAAGAAGATACCGACTGGAATCAGCACAGAGTGCAGCTCACTCGACACAAGATCCACTCGGATATTCTACTTTCACTCGACCATCGTTATTCACTCGGAGTACAAGATTTCACTCGAAGGACAGGAGACCTAGAGCCACCCCAGGATGGTAACGATCGGACATCCCATGAAGATCATTAAACACGGGCGTTACGAGTAAGCTCATACCGTTATTCTCTCATTGCACCCTTGCGTAACTTAGGACTGCGAAGGGTCGACATACTCTATATAAGCCACCCCTCCCCTCTGGCACAAGCGTTCACACCCCCTGCAACTCAACACTCCAATCAACAAAGCCTCCATGGCACCGAGACATAGGGTTGTTACCTTCTACGAGAGGGGATGAACTCATAGATCTGAGTGTACAACTGCGCCGTAGCTAGGCTCTACCTCTCCTACATACCCCCTATCTCTACTTTCAGATCCGTTCCCATGACAGTTGGCACCCACCATGTGGCAGGCGTGTTAGTGACTTCCGATGAGGTTGCGATCTTTTATCTCCATCAACATGGTTTCCGGCTGTGGATTGTCTTTCGGCCGCAAGATCCGTCTCAGCGCGCTCACCTTCATGGCTGATGATTCGGCATGGCTCCAGGAAGCCCCCCCTCGACGTTGAGGTGCTCCCTATTCATGGGGCAGCGCAGTTCCTTGCGAGTGCCTATGGCGTCCTTTTTTGGCAGCCGTCGACTCAGTGTCAATCAGCTCCGGTGGCGTCTTCCCTCCCTGCTGCTCACTATTGCAAGTGATCCAGTCGCTCGCGGCTCCAGTAGTGGGTGAAGGACGCGGTGGATCATCAGTCGTCCACTCCTCAGATCACGGCGATCGAGGCCTGATGAGTCCCTTTATGGCTTGTTCGATCTGTCGACTAGTCACTCGGATACTCTCTCCGAGTGCGAAAGCAATGATCCCGCGACAGAAGTCCTCATGGTTGGCTCCCAGTGTAGCCCACCAGGATTTCCCTGTGGCGGGGGCGACATCGGTGGTCTGTTGCACGGTGATGAGGAGTACTACCTGCAAGCCCTCACTGCGGAACAAAGAGAGGAACTGCAGCGCAGGAACAAGGAAGCTCTCCAGGCCCCAATCGCTGGGGAGACTGTCGAAGCTCAGGATTTGGAATCCGCGTGCGTAGCCACTCTAGCAGAACTTGCGCTCGCAGACGACTCCCATGTTCTAGTCAACGGCAACGTCAATTGTCCCCGACAGGATCTCGAGATGAGTGTCAAGTATACCACACTCCAATCCAGAATGTTCCAACAACTGCGCATATTGTAGATTCAATCCAACCATCCCATTCAGAGGCTGGAAGAGGCGTAGAGCAGATTCAGACGCTGCTCAGGGAAGCTGGAGCATAATTCAGCTGTTTCTTAGTCGCGCAACAGGATTCATAGCAGGTTCATCGGAGCGGACACGGTCCAGTCTACCCACAGCCCAAGATTGCCTCCGCGGCGTGAAGATCGTGGTTATCACCAGGACCAGTACCTGGATCGAGGCCACTGGCAGCTTGGTCCTCGATATCACCGTGACAAGCACTATCGACTGCCTACGCCCCTTACGAGGGGTAGTTTGTACCCGCCCCAACTGTATGATGATAGGCGCCCGTATGGTGACGAGCAAAGGGTTCCAGTTGACCCCTCAGAGCTTCGGTTTGATGCAAGATCAGTCCTTGTGCAGGGCTTGGTTGATAGAGGTAGAGCTAACCGAGAGGGTATGGACAGAGATCGTCAGACTGGAAACAGACTATTTGTTTCTGGGCCCGAGTGTTTCGGTAGATCCATTCGAGCTGCTGAGATTCCTCCCAACTTCAGGTTAGCCGCAGGGGTGAGCAAGTTCACTAGCAAGTCGAAGCCAGATATGTGGTTAGAAGATTACCGAGTGGCTGTGCAGATTGGTGGAGGAAATGATGATGTGGCCATGAAACACCTGCCCTCTATGCTAGAAGGCTTGGCCTGGGCATGGTTGAACCAATTGGCTCCTGCCAGCATATACTGTTGGGAGGACTTGGCTCGAGTGTTCATCAAAATGTTTGAAGGCACTTGCAAGCGACCTGCTGGGTTGACTGAGTTACAACACTATGTCCAGAAGCCAACTGAGACTCTAAGGGGTTATATACAACGGTGGACCACAGTTCACCACGTGGTGGAAAATGTAACAGAGCACCAGGCAGTTTGTGCTTTCAAGGAAGGTGTCAGGTACAGAGAGCTCATACTAAAGTTTTGGCGATCCGGCAAGCTATCCATGAATCGAATGATGGAGATAGCCACTCGGTATGCAAACAGTGAGGAGGAATCGACTCCGTAGTGGAAAGGAAAGGCTACATATCCTGACGTTGGAGGCAGGAATTTCAGTCGGAAACATAAGCGCAAAGCTGAAGCCACTGGTCAGGCCAAAGCACAGGGCAAGTTTAAAGGGAAAGCCAAAGAGAAGTGGGTTCCTAAGAAGATGAGGGATCAGTCCAGACATGATGTCTTGGACATACCGTGTGCCATCCACATGAAGGAAGATGAAGAGGGTGACTTGATCTTACCCAAACATACCATTCGACAGTGCCAATTCCTTATTCAGCAGTTTTGTGAAGGATAGCCGAGTGAAAAAGGCTCTGACAAAGACGAAGATGAAGAAAAGGCATAAGATTACCCGAAGGTCAATGCCACTCTAGTGATTTTTGCTAACGTTGAGAGCAAAAGTCGACTGAAATTCATCAATCGAGAGGTGAACATGGTTGCTCCGGCAACTACGACGTACCTCAGGTGGCCGAAGACTCCCATTACCTTTGGCTAGTCTGATCACCCAACTCACGTTGCTACCCGCGGGTGGCAGGCTCTGGTGGTCGCCCCAGTCGTTAGAGGCACTCGGTTGCGCAAAGTTCTCATGGATGGTGGTAGTGGTTTGAACATTCTATGTGCTGAAACCCTCCAGGGGATGGGCATCCCGATGTCCCCACTCAGTGAAAGCAACATGCAGTTTCACGGGTCATCCTAGGGGAGAAGGCGAAGTCACTCGGTCAGATTGCTTTGGATGTGGTTTTTGGTGACTCGAAGAATTTTTGGAAGGAAAAGTTGACGTTTGAAGTGGTGGACTTTCACATTGCCTATCATGCTATTCTGGGCTGACCGGCTTATGCTGGCTTCATGGACCGTCCGTGCTATGTGTACCTTAAGGTGGAGATGCCCGAACCCAAGGGCGTGATCATAGTCACTGGAAACAGGTAGAGATCCCAAGAATGCCTCCAAAAGGGATCCAAGATTGCTGATGAGCAAATAGTCATAGTGGAACTGGAAGAATATAAGAAGAATGTTGATCCGAGTGATTTGATCCATTCTAAGAAGCCAACTTTAGAGTGTGCATTTTAGTCGGCAGGAGAGACGAAACCAGTTCATATTCACCCGGAGGACCCAACGGCCGCTCCAACCAATATCTCAACGACACTCGACAGCAAATAGGAAGTCGTGCTCATCCAGTTCCTCCGTGAGAACTTGGACATCTTTGCATGGAAACCATACGACATGCCAGGTGTACCCAGGGGACTGGCTGAGTACCGGTTGTGAGTCAACTCGAAGGCTAAATCTGTCAAGGAGCGTCTCCGTTGCTCTGCTGCACAGAAGAGGAAGGCGATTGGCAAGGAAGTGGCTCGGCTCTTGTCAGCTGAGTTCATACGCGAGATATACCACTCTGAGTGGCTCACCAACGTCGTCATGGTCCCCAAGAAGGACAAGTCACTCTGCATGTGCATCAAATTCAAGCATATCGGCCTACACAAAAGACCATTTTACGCTCCCTTGCATCGATCAGATAGTTGACTCGACTGTGGGATGTGACCATTTTTCTTTTCTTGATGCGTACTCTAGGTACCAACAAATCCGACTGTATGGGCTAAATGAAATAAAGCTGCCTTCATCGCCCCTTTTTGGTGTTTTTGCTATGTCACCATGCTATTCGGTCTCAAGAACGCTGGCGCAACATTCATGCGCATGATTCAAAAGTGCTTGCTCACTCAGATCAGTCGGAATGTCAAGGCTTACATGGATGACATCATGGTCAAGTCACGCAAAGGTTCCGACCTACTGACTGATCTTGCTGAGATCTTTGCCAACCTGAGAAGATACGACATCAAGTTGAATCCTTCCAAGTGCACCTTCGGAGTACCGGGCGGCAATTCACTCGGTTTTCTCATCTCCGAATGAGGAATCGATGCCAACCCCGAGAAAATTAGTGCAATTGTCCGAATGAAGCGCCCAATGCGCATGCATGATGTCCACAAGCTTACAGGTTGTCTTGCCGCTCTCAGCCTATTCATTTCTCGTCTTGGAGAAAAATTGTTGCCCTTATACCTACTGATGAAGAAATCTGATAAGTTCCAGTGGACCCCCGATGCTGAAGCTGAGGTATCCTCATTACCAAAAGCTCGTCTATGGCATTTACCTAACTGTGAAGAAAGTTGCACATCATTTCCAAGAACACTCGGTCTCAGTCGTTAATGATTGCCCCGCTGTCTGAAATCATGAACAATCGAGATGCAACTGGCCAAGTGGCAAAGTGGGCAATTGAACTTCTCCCTCTGGACATTAAGTTTGAAGTAAAGAAGGCAATCAAATCCCAAGCACTTGCAGATTTCCTGGCTAAGTGGATAGAACAGCAACAGCCGACTCAGGTTCACTCGGAGCATGAGACAATGTTTTTTGATGGATCTAAAATGCTAAATGGTTCCGGTGCTGGAGTGGTCCTGGTGTCTCCAAGAGGTGATTGGCTCAGTTATGTCCTCCAGATTCACTTCGATTCCTCTAATAACAAGGCCGACTACGATGCACTCCTCTATGGGTTGCCTGTGGCCATCTGACTCAATGTTCGTTGGGCTGTTGGTTTATGGTGACTTGGATTTAGTGGTCAATCAAGTGATGGAGTGGGACCTCAGAAACCTTGGTATGACAGGATACTGCAACGCAGTGAGAAAGCTAGAGAAAAAGTTCGAGGGTTTGGAGCTTCATCACATTCCCTGAATCAAGAATCAAGTAGCCGACGACCTGGCAAAAATAGGGTCCACTCGGAAGCCTATCCCCAGAAACGTGTTTCTTGAACATCTGTATTCCCCGTCAGTACAAGAAGATACTTTCACCGAGGAGCCACCCCAAGCGATAAGTCCTACCGATCCGACTGAAATCGAAGTCCCTGCAGTTATTGATTTGGTTATGGAGATCCTAGTAATTACACCCGACAGGATAGTGCCGTACATCGTGTATTTTCTCAGGCAAGAGCTTCCATAAGATGAAGTTGAAGCATGGTAGATTGTCCCCAGATCCAAGGCATTCACATTGATAAATGGATAGCAGCAACGGCATCCTGTTCATCGGTAGCCAACTGGATGAGTCGGAACGGAGAAACTGTGTCATGTTCATCAGGAGGCAATGGAATGTCTCGTGTTCATTGGGAGTCTACCGGCTTGGACGGAACAGGCAAAACGAGGTCTGGCGTACCGCAGAACGGAGGAAACAGCCTTCTGTTCGACCGCATACAGTTGAAACAGGATCATGTTCATCGGGAGGGCTCTGGCATACCGCAAAATGGAGGAAACAGACTTATGTTCAAGCACCTGCGGCCAAAACAAGGTGCTGTTGATTGGGAGGGGTGTGGCGTACCACAAAATTGAGGAAACGGACTTGTGTTGGAGCGCCTATGGTAAAAACGGGGTCCTATTCATCGGGAGGGGTGTGGCGTACCTCAAATAGGGACCCCACGGGCTACTATTCATCCACCCTCTACTGCCTCGCTCCAGCCTCCACGGGCTACTGTTCATACACCGCGTCTTCCTCCTACCTCCACTAGCTATTGTTCATCCACGGGCTACTGTTCATCTGACCTCCACTCATAACTACTCGACCAGCCCTCCAGGGGTCCTTTTCATCCACCCCCAACCAGCTCGGGTGTGGCGGCCTCCTCGATCGGGGTCCCGTTTATCTAGTGGCAATGGCCTCTACTACCATGGGGAACTGTTCATCCAACGCCCAACAACGGTCACTTTTGATCAAGAGGTAGCAGGTTTGATCGGCTTTAGTTAGCAGCAGTAGCAAAGGAATCGCTCGGGTTGAGTTAACAGCCGAGGGATCGGCCGCTCGGGTTCAGTAACGTAGCTAGTGAAATCGCTCGGGTTCAGTTAGATCCCAACACCTCGCACACATGCGCGTACGAGTGCATCCCTCAGCCCCAACCACCGTCCATCGCTCAGCCCCAACCACCCACCATAACCGAGAACTCCCCGATATTTTCCTCGCCCTTGCTTCTACCATGATTTTTTCCATCATGGACGACCCAAAGAATGTCATGCAGGCGCGTCCCCAGCCTTCCCAGGATGAAAAGTCCATTTTCTGTCATGATTTTTTGTCGTAGAAGTAGGAGCCCACCACATCTATGATGATACGTGGTTTTGTCACAATTATCGTCATAGAAGTGTCATAAGCATGACAGAAAAACTTTTCGTTCGGGCCAAAATGTCATGGATGTGTCTTTTTTTGTAGTGTATGAAGCGGATACCTTGATCATACATGTGGTCGACATAACTAAAACTCCAGGTGGTTAAACCAAAATCACACAGAACAAGGGAGCACCTTGCTCTGATACAAATTGAAAGCGCGGGTTTACTTCCAGATGGGGGTGAATGGGAGATTTTTAGAAATTCATCCAACTTTGATGAATTTGACAAAGATCAATGTGATGAAATAGAAATGTAAGGCACGTAATTCATCACAGTAATGGAAAGCATGCACACAACATACATATAGGTGAAGAACATGCAGTCAGGCATACAAGCATGGTGAATATGAACTGAAGAAATGAAAGACAACATGATGAAAGTCTTTAGTTCAAATTCTTCAAAACATAGATCACAAATTCTTCAACAACCGAATAACGTAAAGTTAAAGGTGAGGAATTTTAAATCTGGTCAGCTAGGTGAAGACACATTGATTTGGTAGAGTAGTTATAGTTGTTGTATCAATTGTTTGTCTGGTTGAGACGACTGAGATGAACTTAGAGGACACTTGGTCCTCATTGTATTCCTGTTGAGCCAAGGTCACTTAGTCATTGCCCAATCACTTGAGGTAAATCTTCAAGGAAGACTTCCAAAACCTTCACAGACTTGTTCACCAGCACACCACAATGACTCTTGGGTGCTCAAAACATGACGCCTAACTGTTGGTGCAATAATTGGCCCCTTATGTTTTGGAGTTTGTTGACATCAACAGTATGGGACTTATGTGTTTGCTAGTGCAGACAGAGTAATAGGTCCCTGAATTCGCGAGGAGTTTGATTCAAATGACGAAGGTAATCTCCTGTGTGGTAGTGAAGGTTATCACCGAAGATTATGATAACAAGAGTGACCCCCCAAAAATTGCTGACGTGAAGCAATTGGTTCGGTGCTCGTCCGAAGGAAGTGACTGCGACCAAGGAAATTGAAGAGGAAGTGAAGACATAGCATTTATTTCGTTGTTTCTCTTCTCTTTATTGAATCATTGGACCACCATACTATTAATAGGGGTGTAGCGTTCGAATCTTTGATTCTCTGATGCTAAACCAAAATTCAATGAGAGTTGCGAGAGAAATGTCTTTGTGTTCCGAGCAAATACTTGCCAGCATGAGACTGTGATATTCTTTGCCACAAGAGATTTGTCTCTGACCGAGGAGTTAGCATTAGTAGTTCCTCAAGTAATATTACCATTGCTCCAAAATCCGACCATTGTGAACGTGTCGGTGGGCCATTGGCTGTACTATGTGTCCAAAATGGTCATATCCCACGAGGGAAGGCTGCGGCTATAAATTAGCACCCCGCGCCGGCTGATGTCTACTACGCAACCTTTCTTCTTGTAGACTCGTCTTGGGCTTCCAAGCACAGAGTTTTGTAGGACAGTAGCAATTTTCCCTCAAGTGGATGACCTAAGATTTATAGGCGTAGGATGAAGATGGTCTCTCTCCAACAATCCTACAACCAAATAACAAAGAGTCTTTTGTGTCCCCAACACACCCAATACAATGGTAAATTGTATAGGTGCACTAGTTCGGCGAACAGATGGTGATACAAGTGTAATATGGATGGTAGATATAGGTTTTGTAATGTGAAAATATAAAAACAACAAGGTAGCAAGCGATAAAAGTGAGCACAAACAATATTGCAATGCTTGAAAACAAGGCCTAGGGTTCATACTTTGCAACACCCCGGATGTGACTTTCCATAATTGTAACTCCAACTCTTGCCATTTCCGGGTATGTGTTGTGATTTTCCTTCGTGATTGGGTTTTTGTCTTTTGTTTTGCATTTTGTTCATTTCATGCATCTCATCATGGCATCATTCGCATTAAATTGGCATTGTTTCCTTAAAACTTGCATCCGCTCGTAGTAGCCGGATCGCTCTCTTCTCTCTGTCTCTGAGACCAACAGAACCCCCCTTGTCCTCGTCGCCTTTCGGCAGACACCCATTGTCTTTGATTTTCCTCTCTTGTTTAAATGCCCACCCTCTCTGCACAGTGCATAGACCCTCTCGTGTGCACGTCCGAAACTTCTCCGAACACGAACCGGGCTGTCGTTATCGATGGGTCCGGATCATCTCCTAACATCCCTAAAGTATCTTCGATTCTTTGTTTGGACTTCCTAACCTATTTTTCTCGGACCGTCTGATTTCGATCCGAGGGACTAGGTAGCCCCTAACCTATTCCCTCCAGCTATATATATCAGACCAACCCTAGAAACTAGGGATCCTGTCCCATCCATCCACTCCCGAGCGCCGCCACTCTTCCTGTCTCTTCCTCATCGGGATCCTTGTTTGCAACACCAGACCAACCCGTCATCTCCACCTCCCGATCTAGTTCATCCATCGATCCCCTCTAGATCCACAAATCCATCCATCCATCAGCCATGAGGGCCTCCTCTGCCTCCCCGCTCGATCTAGATTGGAGCCCGAGCGAGAGGAGCTCTCTCCCGAACCAGCGCACTCCTCGGCTCCTCTCCGAGCGCCTCGCCACCAACCCTCGCCGGCCATCGGAGCCCTCGCCGTCACCGACCGACCCGCAGGACTAGACTGCCCCTTGCTCCTCTTCATTCTTCCTTTTTCCACTAGCTCCTCTCTCTTTCTCCTTCTCTTGGTTTCACATCTCTCCCATAAACAGGAACGCCATGACCGCGCCCGAGCTTTGCCTCATTCCCCAGCCAACGCCTGCCTCATCGTCGTCGCGTCATGGTCGTCCTCGCCCCGTTCCCTGCTTCTCGGAGTTCTTCTCTGCGAGGCCTTCTTCAAGCCATAGCGTGCCAAGGTCATCGTCGCCCGACCTCTTTGCCTCGTCGCCACAGCAATAGCAGCAGTTCGCAAAGCCCGGCACCGCTCCTCCTCTGCTTTGCACGATGCTCCTTCCCTGAGGCCTACCAGCAGGAGCCCGAGCTCCCCTGCCCTGAAGCTTCTTAGCTCGCCTTCCATGCAAGTCCCTCGCCGCCTACTTCTTCGACATGGCCAGGAACCGCCGCCCCACCAAGTCCCGCTTGCGCCCTTCCTTCGAGCGTCGGGCCGAACGGGAGCAGCTCCAGCCTTGCCTCGGCCTCCTCTGCTCAAGCACCTAAGGCCCCGAGCTCCTCCAGCTCGATCCTGTCCGTCGAGCTCCCTGCCATGCCAGAGTCCCATCGCCGTCGCCTCTTGTTCATCTGCTTCAAGCGGGCACTCGAGCCCCCGTCCCTCTTTGACCCGGTCAAGCGTGAGCGTGGACGAGCGCCACTTGCCCGCGCCATTGACCCATCGCCCGCACCCCGGCCTCAAGCTAGCCAGCCCCTCTTGGGCCTACTCCATCGACCGGCCCAAGGCCCAGGGTGAGCAACCCCCCTAGCCTTTCCTCTATTGGACTAGTCAGATGCAGCCCGTATCATGTTTTTCCCACTTCTGTGATTTAGCATTATCCAGTGATTTACTGTTTTACACGAAAAACCCTCATACTTCATGCATTTAATATCTCCAGAACCGTGCATCATATGTAAATAATTTATACATGTCAAATTCTTAGAATTTCATCTAGTTTCATAATATACAACTTTTATCTATGTTTGAATTGTTTAAAATGATGTTTGATTTAATTTGCTCAAATGCCATGTTAAAATGATTTATTTCATAACTAAATAACTGTAGCTCTGAAATAAATAAACTTTATATGAAAATGGGGTAGAAAAATGCATAGTTTAACTTGGTGCACTTTGCTTTACTGTTTAACAACATTAAAATATGTTTTAGGACAGAACAGTAGCTAATTCAAAATATGGACATCTGGATTTTCCAGAATTGTTGTTTGTTGTTTCCGACCTCATTTAAACTTGCCTAAATAGTTAGTTTACTTATGTTTCACCTCTTGCCATGTTTAACAACATTTAATATTGTTGTGTACCTAAACAAGAGCGAACTAAATAACTTGAATGTGGTGTTTCGTCAATATGCAACTCGTTGCATATTGAGCTCCACTTAACTTGTAGTATTGTTTGTTGCACTTTGCCATGCCATGCCTATTTAAACTGGACATGCATCATACTTGATTTTGCATCATGCCATGCTTATGTGATGGTTGTTTACCATGTGGTTTGCTTCTTTCTGGTTGCGCATCTCCTTGATAGTTCCGGTAATGTTGCGCTTGTGAGGATTCGTTCGACTACGTTGGTTCGTCTACTTCATGGATTCGGTCTTCTTGCTAGCGGAATTTCAAGCAAGATGACCATTACCCTCGATATCATTTCTATCTTTGCTTGCTAGTTGTTCGTCCTATCGCTATGTCACGCTTCCTACCACTTGTTTATCATGCCTCCCATATTGCCATGTTAAGCCTCTAACCCACTTTTCTAGCAAACCATTATTTGGCTATGTTACCGCTTTTGCTTAGCCCCCTCTTATAGCGTTGTTAGTTGCAGGTGAAGTTGAAGATTGCTCCATGTCGGAACATCAACATGTTGGGATATCACAATATCTCTTATTTTTAATTAACGCATCTATGTACTTGGTAAAGGGTGGGAGGCTCGGCCTTATGCCTGGTGTTTTGCTCCACTCTTGCCGCCCTAGTTTCCATCATACCGGTGTTATGTTCCTTGATTTTGTGTTCCTTACGCGGTTGGGGTTATGGGACCTCCTTAACAGTTTGCTTTGAATAGAACTCCTCCAGCAAGGCCCAACCTTGGTTTTAACATTTGCCTACCACCTACACTTTTCCCTTGGGAGCTACAGCCCCGAGGGTCATCTTTATTTTAACCCCCCGGGCCAATGCTCCTCTGAGTGTTGGTCCAACCTAGAGCCACTTGTGGTGCCACCCCTTCACCCAGGGTCTTTGGTTGCTGTATGTAGTGTTCTTTCGTGTGCCCTGAGAACGAGATATGTGTAGCTCCTATCGGGAGTTGTCGGCACATTCGTTGCTGGTCTTGTTTTACCATTGTCGAAATGTCTTGTAACCGGGATTCTGAGACTGCTCGGGTCTTCTTGGAAGAAGGAATATCCTTTGTTGACCATGAGAGCTTCTGATGGGCTAACTTGGGACACCCCTGCAGGATTCTGATCGGGTTGTTCCGGGAGAAGGAATATCCTTCATTGATCGTGAGACCTTGTACTTTCGAGAGTCGTGCCCGCGGTTATGTGGCAGATGGGAATTTGTTAATATCCGGTTGCAGAGAACTTGACACCTGACTTACTTAAAATGCATCAACCGCATGTGTAGCCATGATGGTCTCTTTTCAGCGGAGTCCGGGAAGTGGACACGGTTTGGGTTATGTTTGAACGTAAGTAGTTTCAGGATCACTTCTTGATCACTTCTAGCTTCACTGTCGTTGCGTAGTTTCTCATCTTATTATTGTACTCGTAAGTTAGCCACCATTTTTGCTTAGCGCTTGTTGCAACTCCATGTCATTACCTTATCCTACCCATAAGCTTAAATAGTCTTGATGTTGCGGGTTTTGAGATTGCTGAGTCCTCGTGACTCACAGACACTACCAAAACAATTGCAGGTGCCGATGATACCAGTACAGGTGATGCCACCGAACTCAAGTGGGAGTTCGACGAGGACCTTGGCCATTACCATGTTTCGTTTCCCAATGATCAGTAGTGGAGCCCAGTTGGGATGATCAGGGATCTAGCATTTGGGGTTATCTTCTTTTCATTTGGATTTGTCCGTAGTCGGACTATGTGTGTACTCTGAATGATGTATGAATTATATGATCTTTGTGTGAAGTGGCGACTGTAAGCCTACTCTATTTATCTCTTTCTTGTTCATTACATGGGATTGTGTGAAGATGACCCTTCTTGCGACAAAGCCACAATGCGGTTATGCCTCTAAGTCGTGCCTCGACACGTGGGAGATATAGCCACACCGTGGGCGCTACATACTTTCACTAGTGCAAAGTCTCTCAACAATGATAATATAATTAAATCATATGGCAATCCCTCAACGTGCAACTAATTACTCCAAAGTGTCTATCAGAGAACGTAGGACGAAAACTTGCATCAACCCCTATGCATAGATTACGGCAATATCACCTCGGGAATCTGTGAGTTGAGTGCCAAAACATACATCAAGTGAATCAATAGAACATCCCATTGTCATCACAAATATCCTATCGCAAGATATATCAAGTGTTCTCAATTCCAATACTCAATCCAACATAACAAAATCTCAAAGAGCAAGACCCAATTCATCACAAGAAGGTAGAGGGGTAGAAACACCATATGACTCAACTATAGTAACAAAGCTCGCGGTACATCAAGATTGTGTCAAATCGAGAACACGAGAGAGAGAGAGAGAGAGAGATCAAACACATAGCTACTGGTACATACCCTCAGCCCCGAGGGTGAACTACTCCCTCCTCGTCATGGAGACCGCCGGGATGATGAAGATGGCCTCCGGTGATGGTTTCCCCCTCCGACAAGGTGCTGGAATGGGCTCCCGATTGGTTTTTCGTGGCTACAGTGGCTTGCGGTGGTGGAACTTCCGATCTAGGGTTCTTTTCGGAAGTTTGGGTATTTATAAGATTTTTTGGCGTCGGCCTCACATCAAGGGGGTGCCTAAGGGGCCCACAAGCTTGGAGCTAGCGTCTTGAGGGTAGGGCGTGGCTAGCAGGCTTATGGCCTGATCGGTCACTTGGCCCAGCTCTGGTGGTTCGGGGGTCTCTTTTGGTCCATAAAAAATCATCTTAAATTTTCAGCCCATTCCGAGAACTTTTATTTTTGTAGAAAAAATGACACCATGGTAGTTCTGCTGAAAACAACGTCAGTCCGGGTTAGTTCTAATCAAATCATACCAAAACCATATAAAATTGTTGTAAACATGCCATGAATACTTCATAAATTATAGATACATTGGAGATGTATCAGCATCCCCAACTGCTCGTCCTCGAGTAAGTAAATGATAAAAGAATTTAGGAAGTGCGAATGCTACAAACATATTTATCAATGTAATCTTCTTTATAGTGGCATGAATGCTCAGATCCATAAGATTAAAAACAAAAGTTTAATATTGACATGAAAACAATAATACTTCAAGCATATTAATAAAGCAATCATGTCTTCTTAAAATATCATGGACAAAGAAAGTTATCCCTACAAAACAATATAGTCTGGCTATGCTCTATCTTCATCACACAAAATATTTGATCATGCACAACCCTGATGACAAGCCAAGCAATTGTTTCATACTTATAATGTTCTCAAGCTTTTTTAACTTTCACGCAATACATGAGCGTGAGCCATGGATATAGCACTATAGGTGGAATATAATAGTGTGGAGGTTGTGAGGAGAAGACAAAACGGAGAAAATCTCACATCAACTAGGAAAATTAATGGGCTATGGAGATGCCCATCAATTGATATCGATGCAAGTGAGTAGGGATTGCCATGCAACAGATGCACTCGAGCTATAAGTGTATGAAAGCTCAAAATGAAAACTAAGTGGGTGTGCATCCAACTTGCTTGCTCACGAAGACCTAGGGAAATTTGAGGAAGCCCATCATTGGAATATACAAGCCAAGTTCTATAATTAAAATTCCCACTAGTATATCAAATCGATAAAATTGAAGACTCTCTATCATGAAGATCATGGTGCTACTTTGAAGAACAAGTGTGGAAAAAGGATAGTAACATTGTCCTTCTCTCTTTTTCTCTCTTTTTTGGTTTTATTTTTGTTTGGGATCTTTGGCCTCTTTTTATTATTTTGGGATCTTTGGCCTCCTTTTTTTAAGTCCGGAGTCTCATCCCAACTTGTGAGGAATCATAGCTTCCATCATCCTTTCTACACGTGGGACAATGCTCTAATAATGATGATGATCACACTTCTATTTACTTGCAACTCAAGAATTACAAGTTGATACTAGAACAAAATATGACTCTATATGAATGCCTCCAGCGGTGTACCGGGATGTGCAATGATCAAGAGTGACATGTAAAAAATATGAACGATGGCCAAGCCACGAAAACTATGCCAACTACATGATCATGCAAAGAAATATGACAATGATGGTATGTGTCATAATAAACAAAATGGTGGAAGTTGCATGCCAATATATCTCGGAATGTCTATGGAAATGCCATAATATGTAGGTATGGTGGCTGTTTTGA
This sequence comes from Triticum dicoccoides, assembly GCF_002162155.2. Classification (NCBI taxonomy): domain Eukaryota; kingdom Viridiplantae; phylum Streptophyta; class Magnoliopsida; order Poales; family Poaceae; genus Triticum; species Triticum dicoccoides. Next base: position 324,422,817 of record NC_041385.1, on the reverse strand, counting down.
GGAAGGGTATATGGTGGGTTTAATGCACCGGCGAAAGTTGCACGGTACCAGAGAGGCTAGCAATGGTGGAAAGGTGAGAGTGCGTATAATCCAGGGACTCAACATTAGTCATAAAGAACTCATATACTTATTGCAAAAATTTATTATCCATCAAAGCAAAGTACTAATACGCATGCTCCTAGGGGGATAGATTGGTAGGAAAAGACGAAGCTCGTCCTCGACCGCCGCTCATAAGGAAGACAATAAAAAAATCATGCTTCGACTTCATCACATAACGGTTCACCAAACGTGCATGCTACGGGAATCACAAACTTTAGTACAAGTATTTCTACCAATCCACAATTACTCGCTAGCATGAATCTAATACCAGCATCTTTATATCTCAAAACAAATGCAAGGAATCAATCTTCTCATACATTCAATGCTCTTTATATGAAAGTTTTTATTATACCCTCTTGAATACCCATCATACTAGGACTAAATTCATAACCTAAGCAAATTTCCATAATATTTATAAGACTCTCAAAATAATATAATTGAAGCACAAGAGTAAATGAAAAACTACTCCAAAAATATATATGTCACAGCCCTAGAATATTGTTTGTAAATAGTTGCATCTTCATCCAGGCATCATATTTAAATTTCTGAAACATGAGTTGAGGATTGTTGGAAGCCTCAAAACCCTAAATAAAAGTAGGGCAAAAGAACCCTGGAAAATGCATTCAATGATTCCAAAATGGCCTTAACTAATGTTGGTTATATTTTGGCTAGGGTTTTACACCAAACCAAAAATAATGAACATTTTTGAGGAATATTTTGAGCATTGAATTTAAATCATATTCTATTTGAATTTGGAATTATATTCATAATATATGATGAATATATTTTCAAATGACCTGAGATATTTTTTGTATTTGTGAAAAAGTCCATTAAGTGACTTAAAATATCCAGGGGAGTTTTGGCACTGTTTTCAAATTGTTTGAATTTGAATTCAGTGGCAACTAAATAAGGAAAACAAAACAGAACAGAAATAAATAGAAAGAGAGAGGAAACCTACCTGGGCCACTTACCCGCAGCCTACCTGGCGCCACCAACCGGCCCAGCCGGCCCAGCCCATCTCCACCCCCTCCCCTGTCGTCTTCCTCCCTCGCTAGAAGGACAGAGGCGAGGCGTGGCGCGCGCCCGAGAGGCCTCGGCCACCTCCTGCTTCCTCCTCGACGCCCGGAGACGCCACGCACCTCCCTGCCTCTCTTCCTCACTCTTCTGCGTCATCATCCCCTCTCTCTGGACCGCTCCCCCTCCTCTGGCTCTCTCTTTCCCTCTCTCCCCTGTGATCCCCGAGCGCAGCCGTCGCCGCCGTTCGCTATAGCCGCAGCCACCAGCCCTCCCTCGCCCCTCCGCCAGTTCCATAAGCTCCGCCGCGTCGTCCTCGACCTCCTCGCTGAGCTACGCAACGCCGGACGCCCTGAAGCCTTGCCAGTGCCGCTGTTTCCGACCTCGGCCGCCGGAGATCCCCCTCGATGCTTCGCTCGCTCCGGTGCCTCCCCGAGCTCGCCGAGGCCACCGCTGCACCCGCTGTGAGCTCCTGTGCTGTTTCCCCCCTCTTCCCTGGCCCGATTTCTTCCTCTAACACCGATGCCGTCGCGGCCGAGAGCTTCTCGCCGCCGGCCATGGCGCAGCCATGGCCATAGCCGCGCATGCCCACGACGGAGTGCTCCACCGTGCTCATAAAGCCCCCAGGAGCCCAACACACCAACCAGCTCCCCCTCCCGCGCACCGAAACGCCAAACCCGCGGGTGCCCGAACTCCGGCCGCCGCGGAAGTGCTCGTCGCCGTCGACTCAGGCCATCCCAACTGCTGTCGCTGCTACCAGTAGATGCGCAAGAACGCCAGCAAGCCGTAGCAACAAACCGCGCTCAAAATGCAGCCCCGTAGCGTTTTTCCGAAACGCTCCGCCGTCGTTTTGGTCGCCGCCGGCGTAACTCCGGCGAGGGTGACGTGGCAGATTAATTCGGGCTAATGACGCACTTAGTCAACACCTAGTGACACTGACAGCAGGGCCCCACCCCTGGTCAAACCTCAGTTAGCGCTGGGTTTGACCGGGATTAGCTCCTGTGTCACTGACGTGTGGCCCCCACACGTCAGGTTTGACCTGGGGCGCCCAGTTGACCCTGCTGACGTCACCGTGACGTGGTGCTGACGCCATAATCATTTCTGGATTTAATATTATTCAGGAAATTCCAGAAAATGCCTAAAACTTCTAAAATTCATAGAAATTCAATCGTAACTCCAAATGAGATAAATTATATATGAAAAATTATCAGAAAAATTCAAGGAATCCATCTGTACCACTTTCATGCATGTTAGAACAACTTATAGCTGCTGTTTAGCACAAATCAATTAAATGGCATTTGTATAATCACATATGGAGTTTGAATTTGAATCTTGTATTCAAACCAACTTCATTTAATCTGTTGCTAGTTGCATTAGCTCAAAACACATTCATTTTGCCATGTCATGATCATGCATCATATTGTGCATTGCATTTATTGTGTTCCCTTCTGTGTTGCCGGTATTTGTCCCCTCTCGATAGACGTGATACCGATGATGTGATCGTTGACACTGATGAAGACTCAATGTTATCTTCAGAAGTGCCAGGCAAGCAAAACCCCCTTGTTCATTCCGATACAATCCTACTCTCTCGCTCCTGCTCTCTTTTACTGCATTAGGACAACACCGATTCATCTGTTACTTGCTGCGGTAGCTGAACCCCTTTATCCTTTGCATGACCTGTCATTGCCACAGTAAATAGATGAAACCCACTAGCATGAGTTGGAGTTGTTTGAGCCCTGATGTGCCTACTCATTCATGCTTGTTTGTCATGCCTGCTACTGCTTAGAGTTGAACCAGGTCTGATTCATCGAGGATGAATCAGAGGTGTGTGAACATGTCCTACTATGTGTGAGCTAAGTGTGTGATCACGATTTGGTAAAAGGTGTCGGTGAGAGGCCATGTAGGAGTACATGGTGGGTTGTCTCATTGAAGCCGTCCTCAGGAACTGAGTTCTGTGTTTGTGATCCATGATTCAGCTACTACCATACATTGGGCCCTGAAATATGACCCTGCTCGACTTCTTATTCACCCTTGTCCTCTGTCCAGGAGTTGCAAGTAGTTTCTGGTGTTTGTAGCTTACTGGAGGCCGTGGACAGCGCTGACCGTAGGGGTGGGCTGTGATGCGTAGGTACGTGGCACGGTGTACCGGATGCCCGTTTGGTGTCTCGGGAACCCTGTTCACATCGTTTGGGGCTGTGAGCGAAACTCCGGCCGGATCTCCTCATGGATGGAACCCGAATAGGCGATAAACCTGGACTAGAGACTTGAGTGTTTAGGTAGGTCGTGGTCTACACCCACGTCGGCTTTCGCTTGAAGTCTGCCGAGCACATGTCGTGTGCAGACGCTAAGTGGTGGAAACATGTATGAAGAAGTACACCCCTGCAGGGTTAACATCATCTATTCGAATAGCCGTGTCCGCGGAAAAGGACTTCTGGGTTGCTTATATCAGTTCATAGACAAGTGAAAGTGGATACTTTAAAATGCGCAAGATAAGCGTGAGTGCTATGGATGGCGTTCTCGTAGGGAGACGGGAGCGGATCCATAGTGGTGTATTGATATGGTGAATATGTGGACTCGTGTGCGCCACCTCAAAAGAGTTACTTGTAGTCGTAGTTCAGGATAGCCACCGAGTCAAAGCTGGCTTGCTGCAGTTAAACCCCACCATCCCCTTTGTTGATAATGATGCATATGTAGTTAGTTCTGATGTAAGTCTTGCTGGGTACATTTGTACTCACGTTTGCCTATTTTATGTTTTTGCAGAGAGACTTCGGTCTCACTAGTAGTTCCACGTGGACTTCGACGTTTAGCTTGTTACCTCAGCTACGATCTTGTGCCCTCGGCAGTATCTGGTAGATAGTCAGGCTTCTCAGCCTTTTTCATTTATAGTTGTCTGTACTCAGACATGTTAAGCTTCCGCATGTGCTTTGATTTGTATGCTCTGATTGTTGGGTCATGAGACCCCTGTTTGTAATATCTCGCTCCTCGGAGCCTATTGAATAAGTACTTGTGTCGTAGAGTCATGTTGTGATGCTTCGTTGTATTTGCACATATCGAGCATATTGTGTGTATGATTGAAATGCTTGGTATGTGTGGGATCTGACTATCTAGTTGTTTATCTTTAGTAGCCTCTCTTACCGGGAAATGTCTCCTAGTGTTACCGCTGAGCCATGGTAGCTTGCTACTGCTCTGGAACACTTAGGCTGGCCGGCATGTGTCCTTCTTCGTTCCTGTGTCTGTCCCTTCGGGGAAATATCACGCATTGAGTACCGGAGTCCTGTTAGCCCGCTACAGCCCGGTTTACCGGAGTCCTGCTAGCCCAGTGCTACAGCCCGGACCCACTTGCTGATGACCGACACGTTCGAAGCTGGGTCATGGATGCCTGTCCCTGTAAGTCTGTGCCACTTTGGGTTTACGACTAGTCATGTCAGCCCGGGCTCCTTATCATATGGATGCTAGCGACACTATCATATACGTGAGCCAAAAGGCGCAAACGGTCCCGGGCAAAGGTAAGGCGACACCCGTGGGGATACCGTGCGTGAGGCCGCAAAGTGATATGAGGTGTTACCGGCTAGATCGATGTGACATCGAGTCGGGGTCCTGACAGTGTTGGTATAGAGGCCATGTAGGAGTACATGGTGGGTTGTCTCATTGAAGCCGTCCTCAGGAACTGAGTTCTGTGTTTGTGATCCATGATTCAGCTACTACCATACATTGGGCCCTGAAATATGACCCCGCTCGACTTCTTATTCACCCTAGTCCTCTGTCCAGGAGTTGCAAGTAGTTTCTGGTGTTTGTAGCTTACTGGAGGCCGTGGACAGCGCTGACCGTAGGGGTGGGCTGTGATGCGGTAGGTACGTGGCACGGTGTACCGGATGCCCGTTTGGTATCTCGGGAACCCTGTTCACATCGTTTGGGGCTGTGAGCGAAACTCCGGCCGGATCTCCTCATGGATGGAACCCGAATAGGCGATAAACCTGGACTAGAGACTTGAGTGTTTAGGTAGGTCGTGGTCTACACCCACGTCGGCTTTCGCTTGAAGTCTGCCGAGCACATGTCGTGTGCAGACGCTAAGTGGTGGAAACATGTATGGAGAAGTACACCCCTGCAGGGTTAACATCATCTATTCGAATAGCCGTGTCCGCGGAAAAGGACTTCTGGGTTGCTTATATCAGTTCATAGACAAGTGAAAGTGGATACTTTAAAATGCGCAAGATAAGCGTGAGTGCTATGGATGGCGTTCTCGTAGGGAGACGGGAGCGGATCCATAGTGGTGTATTGATATGGTGAATATGTGGACTCGTGTGCGCCACCTCAAAAGAGTCGCTTGCAGTCGTAGTTTAGGATAGCCACCGAGTCAAAGCTGGCTTGCTGCAGTTAAACCCCACCATCCCCTTGTTGAAAATGATGCATATGTAGTTAGTTCTGATGTAAGTCTTGCTGGGTACATTTGTACTCACGTTTGCCTATTTTATGTTTTTGCAGAGAGACTTCAGTATCACTAGTAGTTCCACGTGGACTTCGACGTTTAGCTTGTTACCTCAGCTACGATCTTGTGCCCTCGGCAGGATCTGATAGATAGTCAGGCTTTTCAGCCTTTTTCATTCATAGATGTCTGTACCCAGACATGATAGCTTCCGCTTGTGCTTTGATTTGTATGCTCTGAATGTTGGGTCATGAGACCCCTGTTTGTAATATCTCGCTCCTCGAAGCCTATTGAATAAATTACTTGAGTCGTAGAGTCATGTTGTGATGCCATGTTGTGTTTGCACATATCGAGCATATTGTGTGTATGTTATTGAAATGCTTGGTATGTGTGGGATCTGACTATCTAGTTGTTTATCTTTAGTAGCCTCTCTTATCGGGAAATGTCTCCTAGTGTTTCCACCGAGCCATGGTAGCTTGCTACTGCTTCGGAACACTTAGGCTGGCCGGCATGTGTCCTTCTTCGTTCCTGTGTCTGTCCCTTCGGGGAAATGTCACGCGATGAATACCGGAGTCCTGTTAGCCCGCTACAGCCCGGTTCACCGGAGGCCTGCTAGCCCAGTGCTACAGCCTGGATTCACTCGCTGATGACTGACACGTTCGATGCTGGGTCATGGATGCCTGTCCCTGTAAGTCTATGCCACTTTGGGTTTACGACTAGCCATGTCAGCCCCGGGCTCCTTATCATATGGATGCTAGCGACACTGTCATATACGTGTGCCAAAAGGCGCAAACGGTCCCGGGCAAAGGTAAGGCGACACCCGTGGGAATACCGTGCGTGAGGCCGCAAAGTGATATGAGGTGTTACATGCTAGATCGATGTGGCATTGAGTCGGGGGCCTGACAGCGTTGGTATCAGAGCTTGACTGCCTGTAGGATTACCAAGCCAAACTGGTCGAAGTTGAGTCTAGAAATTCTTTAGTTATATAAGGGAATTGATTGTGGGATGGAACGTAAGGCTCTTTTTACTCCTTATACCTCATGGCCTTCTGATCTGAGTCATCATCTTCTCTTCTACGGGGATTAAGAGCTAGGCTATCTCTTCTTTCTATCAAGATCACGCGTTACTAATCCGTAGACTTATAAGATTGTTGGTTTAAGCCTCAGTTCAGTTTCTACCTCTGTATGTTAATTATTGATCTCGAGACCTTGATATTGGGCTTCTGAGTGGTTATGCCACCATTTTTGTGAATGTCTCAAATCTTTTCTGAGCATTTACAGCCGTTATGCTGTCGAGTCATCCCAGGTTTCTAAATAGTCGGATGCAATTGCAAATCCCTTCCTCCTGTTTCCGATGTGCCTTTGGTCAGATTAATCACACAAATAAGTGAGTTGAGGTACTTTATTGCCTTGACATATATGTTGGAGCTACTATTATGACCCTAGGTGTTTTAGGGAGTCACCTAGTAATCTAGCAACGTTTTGTGTTCCCAGTGTGAAGATTCTGGCCTTTATTATCGAAAGCATCCTGTGATGCCATTTAGTTAGTAGGCATTCTATTCCTGGGTTTTGAACCCGAGATTCACTCTACTTACTTCATGTTGATAGTGTTGCTAGTTCCTTTACGATATTAGTAACTTTGCGGTAGTCCTCGAGGTTCGTGGTATATCCTTCTTCCAATTACCATGAACCATTCTTGGCAGGAGTTCTTCTGAACCAAAAGATGACAACATGAGTGCTCTTGATGAGTTCTCCATTATATATTGTGGCTCTGCCAGTTCTACCTTTCCGCATGGATTGCCCGGAAGAAATATGTTGAATTCGTTCGACATGCCAAACCATGCATCCACAACTCAGAAAATCGTGTGTTCCTTTGAGTTGTCCCTCTTTAGTTGTCTACTGACCTTCGTCTATCAATTGATAGTCAAGAGTATGCGTGCGTTCGTTTATCGATGCCTATTACTCTTGTGGTCCGTCAAGCCATTCTATCGCGGAATGACTAGGAGAAACAAACTCCAGTACCTCTTCCCTATCCAGGATTGGGTCAAAGAAGTTGTGCTCCGCAGATCGAATTGCTACTCCAGCTTTTGTTCTGCTCTACCTTGGAGTATTACATATTTTATATCGAGATTGTTATAGGAATTGCACACCATCCTATGAACTCTTGGTACAGTGATACTTCTTGCCACCATTGTTCATTCCTTGGTTCCTGTGTTATTGTAACCGGAATGCCGACAAATGAATCATGGCGTGTGAAATCAATATTGCTAGCAACTCTGTTGCTTGGTAGTTAAATGGACGATAACCTCATTCTTAGCGTGTTGATTATTGAATTGTCACCCTAAGATTGATTATGCTACCTAGTCCCTATTTCTGGTGCACTCCTCGGCCAATGAGTTAGGAATTATTTCAAGTCCTCACTCATTTGATCATGTCGTCTTGCCCTCAAAAGCAAGATTGTTCTCGAGCTTAGTAACATACCGGTGGTTCGTGACTTTCCAAATATCTTCTTGGAAGTGTTACCGGGTTGTTTCCTGACTGTTATGTTGAGCTCGTGATCAAGTTGGTTTCTGGAGAACCACCCTTTCTCCAAGAATCTGTGTTGGGTATCCCTGAGCTAGTTGGTTAAGCTAGACAACAACTTGGAGAATTGGAAGATAAAAGCTTGCCTAACTTAGTTCGTTCCAAAGGGATATTCTTGTGTAGTGTGTGTTGAAGAAAGATGGTATCTTCATCGATTGGTCCCTGTGATCAGTTGCTGGACCTATTGTCTTATCAATCCTTGATTTGAGTGTGGGCTATCGTCAAATCAAATCAGTACCAACGATGCTCGTAATGTTGTCTTATTCGTGGTTGATCCCTCGAGCATACACCATTACATCTTTGGTCTGACCAATGCTATCACTTGTTCACTTAACTATGGAATTCCTTTTAAAAGGAAACCCAGATGAATTGTTGTTGTGCCCATTGACAACATCCTTGCCTTCTCCATAATTTTGCTGAACATTAAGCTAGCGTTGGAAACTTTTGAAAGCATTTGTTCATGCTAGCTCATGAAGCATATGTTCGGATGTAAGAAGTGACCTCCTCTAGTTCATGTGCATTTGATGCAAGTTGCCGCCGTGGACTCGAGAAAGTCAATGTTGCTTCCTGTGGAATCATCGCAAGTCAGTCATGCACACGTGCGAAGTATTCTGTGGTCTGGAGACTTGCAACCTTCATTCCATATGTGTATCCTAGCACACCAAGCCACTGACTGATTTGTTCAAGGAGAAGGAGTATCTTCATAAGAGCTAATCCGGACTTATGTAAGAACTTCAATATCCTCGCTGATGGCTCCCAACCAGAACTCGGTAGTGTTTTATTGTAAGACTACCATGTGGGCATGCTTGTCTGGGACAACGTGTTCACATGTTTGTAGCAGAACCAGCTCATGTTTTGGAGCTTGCTATCGTAGTTCATCTCCCGAGAATCCCGCAACGTCATCTCGTCGATTTGTGTTGCAAATTTCCGTTTTTCTTACTAGACTCGATGAGTCTGGAATATCCTGACACCAACCAGATCTGAATCTCAGGCAGATATGATGGTTGGAATATTTCCCAAGAATTATAATATTGGTCGCGCGATAACCGGTAAAGTGGATGTCATGGCCAACACACCCAGCCGGAAGACCTGTTATTATAATATCTTGATTGATGAAGTTGGCCACCTCCCCATAGGGATTTCGTAGGGTTTACTCCCTAGTTGCCCCTATGGATTTTTGTGTTCCCGAAGTGCGACCTTTTACTTGATGTTCTAGTTATCAAACCATATCTATGAATGGGATACACTAGCACGTCAAGGAGAACATTAGAAGCGGAGTGCTAAATGTCTCTCGGTCGATCATCCAGATTTTATTTCCTTGGCCCTGCCAAGGGTGAAATCTGAGAAAGTATTATCCTCCTTTGCATCTGCATCGTCCATCGCTATTCATCATGGTAGTATGTTGTGTTGCCAGGATCCTTGACACGGATGTTGGTAAAACCTTGATGATTATGGAAATGCTCAAGTTCTTGAGAGCACGCACAAGCGCTACGTGTTATCATCAGCACTACCTTGGATTCCTCTCAGTTTTCCTCGGCAATGCTATGACCTTCTCAAACCGTGAAATCACTCTCTATTGTTGGGTTCTTCCCTAGTTACCAGAATCATTCCCAGCATTTGCATTTTGTTCCCAGCTTGCACCGCCAATGTGCAATTCTACCATGGGTCTCCTCCATTTCCGGTGACAAGCAAATTTATCCATTGCGTTGTCTTCAACAAGGTAATCCACATCATCCAAGTCCGAGTATGCCATTCTACCGACCCCCCCTCCGAACGATCACTCGAGAATTGCCCTAGGCTGGTTTAAAGAGTTCCAATGATTCCTGAATCAAAGGTAATTCTTTTTGCCACTTAAGGGGATATATCTTCGAGTCACCCTCCCTGAGGTGCATCATTATGGTATCATGGCAACTCAACTCCTCGCTACGTTGACAATCGATTACCACCTTCTTAAGCGTGAAATTGTTGTCTACCTAGTGAACCTTCGTCATCCGTTTCTTTCCACCCCTCTTGATGTGTATCTCGTGTCTCAACCCGAGAGATGGTCCTATGTCTCATTCCGTGAGTTGTTCGATCTTCGAGAAGATCGACCCTTCTAGAGTCTCCTTCTTCCCTCCATGTCATGTTGACAGGATTTCACAGAGCAAGACTTCAAGACAATGATGGTGATTGAATCAACGTTCAATTGAAGTGCAACCTGGATCGTGAAGATTGTGCTAGTTTGCGTTCCCCCTTCACCCTACCCTACGCTTGAATCTCGGGACGAGATTTTTGTTTAGTGGGGGTGAGTTGTCACAGCCCTAGAATATTGTTTGTAAATAGTTGCATCTTCATCCAGGCATCATATTTAAATTTCTGAAACATGAGTTGAGGATTGTTGGAAGCCTCAAAACCCTAAATAAAAGCAGGGCAAAAGAACCCTGGAAAATGCATTCAATGATTCCAAAATGGCCTTAACTAATGTTGGTTATATTTTGGCCAGGGTTTTACACCAAACCAAAAATAATGAACATTTTTGAGGAATATTTTGAGCATTGAATTTAAATCATATTCTATTTGAATTTGGAATTATATTCATAATATATGATGAATATATTTTCAAATGACCTGAGATATTTTTTGTATTTGTGAAAAAGTCCATTAAGTGACTTAAAATATCCAGGGGAGTTTTGGCACTGTTTTCAAATTGTTTGAATTTGAATTCAGTGGCAACTAAATAAGAAAAACAAAACAGAACAGAAATAAATAGAAAGAGAGAGGAAACCTACCTGGGCCACTTACCCGCAGCCTACCTGGCGCCACCAACCGGCCCAGCCGGCCCAGCCCATCTACACCCCCTCCCCTGTCGTCTTCCTCCCTCGCCAGAAGGACAGAGGTGAGGCGTGGCGCGCCCCCGAGAGGCCTTGGCCACCTCCTGCTTCCTCCTTGACGCCCGGAGACGCCACGCACCTCCCTGCCTCTCTTCCTCACTCTTCCGCGTCCTCATCCCCTCCCTCTGGACCGCTACCCCTCCTCTGGCTCTCTCTTTCCCTCTCTCCCCTGTGATCCCCGAGCGCAGCCGTCGCCGCCGTTCGCTATAGCCGCAGCCACCAGCCCTCCCTCGCCCCTCCGCTAGTTCTATAAGCTCCGCCGCGTCGTCCTCGACCTCCTCGCTGAGCTACACAATGCCGGACGCCCTGAAGCCTTGCCAGTGCCGCCGTTTCCGACCTCGGCCGCCGGAGATCCCCCTCGATGCTTCACTCGCTCCGGTGCCTCCCCGAGCTCGCCGAGGCCACCGCTGCACCCGCTGTGAGCTCCTGTGCTGTTTCCCCCCTCTTCCCTGGCCCGATTTCTTCCTCTAACACCGATGCCGTCGCGGCCGAGAGCTTCTCGCCGCCGGCCATGGCGCAGCCGTGGCCATAGCCGCGCATGCCCACGACGGAGTGCTCCACCGTGCTCATAAAGCCCCCAGGAGCCCAACACACCAACCAGCTCCCCCTCCCGCGCACCGAAACGCCAAACCCGCGGGTGCCCGAACTCCGGCCGCCGCGGAAGTGCTCGTCGCCGTCGACTCAGGCCATCCCAACTGCTGTCGCTGCTACCAGTAGATGCGCAAGAACGCCAACAAGCCGTAGCAACAAACCGCGCTCAAAATGGAGCCCCGTAGCGTTTTTCCGAAATGCTCCGCCGTTGTTTTGGTCGCCGCCGGTGTAACTCCGGCGAGGGTGACGTGGCAGATTAATTCGGGCTAATGACGCACTTAGTCAACACCTAGTGACACTGACAGCAGGGCCCCACCCCTGGTCAAACCTCAGTTAGCGCTGGGTTTGACCGGGATTAGCTCCTGTGTCACTGACGTGTGGCCCCCACACGTCAGGTTTGACCTGGGGCGCCCAGTTGACCCTGCTGACGTCACCATGACGTGGTGCTGACGCCATAATCATTTCTGGATTTAATATTATTCAGGAAATTCCAGAAAATGCCTAAAACTTCTAAAATTCATAGAAATTCAACCGTAACTCCAAATGAGATAAATTATATATGAAAAATTATCAGAAAAATTCAAGGAATCCATATGTACCACTTTCATGCATGTTAGAACAACTTATAGCTGCTGTTTAGCACAAATCAATTAAATGGCATTTGTATAATCACATATGGAGTTTGAATTTGAATCTTGTATTCAAACCAACTTCATTTAATCTGTTGCTAGTTGCATTAGCTCAAAACACATTCATTTTGCCATGTCATGATCATGCATCATATTGTGCATTGCATTGATTGTGTTCCCTTCTGTGTTGCCGGTATTTGTCCCCTCTCGATAGACGTGATACCGATGATGTGATCGTTGACACTGATGAAGACTCAATGTTATCTTCAGAAGTGCCAGGCAAGCAAAACCCCCTTGTTCATTCCGATACAATCCTACTCTCTCGCTCCTGCTCTCTTTTACTGCATTAGGACAACACCGATTCATCTGTTACTTGCTGCGGTAGCTGAACCCCTTTATCCTTTGCATGACCTGTCATTGCCACAGTAAATAGATGAAACCCACTAGCATGAGTAGGAGTTGTTTGAGCCCTGATGTGCCTACTCATTCATGCTTGTTTGTCATGCCTGCTACTGCTTAGAGTTGAACCAGGTCTGATTCATCGAGGATGAATCAGAGGTGTGTGAACATGTCCTACTATGTGTGAGCTAAGTGTGTGATCACGATTTGGTAAAAGGTGTCGGTGAGAGGCCATGTAGGAGTACATGGTGGGTTGTCTCATTGAAGCCGTCCTCAGGAACTGAGTTCTGTGTTTGTGATCCATGATTCAGCTACTACCATACATTTGGCCCTGAAATATGACCCCGCTCGACTTCTTATTCACCCTTGTCCTCTGTCCAGGAGTTGCAAGTAGTTTCTGGTGTTTGTAGCTTACTGGAGGCCGTGGACAGCGCTGACTGTAGGGGTGGGCTGTGATGCGGTAGGTACGTGGCACGGTGTACCGGATGCCCGTTTGGTGTCTCGGGAACCCCGTTCACATCGTTTGGGGCTGTGAGCGAAACTCCGGCCGGATCTCCTCATGGATGGAACCCGAATAGGCGATAAACCTGGACTAGAGACTTGAGTGTTTAGGTAGGTCGTGGTCTACACCCACGTCGGCTTTCGCTTGAAGTCTGCCGAGCACATGTCGTGTGCAGACGCTAAGTGGTGGAAACATGTATGAAGAAGTACACCCCTGCAGGGTTAACATCATCTATTCGAATAGCCGTGTCCGCGGAAAAGGACTTCTGGGTTGCTTATATCAGTTCATAGACAAGTGAAAGTGGATACTTTAAAATGCGCAAGATAAGCATGAGTGCTATGGATGGCGTTCTCGTAGGGAGACGGGAGCGGATCCATAGTGGTGTATTGATATGGTGAATATGTGGACTCGTGTGCGCCACCTCAAAAGAGTCGCTTGCAGTCGTAGTTTAGGATAGCCACCGAGTCAAATCTGGCTTGCTACAGTTAAACCCCACCATCCCCTTGTTGAAAATGATGCATATGTAGTTAGTTCTAATGTAAGTCTTGCTGGGTACATTTGTACTCACGTTTGCCTATTTTATGTTTTTGCAGAGAGACTTCAGTCTCACTAGTAGTTCCACGTGGACTTCGACGTTTAGCTTGTTACCTCAGCTACGATCTTGTGCCCTCGGCAGGATCTGATAGATAGTCAGGCTTTTCAGCCTTTTTCATTTATAGATGTCTGTACCCAGACATGATAGCTTCCGCTTGTGCTTTGATTTGTATGCTCTGAATGTTGGGTCATGAGACCCCTGTTTGTAATATCTCGCTCCTCGGAGCCTATTGAATAAATTACTTGAGTCGTAGAGTCATGTTGTGATGCCATGTTGTGTTTGCACATATCGAGCATATTGTGTGTATGTTATTGAAATGCTTGGTATGTGTGGGATCTGACTATCTAGTTGTTTATCTTTAGTAGCCTCTCTTATCGGGAAATGTCTCCTAGTGTTTCCACCGAGCCATGGTAGCTTGCTACTGCTTCGGAACACTTAGGCTGGCCGGCATGTGTCCTTCTTCGTTCCTGTGTCTGTCCCTTCGGGGAAATGTCACGCGATGAATACCGGAGTCCTGTTAGCCCGCTACAGCCCAGTTCACCGGAGGCCTGCTAGCCCAGTGCTACAGCCTGGATTCACTCGCTGATGACCGACACGTTCGATGCTGGGTCATGGATGCCTGTCCCTGTAAGTCTGTGCCACTTTGGGTTTACGACTAGCCATGTCAGCCCCGGGCTCCTTATCATATGGATGCTAGCGACACTGTCATATACGTGTGCCAAAAGGCGCAAACGGTCCCGGGCAAAGGTAAGGCGACACCCGTGGGAATACCGTGCGTGAGGCCGCAAAGTGATATGAGGTGTTACATGCTAGATCGATGTGGCATTGAGTCGGGGGCCTGACAATATAAGTGAAGATCAATGAGTAGTCAAATAATTAAGTAGCTATGTGAAGACTCTCTCTCATTTAAGAATTTTAGATCTTAAGTATTTTATTCAAACAACAAGCAACTAAAAATAAAATAACATTCCAAGGATAGCAAAAACTGACCGATCATTGTTGAAGACGAAAGATGGGATGACAATCGGGGCATCCCCAAGCTTAGATGCTTGAGACTTATTGAAATATTAACTAGGGGTGCCTTGGGAATCCCCAAGCTTGAGCTCTTATGTCTCCTTAGTTCCTCTCATATCATGGTTTCCCTAATTCTTAAAAGTTTCATCCACACAAAACTCAACAAGAACTCGTGAGATAAGTTAGTATAAATAAATGCAAAACCTTATCATTATATACTGTAGAAAATCACTAAAATTATAATTTGACATTGCATACCAAATGCCTCTGCATATTTAGTACTCCTATCCTCAAAGAGAATCACTAAACAAGCAGACATATGCAAACAATGCAAACATAACAATAATCTATCTAACCAGAACAGTCTGTAAAAATGCAAGAATATTTATACTTCTATACCTTCAAAAAGTCAGAAAAATTACCACACTGTAGAAAATTTGTTTCTACTCATTGTGTAAAAATTTCAAGATTTTATCACATTCTGACTATCCAGAAGAATTCATACAATGATAGAAACATTTCTGTTTTCAAAACATCAATGTATAGACTTATAAAATAAGCATGGTAAAGGCTATACTTGACCTTTTTATCGAACTAAAAGATGCAAAACATTATTCTAAATAACAACATGCAAATCAAACTTCAATAAAATGACACTTGATACATCTCCGTCGTATCTACTTTTCCTAATGCTTTTCCTCTTATTTTAGACTCTAATTTGTATGATTTGAATGAAACTAACCCGGAGTGCCGTTGTTTTCAGCAGAACTACCATGATGTTGTTTTTGTGCATAAATAAAAGTTCTTGGATGGAATGAAACTTTGCGAAGATTTTTATGCAATAAAAGAGAATTACTGGAGCCAAGAACCACCGGAGGGGGGGCGGGGCTCGGTGGGCACAACCCACCAGGGCGTGCACCCCCTCCTGGCATGCCAAGGTGGGTTGTCCCCACCTGGTGGCCCCGCAAAACCTGAATCCAACTCCATAAATACCTATTTTTTTCCAGAAAAAATCGGGGAGAAAGAATTATCACGTTTCGTGAGATGAAGCTGCCGCCACCTGATGTTCTTCATCAGGAGGCCAGATCTAGAGTCTGTTTGGGGCTCCGGAGAGGGGGGGGTCTTCGATCTTCGTCATCACCAACTCTTCTCCATCGCCAATCCATGATGCTCCCCACATGGAGTGAGTAATTCCTTCGTTGGCTCGCTGGTCCGTGAGGATTTGGATGAGATTCATAATGTAATCGAGTTAGTTTTGTTAGGGCTTGATCCCTAGTATCCACTATGTTCTGAGATTGATGTTGATATGACTTTGCCATGCTTAATACTTGTCACTTTGGGCCCGGGTGCCATGATTTCAGATCTGAACCTTTATGTTATAACTATTATATTTATGATCTAGATCCGATCTTGCAAGTTATATTCACCTATTACGTGTTTTGATACTCATGACTACATTATATTTATGAATTGGAGCTAATTTTGTATCGCCCTAGGTTATGACTGTTATATGATGAATATCATCCAACGAATTCACCGATCCAATGCCTACGAATTTCTCTTATATTGTTCCTGTGAAGTTACTACTGCTATTTTTACTGTTGCTCTTGCTACAAAATCATTGCTATCACTGTTACTATTACTATTGTTGTTTCTACTACTATCAAAACTATCATACTACTTTGCTACTGATCACTTTGTTGCAGATGATTAATCTCCAGGTGTGGTTGAATTGACAACTCAGCTGCTAATACTTGCAAATATTCTTTGGTTCCCCTTGTGTCGAATCAATAAATTTGGTTCAAACACTCTACCCTCGAAAACTATTGTGATTCCCTATACTTGTGGATTATCAAGACCTTTTTTCTGGCACCGTTGCTGGGGAGCATAGCTATATTTGTTGAGTCACTTGGGATTATTATAAATTTATCACTATGAAGAATCTAAAGGTTACTAAAACCAAGATCGTTCCCTCTAGGACGAGGGAGGTAAGGAACTGTCGTCACACTTCTACTTGATTCACCTTCTGTTCTAAGTAGACTTGCAACACCACCACATGTTATTAATCCTATTATGCCGCAAGTCATTGATGATGCTACTTCTTCTGTGAATGATACTCATGATGATGCTAGTACCTTGCTTGATGATAATGTGCCACAAGGTGAATTTCTTGATGAACAACTTGCTAGAACTAAAGCTTTTGAGAATGCTGAAACTGATGAAGAGCTTGAGACTGAAAATCTTGAAACACCTATTAGATATAGTACTCCTAGATATGAATTGCCTAAGATAAGGAAGTTTATGTTTTGGATGAGGAGACAACTAGAGACTTTCTTTCTTGCAATGATAGGGATGTTCTTAAAAAAATATTATGCAAACTGAAAGAAAAAGCTTTCAATGCTAGAATGAAATGTGATCCTAAGTTAGCTACTTCACCTATCTTTGTTGATGATAAGGATTATGAATTCTCTGTTGACCCAGGGTTAATTACCTTGGTTGAATCTGATCCTTTCCGTGGTTATGAAACTGAAACTGTTGTGGCACATCTTACTAAGCTGAATGACATAGCCAACTTGTATGCTCATGATGAGAAAATTTGCTACTATTATATTCTCAAGTTATTTCCACTCTCTTTAAAGGGTGATGCTAAGACTTGGTATAATACTCTTGCTCCTGGTTGTGTGCGTACTCCCCAGGATATGATTTACTACTTCTCTGAAAAATATCTTCCTGCTCATAAGAAACAAGCTGCCTCATAGGAAATATTTAACTTTGTGCAAATTGAAGAAGAGTCTCCCACAAGCTTGGGGAGGCTTCTCCATTTGCTGAATGCTTTGCCTGATCATCCTCTTAAGAAAAATGAAATACTTGATATCTTCTATAATGGACTAACCGATGCTTCTAGGGATTTCCTAAATAGTTGTGCTAGTTTTGTTTTCAGGGAACGGACTGTTTAACAAGCTGAAAAATTAGTGAACAACATATCGAAAAATTATGATGATTGGACTCTTCCTGAACCATTGCCTAAACCTACTCCAAATAAGTGGGGTATCTTATATCTCAGTCCCGAAGATATGCAAGAGGCAATGAAATCTATGAAGGAAAAAGGTATTAAAACTGAGGATGTCAAAAAATTACCTCCTATTGAAGAAATACATGGGCTTGAAACACCACCACCACCTAAGGTGGTAGAGGTAAATTCTTTAATGAAATTCAATGACAATGACAACCCTTATAATATGCATCCTAGCCAATAGCTTTATGAGTTTGATAATTACATTAGAAAGAAAGATCACTTAAATGCAAATGTTATGAAATAATTGAAATACAATTTTGATATGATTGCTTGCTTGAGTGACTTGTTATTTAGAATTACCAATGATGTTAGAGGTGTAGGAAGACATGCATATATGGTTCAAACTCAACTAGAACAAGTTGCTAAACTTCAAAGAGAATTGCTTGATGAAATGAACAATAATATAAATGATCATGCTGTTAAAGTAATGACTAGAGGGGGTAGAATGTCTCAGGAACCACTTTAACCTGAGGGACACCCAAAAAGAATTGAACAAGACTCTCTAAGAGTTAACACTGATACACCTAGTCCTTCTAAAAAGAAAAAGAATAAGAAAAATGATAGAACTTTGCATACCTCTAGTGAACCTGAAATAGAAAAACCTCCTGAAACTAATAACAATGTTTGTATTTCTGATGTTGAAACTCAATCTGGTAATGAACACCCACCTTCTGATAATGAAAAAAATAATGATGAGGTTCATGAAGACACCCAAACAAAAAGTAAAGAACTAGACAATGATGTTGAAATAGAACCAATTGTTGATTTTGATAACCCACAACCCAAGAATAAAAGGTATGATAAAAGAGACTTTGTTGCTAGAAAACATGGTAAGGAAAGAGAACCATGGGTTCAAAAACCTATGCCCTTTCCACCTAAATCAGCTAAGAAGAAAGATGAGGAAGAATTTGAACGCTTTGTTGAAATGATTAGGCTGGTCTATTGCGTACCCACTTGACTAATATCTTAAAATGGCCCCTTATGCAAAGTACATGAAAGACATCATCACCAATAAGAGAAAAATACCGGAAGCTGAAATCTCCACCATGCTTGCTAATTATTCTTTTAAGGATGGAGTACCTAAAAGACTTGGAGATCCGGGAATACCAACTATACTTTGCTCCATCAAATGAAACTATGTGAAACTGCTTTATGTGATTTAGGAGCTCGTGTTAGTGTTATGCCTTTCTCTTTATACAAAAGACTTTATTTGAATGAACTCACACCTACTGAAATATCTTTGCAAATGGCTGACAAATCAACTGCCACACCTATCGATATTTGTGAGGATGTGCCCGTTGTTGTTGCTAACTTTACTATCTTAACTAACTTTGTTATACTTGAGATGCCCGAGGACGACAACACGTCGATTATCCTTCGTAGACCCTTTTTGAATACTGCAGGGGCTATTATTGATTGCAATAAAAGCAAGATCACTTTTCATATCAATGGTAATGAGCATACGGTGCACTTTCTGAAGAAACAATTCCAAGTGAATGGTATTAATGTTATAAAAAATTCTCCGACACTCACTATTGAAAGTTTTAAAATACCTCTACCTACTGCCAAAAAGAAATATGAAATGTTTATTGTTGGGGATATTCATATCCCTGTTGAGGTAACTTAGCGTTTTACGAAAATTCTTCGGTTTCATGCTAATCGAAGGTGGTTGTTAATAAGACTTGATCAACCTTATCAATGGATCACTTTTGTGAGGTATGAAATTCATGAATTCAGTAGGCACTACTTTCTGTCCTAACTTTTATTTTATGCTTTTCTTAGTTAAATAAAATAAAATTCCATGTTTTATCAGTTTTCAGAATTTCCTGTGCAATAAAAAATGACCCAAAAATAAAAGTTCTCAGAATGCTCTGAAAATTGAATACAATTTTTTTAATATTTTTTAATTTTTGATGCAAATAACATCAGAGGGGGGTGCACCAGGTGGGCACGCTAGCAGCCCCAGGTGTTCCCTGGTGGGTTGTGGTCCCCACGTGGGCCCCCTCACTTATCTCTTTAGCCCATGTCACCACCTACCTCCAGAAAAAAATCACCATTGCTCTCTCTCTCTCTCTCCCTCTCGTGTTCTTGCTCTCAAACCCGCAGATTTCGATCTCTTTGCTCGAAGCTCCGTTTTCGAAACTGTTTTTGGGGATTGCTACTTGGTATGTGACTCCTCATTAGTCCAATTAGTTTTTGCTTTAGTGGTTTATATTTTGAATAATTAGCTACTCTTGGTGCTGCTGTAGATGAGCTTGCATGTTGAATTCTTAGAGTTCTAAGTAGTTTGAATGCTTGATATGGCCTCTATGCATACCTATGAGTAGTTGTTATCAATCTTGTGAAGTTCTGTTGAGAAAAATTTTGTGGACTAAAAATTTCAGAATTTTGTTTATAGGAAGAAGACGAGTTTCTTTAGCAAGATTGCTTCCAAGAAGAACTCCAAAGGGAATTATTGGGGAGTTGTCGTACAATGACCACAGCACCCGGAGAATGGCGGAGGTACGACCGTGCAAATGGCCGCACAACCCATTCATGGATGGAGCCGGAATCCATCAAGAGCTTTCATAATTCGCTGCTAAAGCCAACCTCACCGACTTGATCGCAGTTAAATGTGAACAATGTAATCTCCTCACAAATTCCTTTGTGCAAAGTTTTCATTTCATGAGTAGGAATAATCCTCCTGAGGTTCGGTTTAATTTATATGCTGAAACCCATCAGATACCACTTACTAAATTTTGTGACATATGGTTGATGCCTTCTGACGGGGATTTAAGAGCCTAGGCCCGCAGAGTTTGATGGTTTTCACCGCACTCTGTCAGTGGGAGATGATAGAGGGGTGTCGGGTGTCATCGCCACTAGCATCCAGTTTCCTTCAGTGCATTATTTTACTCTATTCATTGCAAAGTGTTTACTTGCTAGAGAGAAGGTTGGTGCACTTAGTGCCCCCGATTTTGCTGTTTTACATCATGCACTCTACGGCGACAACACTTATAGCTTGGGAGCTATTGTGGCACGTCACCTCCACATTAACAAATCCAAGGGTAAAATACATGGCAGTATTTATGCTACTCGCTTGGCGAGTCATTTTAATGTTCAGATACACCAGCATGATTATCGCTTGCCCAAGGTTTATTTAGATCGTCAGGCTATGGCACATCATCCGTTTTTGATAACAAGAACGCTGACATTCCTGTGCCCTACAACCTGGTTTTTAGTGAGAACACTCGTGATATTATTCCATTTCCTGCACCTGCCTTGTTTGATCATATTGCCAGGGGCGGATACAAGATCATGCCAGAGGATATTATTGCCTCCGGAATGCCTAGGTAGCAGCAGAGGAGGAACCTCAAGAGTGGGACCCTCAGGTGTACGCTCCCCAGCTCTTCAACGTGGGACCCGATGGCTTCTTCGAGTGATAATTACCAAGTTAGGCCAAAAGCATAAGCTTGGGGGAGTACATATTTACACCAACATTACATTCATGTTCACACATTTCATTCCAGTTGTCGGTGCTCATACTTTTTTATTGTATAATCCATGTTTATTTTCTCGCTTTCTTCTTGTGTGTTTGAAAAACTTTGAAAAAATTCAAAAAAAATGTTTCTTGTTTCTTCTAGGTTTTCCTTTCAAGCACAGTTAGTTGCAGTATTAAAAAGAAAACCCAAAAATATTTCTCGATTCTTCTTCTTGCTTGTTGAGAGTTTTCCTATGTAAATATTTTTTCTCGTTTTTGGTTTCCCCCCTTCAAATTTGCATTTTTAAGAAAAACTAAAAACTCCAAAAATACTTCAGTGTGTTTCTCTAAATTCCTTTTTTGATTATTGAGTCATACCAAGGATAAGACCATGATGAAATTGTTGAGTGACTCTCATATGAACTTTTGTTGATCTAACAAAGAGCCCAAATTACCTTATCTTCTCCTTTGAATAATTTTTTTGCAGATTCCAGCTTAGTCCACGACACTCTTGCACTATTATTATTTTCATATTGTTCGGTCGTGCAAATTAAACGCAATAAGGACGATATTTGATGAACTGGCTGTGGCAGGGAGAAATGGGTATGGATTCAACTTGTTCTATTTTTGTAAATATGTCTAACCTAGTATCCATGATTCAACCTATTATGATCAAACATGTTTGCAATGAAAATTAGAGATTATAGTTTCTCATGCCATGCTTTAGTAGCTAGTTGTCGATAATGATTTCTCTCGGATGCCAACATTGCGTAAAAATGATTGTGATGTAGTATGATGATATGGTATCCTGCTCTGAATGTTTGAGTGGCTTGACCTGGCACATGTTCATGCATGTAGTTGAATCAAAACCAACATAGCCTCTATGATATTTACATTCATGGTGTTCATATCCTACTCATGCTAGTATCCAATGTTACTTATGCATAATGCATGTTCATGACCGTTTCTCTCTCTAGCTGGCCGCTTCTCAACCTATGTGCTAGCCTTCGCCTATACTAAGCGGAATTACTGCATGCGCATCAAAGTCCCAAAACCCAAGTTACTCTAGATGAGTACACCATACCTACCTATATGCGGTATTACCATGCCGTCCTAAGTAAATTTGCATGTGCCACCTCTAAAAACTTCAAATAAATATCCTTCTTTGTGTCCCTGGATTATTCATAGAGCGACAGGAGGTAGTCAGTATCTTCCATGTTAAGAGGGATATTCTCATGATGAGTGTTTATTCACTCATCCTTGCACGAGAGGTGCGGTAATAGGGATTCCTAGTCCCGAATTCAAATTGGAAATAATTAAAGAAAACTCCCCCAGGACTGATGTTGGTATTGACGGTACTCATGGATTCGGTTAGCTACGGAGTGTGTTTTGTTGGTGGAGGGGGAGTAAAACTTTACTTTTTATCGCCTGGGAACCACCACTATTGTGTTTAGCATGGAAGATACCGATAACTAATGGTCGAGAAGTAAACAAGAAGGGTGCATTTTCTCTAAATTTCATTTAACTCTGTTTTAAAATTTGAGCTCTAGCACCGCTGCAAATCACTACTTCCCTCTGCGAAGGGACTATCTATTTACTTTTATATTGTGTCATCACCTTCTCAAATAAGCGCCAGATCCTGAGGGCACTATTGTCATCCTCATGCACTGTGTGTAGCTAATGTTGGGTGCATCATGACTGGATCTTTTCTACCATGAATTAGAATGTTTAGTCGTTGCTTGAACTATGGAGGTGCTCTGCATTTATGTTTTGCAGTCTCAGAAAGGGCTCGCGAGATACCACTATTGTCATATTATATCATGCTTGTTTTGACAAAGTGTTGTCATTTGAGATATCTTATTATTGCTTGCTAGTTGATCATGCCATTAATATGAATTAATATAATTTTTAGGAGTTATTGTCGACATGGTTAGTCATGATCTTCGATGAAAACCTGGGTGCTACTTAAGCTTATTTATGTAAACAAGAGCAAAAGAGTTCGTAAAAGTTTTTCTTTTTAACTTTCAGTTTATCAACTGAATTGCTTGAGGACAAGCAAAGGTTTAAGCTTGGGGGAGTTGACACATCTCCGTTGTATCTACTTTTCGTAACACTTTAACTCTTGTTTTGGACTCTAATTTGTATGATTTGAATGAAACTAACCTGGACTGATGTTGTTTTCAGCAGAACCACCATGGTGTTGTTTTTGTGTAGAAATAAAATTTCTCGGATTGGAACGAAACTTTGCGAGGATTTTTTATGCAATAAAAGAGAATTACTGGAGCCCAGAACTGATGAGGACATGGCTTGCACAGTTACACCCACAACCCCAGCTACTATACCTATTGGACAAATTACCAGAGCTTGCGCATGCCAGTTAAATTATCAGGTACTTTCATTTCTTGGTAATGTTTCTAATGTTCATGAGAATGTGATGCTACCTAACTTAGATATGTTTGTGTTGGGTACAGTTAAAGCACCTAGTATGGACAAGAAGAATGAACACTGGATCATGATCAAGCACTATGATGAAGGCGCGCGTGAAGGGAACAAGAATGGAGTTTCTGGAGGAGATTTCCGCACTTTGAAGCCACCATGATGACATACAAGAAGATGGAAGAAATATACATCTTTCACAAATTTCATCCATAGCTTATTATTGGTGCTGCTTCACCTTAGTTTTGGGCTAGGCCCATGTATTTTGGAAATACCTCTCATTTGGCTATTTTTAGAGTCCATATTGTAGGGGAAACGACTTAGAAGGTGTTTTAGTCCCATCTTGCCAAGGGTGGCCGAAATCCCTCTCTTTTACCCTATAAATACAACCCTTAAGGCACCATTTAGACTTGGGTTTTATTTAGTTAAAAGTTAGGCATCGCTGCAACTTTGTGTACTTCGTTTGTGTCCAACGACTAGACCAAGACCGCTTATGAAACCCCACTTCTATCAATACTTCATCCATATTTGCAATATTCAGATTGCTTAATCATATTCTTGCTTGTTCTTTGATTGCTTGGAGGAATAGACCTTCATGGTGAGGTTGATCATGCTCCGGCGTGGTCAATAGCCTCTCGGAGTTGGTTTAGCAATTGATAAGGCGCAACATGGTGCACGTTTGTAGTCGGATCGTCAAAGTCGTCTCCACCAAGTCGATTGTTATCATCTCATCGAAAGATTGGGCCCCCTCGCCTCTATCAAGAACCACCGGAGGGGGCCCCTAGGTGGGCGCAACCCACCAGGGTGCGCCCCCCTCCTGGCGCGCCTAGGTGGGTTGTCCCCACCTGGTGGCCCCTCAGACCCTGAATCCAACTCCATAAATACCATTTTTTTTAAAAACGGGGAGAAAAATTATCTCGTTTCGCAAGACGGAGTAGCCACCACATCCTGTTCTTCATCGGGAGGCCAGATCTGGAGTCCGTTTGGGGCTCCAAAGAGGGGGGGTCTTTGATCTTCATCATCACCAACCCTTCTTCATCGCCAATTCTATGATGCTCCCCACCTGGAGTGAGTAATTCCTTCGTAGGCTTGTTGGGAGTGAGGAGTTTGATGAGATTCATCATGTAATCGAGTTTGTTTTGTTAGGCTTGATCCATAGTATCCACTATGTTCTGAGATTGATGTTGATATGACTTTGCCATGCTTAATGCTTGTCAGTTTGGGCTCGGGTGCCATGATTTCAGATCTGAACCATTTATGTTATCACTATTATATCTATGTTCTAGATCCGATCTTGCAAGTTATATTCACCTATTATGTGTTATGATCCGTAAACCCTGGAATGACAGTAGTCGGGATACTTTCGGTGATGAGCGTAATTTGAGGAGTTCATGTGTTCACTATGTTTGAATGGTATGTTCTGGTTCTCTATTAAAAGGAGGCCTTAATATCCCTTCGTTTCCAATTGGACCCCGCTACCATGGGATGGTAGGACAAAATATGTCATACAAGTTCTTTCCATAAGCATGTATGACTATTTATGGAATACATGCCTACATTATATTTATGAACTAGAGCTACTGTTGTATCACCGTAGGTTATGACTATTATATGATGAATATCATCCAACGAATTCACCGACCCATTGCCTACGAATTTATCTTATATTGTTCCTGCTAAGTTACTACTGCTATTGTTACTGTTGCACTTGCTACAAAAGCATTATTATCACTATTACTGTTACTATTGCTATTTCTACTACTATCAAAACCATCATACTACTTTGCTACTGATTACTTTGCTGTAGATAATTAATCTCAAGGTGTGGTTGAATTGACAACTCAGCTACCAATACTTGCAAAAATCCTTTGGCTCCTCTTGTGTCGAATCAATAAATTTGGGTTTCCTTATATGCTTCATCATTTTAATGTCTTTCGTGAAAATGATGGAAAGGAAAATTGTGCTCAAGTGTTAGAAGAAGTTAATAAAATATTTGGCATAAAATCTTTGAATGATGAGCTTGATTGCAATGTTGTTAGTATTAATTCTTTGAATATCCATGATGCTAATGGTATGAAAAGACACAAGCTTGGGGATGCTATGTTTGATGAAGATGATATTTCTTGTCCCCCAGTTTTGATGAGAAAATTTATTATGATGATACCATGCCTCCTATATATGCTGATTATGTTGATGGAAGTGGATATGGAGAGGTCATGACTTTATTTAGTGATTAATCCACTATTTCGGAAGAGTTTCCAATTGATTATGAGAAAAAGTTGCTATATATGAAGATTATTGTGATGACATGTATTCTATAAAGATAATGATAACCATGAAACTTATCATCATGATTTTAATTTTCAATTGGATTATGCCTCACATGATAGTTATTTTGTTGAGTTTGCTCCC
The DNA here is from genome assembly GCF_002162155.2 of Triticum dicoccoides. Taxonomy (NCBI): domain Eukaryota; kingdom Viridiplantae; phylum Streptophyta; class Magnoliopsida; order Poales; family Poaceae; genus Triticum; species Triticum dicoccoides. The sequence goes on along the minus strand of NC_041385.1, from coordinate 324,396,718 downwards.
ACTACTATGAATGAGAAGAATTTTGTTTATGTGGAGAGTAACAAAATTTCTATGGTTGTGGATAATAAAAATAATTCTTTATGTGATAGTTATATTGTTGAATTCATTCATGATGCTACTGAAAATTATTATGAGAGAGGAATATATGCTTCTACGTATCTCAATATTATCAAGTTTCCTCTCTACATGTTGAAAATCTTGAAGTTTTGCTTGCTTTACCTTTCTACGCTAGTTGATTCTTGCTCCCATAAATTGTTTGTTCATAAAATACCTATGCATAGGAAGTGGGTTACACTTAAATGAGCTATTCATATGCTTCATGATGCTCCGATTATGTTTCAATTCTTATCCTTTATGTGAGCATCATGGAAATCATCATGCCTAGCTAAAAAGGCATTAAAGAAAAGCGCTTGTTGGGAGACAACCCAACATTTAGGCCTACTGTTTTTGTGTGTCCACATGTTTATGCTACAGTAGTAATAATTTTTTATAGCTTTTGTTTCAATAAAGTGCCAAGTAAGACCTTTGGGATGGTCTATGGTGATAGTTGATTTCATCTTGCCGGAAAAAAAGAAACTTTTGCGCTCATTGTCAGAATTTTAGAAATTCATAGGAGCGTTCTTTCGATCTGATTTTTTTAAAAGATTTATATAAAAATTTCCTAGATTTTCCTAATTTTTCAGAATTTTAGGAGTTACATAAGTATACGAAGTTTCCAGATTACTACAGACTATTATGTTTTTGATAGATTCTTTTTTCATTGTGGTGTTTGCTTATTTTGATGAATCTATGGGTAGTATCAGAGGCTATGAACCATGGAGAAGTTGTAATACAGTATATATAACACCAATATAAATTTAGAATGAGTTCACGACAGTACCTAAGTGGTGATTTTTTTATTATACTAACGTATCTCATGACTTTTCTGTTGAGTTTTGTGTTGTGAAGTTTTCAAATTTTGGGTAAAGATTTGATGGACTATGGAATAAGGAGTGTCAAGTACCTAAGCTTGGGGATGCCCAAGGCACCCAAAGGTAATATTTAAGGATAACCAAGAACCAAAGCTTGGGGATTCCCCAGATGGCATCCCCTCTTTCATCTTCAATCCATCGGTAAATTTACTTGAGAGTATATTTTTATTCACCACATGATACATGTTTTGCTTGGAGCGTCTTGTATGATATGAGTCTTTGCTTTTTAGTTTGACACAATCATCCTTGTTGTACACACCTGTTGAGAGGGACACATTAATCGTGAGTTTATTAGAATACCCTATGTGCTTCACTTATATATTTTGAGCTGGGTAGTTGCTCTAGTGCTTCAATTATATCTTTTTAGAGCGCAGCGGTGGTTTTATTTTGAAGAAATCAATGAACTATCATGCTTCACTTATACTATTTTGAAAGTATTGAAACAGCCTGGTAATTTGCTTAGGTTATGAATGTAGTCCTAATATGATAGGAATTCGAGAGGGATATAATAAAAACTTTCATATAAAGAGCATTGAATAATGTGAGAAGTTTGATTCCTTGCATATTGTTTTGAGATATAAAGATGGTGCTATTAGTGTCATGATAGTGAGTAATTGTGGATTGTAGAAATACTTATGTTAAAGTTTGTGATTCCGGAAGCATGCAAGTATGGTGAACCGTTATGTGATGAAGTTGGAGCATGATTTATTTTGTGATTGTCTTCCTTACGAGTGGTGGTCGGGAACAAGCGATGGTCTTTTCCTACCAATCTACCCCCCTAGGAGCATGCGTGTAGTAATTTGTTTAGATAGCTAATAAATTTTTGCAATAAGTATGTGAGTTCTTTATGACTATGTTGAGTCCAAGGATTATATGCACTGTCACCCTTCCACCATTGCTAGCCTGTCTAGTACCACTCAACTTTCATCGGTCCATTGAACCCACCATATACCCTTCCTCAAAACAGCCATTATACCTAAATATTATGACATTTCCATAGCCATTCCAAGATATATTGTCATGCAACTTCCACTGTTCCGTTTATTATGACACATACCTGTCATATTGCTTTGCATGATCATGTAGTTGGCATAGTATTTGTGGCTTGGCCACCGTTCATAGTTTTTATACATGTCACTCTTGATCATTGCACATCCTGGTACACCACCGCATGCATTCACATAGAGTCATATCTTTTCTTCTAGTATCGAGTTGTAATTCTTGAGTTGTAAGTAAATAAAAGTTTGATGATCATCATTATTAGATCATTGTCCCATGTGAGCAAAGGATGATGGAAGCTATGATTCCCTCACAAGTTGGGATGAGACTACGGACTTAGCGAAAGAGGCCAAAGAGCACAAAATAAAAAAGAAGAGGCCAACGAGCCCAAAAAATGAGAGAAAAGAGACAAGGGACAATGTTAGTATCCTTCTTCTGCACTTGTGCTTCAAAATAGCACCATGATCTTCATGATTGAGAGTCTCCAATTTTGTCGTTTTCAATACTAGTGGGAATTTTCATTATAGAACTTGGCTTGTATATTCCAATGATGGGCTTCCTCAAATAGCCCTAGGTCTTCGTGAGCAAGCAAGTTGGATGCACACCCACTTAGTTTTCATTTTGAGATTTCATACACTTATAGCTCTAGTTCATCTGTTGTATGGCAATCCCTACTCACTTGCATCGATATCAATTGTTGGGCATCTCCATAGCCCATTAATTTGCCTAGTTAATGTGACACTATCTCCTTTTGGTCTTCTCCTCACAACCTCCACCATACTCTATTCCACTTATAGTGCTATATCCATGGCTCACGCTCATGTATTGCGTGAAAGCTGAAAAAGCTTGAGAATGTTAAAAGTATGAAACAATTCCTTGGCTTGTCATCGGGGTTATGCATGATGAAATATTTTATCTGATGAAGATAGAGCATAGCCAGACTATGTGATTTTGTAGGGATAATTTTCTTTGGCCATGATATTTTGAGAAGACATGATTGCTTTATTAGTATGCTTGAAGTATTATTTTTTATGTCAATATTAAACTTTTGTTTTGAATCTTATGGATCTTAACATTCATGCCACAATAAAGAAGGTTACATTGATAAATATGCTAGGTAGAATTCACACTTCATAAAATCTTTCTTTTATCATTTACCTACTCCAGGACGAGCAGGAATTAAGCTTGGGGATGTTGATACGTCTCCAACGTATCTATAGTTTATGAAGTATTCATGCCATGTTTACAACAATTTTATATGGTTTTGGTATGATTTTATTAGAACTAACCTGGACTGACATTGTTTTCAGCAGAACTACCGTGGTGTCGGTTTTTTTGTGCACAAATAAAAGTTCTCAGAATGGGCTGAAAATTTACGGTGATTTTTTATGGCCCAAAAGAGACTCCCGAAGCACCGGAGCTGGACCAGAAGAGTCTCAAGGAGTCCACAAGCCAAGGGGCACGCCCTACCACCTAGGCATGCCTTGAGGGCTTGTGGGCCCCTCGAGCACCTCCTTGACTTGTTTCCGACGCCAAAAATTCTTAAATATAGAAACCTCTGAAAAGAACCCTAGATCAGAAGTTCCGCCACCGTAAGCCTTTGTAACCACGAAAAACAAATTGGGAGCCCGTTCTGGCACCCTGTCGGAGGGGGAAACCATCACCAGAGGCCATATTCATCATCCTGGCGGTCTCCATGACAAGGAGGGAGTAGTTCACCCTCGGGGCTGAGGGTATGTACCAGTAGCTATGTGTTTGATCTATCTCTCTCGTGTTCTTGATTTGGCACGCTCTTGATGTACCGCGAGCTTTGTTACTATAGTTGGATCATATGGTGTTTCTCCCCCTCAACCTTCTTGTGATGAATTGAGTCTTGCTCTGTGAGGTTTCATTATTTTGGATTAAGCATTGGATTTTAGAACACTTGATGTATGTCTTGCGATGAGATATCTGTGGTGACAATGGGATGTTCTGTTGATTCACTTGATGTATGTTTTGGCACTCAACTCGCGGTTTCCCGAGGTAACATTGGGGTAATCTATGCATAGGAGTTGATGCACATTTTCATCCTATGTTCTTTGATAGAAACTATGGAGGGATTCTTTGCCTCACATTGAGGGATTGCCATATGATTTAATTATGTTATCATTGTTGAGAGACTTTGCACTAGTGAAACTGTGAAAGTACGAACCATGGGCCTTGTTTTCAAGCATTGCAATGCCATTTTTGCTCACTTTCGTTACTAGTTAACTTGCTGTTTTTATATTTTCAGATTACAAAAACCTTTATCTACTATCCATATTACACTTGTATCACCATCTCTTCGCTGAACTAGTGCACCTATACAATTTGCCAATGTATTGGGTGTGTTGGGGACACAAGAGACTCTTTGTTATTTGGTTGCAGGGTTGTTTGAGAGAGACCATCTTCATCCTGCTCCTCCCGCAGATTGATAAACCTTAGGTAATCCACTTGGGGGGGAATTTCTACTATCGTACAAAACTCTGCGCTTGGAGGCCCAACACGAGTCTACAAGAAGAAGGTTGTGTAGTAGACATCAGGTATCGGTTTCGAAAGGAAACTGAATGAGAATTGCTCTTACTGGAAACCTCATCAATATCCTCGCACTGTGTGGGTGCCTGCCAAGAGCAAAATGCTCAATCTAGTTTTGCTTTCGGGATATGATTCACCTATCCCAGAATACTGTCATGATGATTCTCTGGACAACTATAAGTTGTTATAAACCAACATGGTGAGGCTATTGCTCGCTATGTTGGACCAAACAGCAGGAATGCCCCCCCCCCAAAGAAAGCCATATGGGTGCCTAAGGAAACTATTGAAGCATTTCCTATTACTACTCTACTAACCATGCAGGCTAAAAATGCTCATAATTTCCTTCGACAAAATGAGTATATGCATACCTCGTTCAATCACTATGCTCATTCATCTGGAAAGAATTTAAATGCTTATTCTTTCGATTATGCTCACACTTCCTCGAGTAACAATTATGTTTATCAAAAGAAATCATATCCTACTCGCTCATTTGTTTCCAAGCCACCTGCAAAGATGTGGGTGGTTAAGAAAGCCTAATTCTTCTGCGGGACTATGTCTCCCGGTGTACCGAATGGATAATGGATAGTGGATGCACTAGTCATATGACCGGAGACAAGTCGTTGTTTGTCGACCCCAACTTAACTGCTTCATCTCCGAAGTACATTAATTTCGACGACAACAACAAAGGAAAGGTAACTAGTTTAGGTAAAATTGCTATATCCAAAGACAAGTCCATTGATGATGTTTTACTTGTTCAGTCTCTTGGATTCAATCTGATGTTAGTTGGCAAGCTTTGTGATCTAAGCATGCTAGTTCTATTCTCTATATCCAAATGCATTGTCTTTATGGCCTCTGACAATTCCTTCGTCTTCGAGGGAAATAGAAAGGGTGATTTATATATTGTGGATTTCTCTAAGGGTCCCTCTCTCGAAACTTGTTTGCTTGCAAAAACAACCAAAGGATGGATGTGGCATTGAAGGCTTGGTCATGCAGGTATGAGAAATTTGCACACTCTAGTGAGGAAAAATCACCTTCATGGCATTCCTGATGTAAAATTTGACAAGGATCGTCTTTGTGCTGCATGTGAGGCTGGAAAATTGGCCAAGAAGCATCATTCATCAAAGACTGTCATGAACAGAACCAGAATTCTTCATATGGATTTATTCAGACCTCTGAACTATGCAAGTTTTGGTGGCAGTCATTATGGCTTGGTTATTGTTCATGATTTCTCTCGTTACACTTGGTATTCTTTCTCGAAGACAAAACCTGCACCCAAGACATCTTCAAAAGATTCACCAAGAAGTCCCAGAATGAATATGATGTGCGAATTAAGCATGTCAGAAGCGACAATGGCGCTGAGTTCAAAAATATTCATATCAAAGATTTTCTCGACGAATATGGTATCACTCATGAGTTCTCAGCCGCATACACTCCCCACCAGAATGGAGTTGTTGAGCGAAAGAATAGAACTCCCACCGAGATGGCGCGAACAATGCTTAGTGAGTATAAAACTCTTATTCGCTTCTAGGCTGATGCTATTAACACTGCTTGTCATGGTATCAATCGTGTCTATCTTCACAAATTCCTTAAGAAAACTTCATATGATCTTATCACTAGCAAGAAACACTTTTCTTATTTACATTATTTTTGTGCACCTTGTTACATTCGTGACATGAATCATAATTCCAAATTTGCACCTAAGGCACATGAAGGTTTTGTTCTTGGTTATGGCTCGAACTCACATACGTATCATGTCTATAACTCTCACCACGGGAAAGTTATGGAAATGGTAAATGTGCAGTTTGGTGAATCTAACGGCTCCCAAAAGGAGCACCTGCCAAATGTGATAGATGAACCATCGATTTTGGATGCTATTCGGCAAATGGCCACTGGGAGCGTCTAGCCAGTTGAAGGAAATGTACCTCAGTCTTCCGATGATGATGCCCCCATGACTCGAAGTAGAACTAGTCAAGCCACTGCTGAAGAAAATGCCACTCCGAACACAAATGGCAACCAGAATGCAAATGCCGATCAAAATGGAGATCCTAAAGGGAATGGCAATACAAATGCCGATATGCTAATACTGATAATGATCATCAAGATGAAAATCCTCCCCCACGAGTGGCTAATCGAATTGACCCTTCAGTAATTCTCGATGAACTTGAGAATCCAGGTTATCGACCCACAACTCGTTCATGCAATCGTTTGGCTAACTACTATGGTAGTTTGTCCTTTGTTTCATTGGCAAAACCTACCAAGTATGAGGAAGCCATGAATGATCTAGATTGGATGAATGCAATACAAGAGGACTTGGTGCAATTTGAACGGAATGATGTTCGGGAATTAGTTGACAAACCAAATCCTGAGAATCATAATATCATCAGCACCAAATGGATATTTTGGAATAAGCAAGATAAAAATGGCATTGTAGTGGGAAACAAAGCACGTCTTGTCGCTCAAGGGTATACATAGGTAAAAGGTATTGATTTTTATGAAATATATGCTCCTGTTGCACACCTTAAGGCAATTCGTATTCTTCTCGATTATCCAAATTACAATGACATTCTGCTTTATAAAATGGATGTGAAAAGTGCTTTCCCCAATGGTGAAATGATGAGGAAGTATATGTTAGACAACCACCTGGCTTTGAAAAACCTGTGTTTCCTAACAAAGTTTTCAGGTTAAAAAAGGCTCTATATGGGCTGAAGCAAGCCCCTCGATCATGGTATGTGATGACCCACAAGTATATGGGATCAATTGTAGACTTTTAAATAAGTAAGAGTGTCAAACCAAACAAGGAGCAAAAGGAAATGACAAGTGGTTTTCAGCAAGGTAATGTCTGCAAGTGCTGAAATTGTGAGTAACAGAGTAGTTTGATAGCAAGGTAATTTGTAACGAGCAAGTAATGGTAGTAGTAACAAAAGTGCAGTGATGTCTACTACGCAACCTTCTTCTTGTAGACGTTGTTGGGCCTCCAAGTGCAGAGGTTTGGAGGACAGTAGCAAATTTCCATCAAGTGGATGACCTAGGATTTATCAATTCGTGGGAGGCGTAGGATGAAGATGGTCTCTCTCAAACAACCCTCCAACCAAATAACAAAGAGTCTCTTGTGTCCCCAACACACCCAATACAATGGCAAATTGTATAGGTGCACTAATTCGGCGAAGAGATGGCGATACAAGTGCAATATGGATGGTAGATAAAGGTTTTTATAATCTGAAAATATAAAAACAGCAAGGTAGCAAGTAATAACAGTGAGCGAGAATGGTATTGCAACGCTTCAAAACAAGGCCTAGGGTTCATACTTTCACTAGTGCAAGTTCACTCAACAATGATAACATAAGATCATATAACAATCCCTCAACATGCAACAAAGCGTCACTCCAAAGTCACTAATAGCGGAGAATAAACGAAGAGATTATTGTAGGGTCCGAAACCACCTCAAAGTTATTCTTTCCAATCAATCGATTGGGCTATTCCTATAAGTGTGACAAACAACCCTAGAGTTCATAGTAAAATAACACCTTAAGACACACATCAACCAAAACCCTAGTGTCACCTAGATACTCCAATGTCACCTCAAGTATCCATGGGTTTGATTATGCGATATACATCACTCAATCTCAGATTCATCTATTCAAACCAACACAAAGAACTTCATATAGTGCCCCAAAGTTTCTATCGGAGAGTCAAGACGAAAACGTGTGCCAACCCCTATACATAAGTTCACAAGGTCACTGAACCCGCAAGTTGATCACCAAAACATACATCAAGTGGATCAATAGAATACCCCATTGTCACCATGGGTATCCCATGCAAGACATACATCAAGTATTCTCAAATCCTTAAAAAATCAATCTGGTAAGATAACTTCAAAGGGAAAACTCAATCCATTACAAGAAGGTAGAGGGAGAGAAACATCATAAGATCCAACTATAATAGCAAAGCTTGCGGTACATGAAGATCATGCTAAATAAAGAACACGAGAGAGAGAGAGAGAGAGAGAGAGAGATCAAATGCATAGCTACTAGTACATACCCTCAACCCCAAGGGTGAACTACTCCCTCCTCGTCATGGAGAGTGCCAGGATGATTAAGATGGCCACCGGTGATGGATCCCCCCTCTGTGTCAGGACCCCGACTCAATGCCACATCGATCTAGCATGTAACACCTCATATCACTTTGCGGCCTCACACACGGTATTCCCACGGGTGTCGCCTTACCTTTGCCCGGGACCGTTTGCGCCTTTTGGCACACGTATATGACAGTGTCGCTAGCATCCATATGATAAGGAGCCCGGGGCTGACATGGCTAGTCGTAAACCCAAAGTGGCACAGACTTACAGGGACAGGCATCCATGACCCAGCATCGAACGTGTCGGTCATCAGCGAGTGAATCCAGGCTGTAGCACTGGGCTAGCAGGACTCCGGTGAACCGGGCTGTAGCGGGCTAACAGGACTCCGGTATTCATCGCGTGACATTTCCCCGATGGGACAGACACAGGAACGAATAAGGACACATGCCGGCCAGCCTAAGTGTTCCGGAGCAGTAGCAAGCTACCATGGCTCGGTGGAAACACTAGGAGACATTTCCCGATAAGAGAGGCTACTAAAGATAAACAACTAGATAGTCAGATCCCACACATACCAAGCATTTCAATAACATACACACAATATGCTCGATATGTGCAAACACAACATGGCATCACAACATGACTCTACGACTCAAGTAATTTATTCAATAGGCTCCGAGGAGCGAGATATTACAAACAGGGGTCTCATGACCCAACATTCAGAGCATACAAATCAAAGCACAAGCGGAAGCTTTCATGTCTTGGTACAGACATCTATAAATGAAAAAGGCTGAGAAGCCTGACTATCTATCAGATCCTGCCGAGGGCACAAGATCGTAGATGAGGTAACAAGCTAAACGTCGAAGTCCACATGGAACTACTAGTGAGACTGAAGTCTCTCTGCAAAAACATAAAATAGGCAAACATGAGTACAAATGTACCCAACAAGACTTACATCAGATCTATCTACACATGCATCATTATCAACAAAGGGGATGGTGGAGTTTGACTGCAGCAAGCCAGCTTTGACTCGGTGGCTATCCTAAACTACGACTGCAATGTAACTCTTTTGAGGTGGCGCACACGAGTCCACATATTCACCATATCAATACACCACTATGGAACCGCTCCCGTCTCCCTACGAGAACGCCATCCATAGCACTCACGCTTATCTTGCGCATTTTAAAGTATCCACTTTTCACTTGTCTATGAACTGATATAAGCAACCCAGAAGTCCTTTTCCGCGGACACGGCTATTCGAATAGTTGATGTTAACCCTGCAGGGGTGTACTTCTTCATACATGTTTCCACCACTTAGCGTCTGCACACGACATGTGCTCGGCAGACTTCAAGCGAAAACCGACGTGGGTGTAGACCACGACCTACCTAAACACTCAAGTCTCTAGTCCAGGTTTATCGCCTATTCGGGTTCCATCCATGAGGAGATCCGGCCGGAGTTTCGCTCACAGCCCCAAACGATGTGAACAGGGTTCCCGAGATACCAAACGGGCATCCGGTACACCGTGCCACGTACCTACCGCATCACAGCCCACCCCTACGGTCAGCGCTGTCCACGGCCTCCAGTAAGCTACAAACACCAGAAACTACTTGCAACTCCTGGACAGAGGACTAGGGTGAATAAGAAGTCGAGCGGGGTCATATTTCAGGGCCCAATGTATGGTAGTAACTGAATCATGGATCACAAACACAGAACTCAGTTCCTGAGGACGGCTGCAATGAGACAACCCACCATGTACTCCTACATGGCCTCTCACCGCTACCTTTACCAAAACGTGTTCACACACTTAGCTCACACACAGTAGGACATGTTCACACGCCTCTGATTCATCCCCGATGAATCAGACCTGACTCAACTCTAAGCAGTAGCAGGCATGACAAACAAACATGAATGAGTAGGCACAACAGGGCTCAAACAACTCCTACTCATGCTAGTGGGTTTCATCTATTTACTGTGGCAATGACAGGTCATGCAGAGGATAAAGGGGTTCAACTACCGCAGCATGTAACAGTTGAATCGGTGTTGTCCTAATGCAGTAAGAGAGAGCAGGAGAGAGGGAGTGGGATTGTATCGGAATGAACAAGGGGGTTTTGCTTGCCTGGCACTTCTGAAGATAACATTGAGTCTTCATCAGTGTCAACGATCGCATCATCGGTATCACGTCTATCGAGAGGGGACAAATACCGGCAACACAGAAGGGAACACAATCAATGCAATGCACAATATGATGCATGATCATGACATGGCAAAATGAATGTGTTTTGGGCTAATGCAACTAGCAACAGATTAAATGAAGTTGGTTTGAATACAAGATTCAAATTCAAACTCCATATGTGATTATTTAAATGCCCTTTAATTGATTTGTGCTAAACAGCAGCTATAAGTTGTTCTAACATGCATGAAAAAGGTACAGATGGATTCCTTGAATTTTTCTGATAATTTTTCATATATAATTTATTTAATTTGGAGTTACGGTTGAATTTCTATGAATTTTAGAAGTTTATACAATTTTCTGGAATTTCCTGAATAATAATAAATCCAGAAATGAATTTACTGCGTCAGCACTGCGTCACCGTGACGTCAGCAGGTCAACAGACGCTGCTGCTGGTCAAACCTGACCAATGGGGCCCACTGGTCAGTGACTACGGCTAATCCTAATATAACTTAAACCTAACCTAGTTTAATTAGTCGGCCCGGGCCCGCATGTCAGTGAGTCAGTGGCTTAATTAAACTTAGTTATTAACTTAACCAAAGGTTAGCAGGGGACGGGCCCACATGTCAGTGACCCAGGGGGGTCAAATCCCTGGTCAGCAGGGCCTAACCCGCCGGCGGCTTGACGCCGGCGAGGCCGAGACGGCGGAGACCTTCGGGTTTCTTGCTCCGGCGTCCAAACGCCGCGCGGAGAGGCTCTGTGGGTTCCTAGCGCTCGTGCGCATCCGGAGAAGGCGACGGAAGGACGTGGGGTGGTCAGCGCTCGCCGGAGCGGGGCTTGCGGCGGCGGCCGGAGCTTCGGGTTCGAGCAGTTAGGCGCTACGGCGCGTTTCACGAAGAACTGGTGGGATCTGCGGCTTCCTGAGGAAACGCTGAGCACGCCTACGTGCTCTGGTGCGACGTGCGGGGGTTGCAACCGCGGCGGCGACATGGCCGGCGGCGGGGAGCGCTCGGCTCCGGTGGTTGATGCGGCTAGGGGGCGAATTAGGCAACGAGGCATGGGGGAAACGATGCAGCGGCTCACCGCGGTTCTTCTGGTGCTGCTGGCGAGGCAGGGGAGGCACGGGGTCCGGCGAATCGACGGCGGGGATCACCGGCACCCGAGGTCAGAAACGGCGGCGTTGGAGATGCAGCAGAGCTTCTGGCGCCGTGTGACTCGATGGAGAGGACGACGACGTCGTGGCGGAGCTCGGGATCACGTCGGAGAGGTGGGGCAGTGGCTGTGGGTGCGGGGTTACGGCAGCGCGTCCATGGAGGCTTCGGCCATGGCGGGGAACGGGCGAGGAGAGGCGTAGGGGGGGCGAATGGGGTGTCGGCGAGGTCGGGGCGACGACCAGGAGACGATCCACGCGGCGCAACGGCGACCAGGGCGATGCAGAGAGGCTGGGTGGTGCATGGCGAGCTCGGGCGCGCCATGCTCACCTCCCTGCCTGCTCTGGCAAGGGGAAGCAGCTGGCTGGCACGGGCCAGCACAGTGCTGGGCCGGCCAGTGGGTTGCCAGGTAAGTGGCCAGGTAAAACTCTCTCTCTCTCTCTTTCTGTTTTAATTCTGTTTTCTATTTTGCAGGTTTGTTTTGAATTTGGTTTTGAAACCAATTCAATTTATTTTGCTTCTGACAATATTTTTAGGAGCTAAAAGAATTAAAACAATGCTCCACAAAAATATTTCAGAATTATTGGACCTATATTTATTTAACAGTAGATATAAGTCCAATTCAAATAGCTATTGATTTAATTCAAATACCCAAAATAAATGTTTCTGAGATACCGAAAATATTGGTTTGGATTTTACCTCTTGCCAATATTTCCAGAGGATAACAAGAACATTTTCTTGGACTTATTTGAAGCAATTTTTATCTTGATCATTTTTTTAAAGGATTCTGAGGCTTTGAAAATTCCTCAATTCAAATTTCATTTGAATTTAAACATGATGCAGCAACCAAGCTAGTCCAAGGCCAGGGTAAAGCTAGGGATGTGACACTCTGGCAGGGTACCGGAATAGGGTCCCGATTGGTTTTTGGTCGCTACAGAGGCTTGCGGCAGTGGAACTCCTGATCTCGGTTCTGTTCTAGAAGTTTGGGGATATATAAGAGGTGTTGGCGTCGGGAAGAAGTTAGGGGGGTCCCCGAGTCCGCCACGAGGTAGGGAGCGCGCCAGGCGGTAGGGCGCGCCCTGCACCCTCTTGGTTGACTCGGGGCTATTCTGTTCCATCTCCAATGCTCTGTGGGCTTCTTCTGGTCCAAAAATAATCTCCATAAATTTTCATGTCAATTGGACTCCGTTTGATATTCCTTTTCTGCGAAACTCAAAAACAAGGGAAAAAGCTGAAACTGAGACTAAGCTCTAGGTTAATAGGTTAGTCCCAAAAATAATATAAATTAGCATATAAAACATCCAAGAAGGATAATTTAATAGCATGGAACAATCAAATATTATAGATACGTTGGAGACGTATCAAGCATCCCCATGCTTAATTCCTGCTCGTCCTCGAGTAGGTAAATGATAAAAACAGAATTTTTGATGTGGAATGCTACCTAACATATTTATCGATGTAATTTTATTTATTGTGCCATGAATGTTTAGATCCATAAGATTCAAAACAAAAGTTTAATATTGACATAAAAACAATAATACATCAAGCATACTAATAAATCAATCATGTCTTCTCAAAATAACATGGCCAAAGCAAGCTATCCCTACAAAATCATATAGTATAACTATGCTCCATCTTCATCACACAAAGTACTCAAATCAAGCACAACCCCGATGACAAGCCAAGCAATAGTTTCATACTTTTGATATTCTCAAACTTTTTCAACTTTCACGCAATACATGAGCGTGAGCCATGGATATAGCACTATGGGTGGAATAAAATATGGTGTTGTGTAGAAGACAAAAAGGAGATAGTCTCACATCAACTAGGCGTATCAACGGGCTATGGAGATGCCCATCAATAGATATCAATGTGAGTGAGTAGGGATTTCCATTGCAACGGATGCACTAGAGCTATAAGTTTATGAAAGCTCAAAAAGAAACTAAGTGGATGTGCATCCAACTCGCTTGCTCACGAAGACCTAGGGAAATTTGAGGAAGCCCATCATTGGAATATACAAGACAAGTTCTATAATGAAAAATTCCCATTAGTATATGAAAGTGACAACATAGGAGACTCTCTATCATGAAGATCATGGTGCTACTTTGAAGCACAAGTGTGGTAAAAGGATAGTAGCATTGCCCCTTCTCTCTTTTTCTCTCATTTTTTTGTTATGTTATGGGATCTCTCTTTTTTGGCCTCTTTTTATATATATTTTTATTTTTATTTTTCATTTGGAGTCTCCTCCCGACATGTGGGGGAATCATAGTCTCCATCATCCTTTCCTCACTGGGACAATGGTTTAATAATGAAGATCATCACACTTTTATTTACTTACAACTCAAGAATTACAACTGATACTTAGAACAAAATATGACTCTATATTAATGCCTCCGGCAGTGTACCTGCATGTGCAATGAATCAAGAGTGACATGTATGAAAGAATTATGAACGGTGGCTTTGCCACAAATAAGATCTCATCTACATGAGCATGCAAAGCAATATACAATGATGAAGCGTGTCATTATAAATGGAATAGTGGAACGTTGCATGGCAGTATATCTCAGAATGGCTATGGAAATGCCATAATAGGTAGGTATGGTGGCTGTTTTGAGGAAGGTATACGGTGGGTGTATGATACCGGTGAAAGTTGCACGGTACTAGAGAGGCTAGCAATGGTGGAATGTTGAGAGTGCGTATAATCCATGGACTCAACATTAGTCATAAAGAACTCACATACTTATTGCAAAAATCTATTAGTCATTGACACAAAGTACTATGCGCATGCTCCCGGGGGATAGACTGGTAGGAAAAGACCATCGCTCATCCCCGACGACCACTCATAAGGAAGACAACCTAAGAAATAAATCATGCTCCGACTTCATCACATAACGGTTCACCATATGTGCTTGCTACGAGAATCACAAACTTTAACACAAGTATTTCTCAAATTCACAATTACTCACTAGCACGACTCTAATATCACCATCCTCATATCTCAAAACAATCATAAGAAATCAAACTTCTCATAGTATTCAATGCACTTTATATGAAAGTTTTTATTATATCCCTCTTGGATGCTCATCATATTAGGACTAAATTCATAAGCAAAGAAAATTACCATGTTGTTTAAGACTCTCAAAATAATATAAGTGAAGCATGAGAGTTCATCAATTTCTTCAAAATAAAACCACCGCCGTGCTCTAAAAAGATATAAGTGAAGCACTAGAGCAAGCGACAAACTACTCCAAAAGATATAAGTGAAGATCAATGAGTAGTCGAATAATTGTGTAACTATGCGAAGACTCTCTAACATTTAAGAAATCCAGATCTTGGGATATTATTCAAACAACAAGAAAAATAAAACAAAATAAAATAAAATGACATTGCAAGGATAGCACATATCATGTAAAGAAGCAAAAACTTGGGCTCAACCAAAACTGGCCGATGGTTGTTGAAGAAGAAAGATGGGATGCCAACCGAGGCATCCCCGAGCTTAAATGCTTGAGACTTCTTGAAATATTAATTAGGGATACCTTGGGCATCCCCAAGCTTGAGATTTTTTTTCTCCTTAATTCCTCTCATATCACAGTTTCCCTAAATCTTAAAAACTTCATCCACACAAAACTCAACAAGAACTCGTGAGATAAGTTAGTATAAATCAATGCAAAACCTTATCATTATCTACTGTAGAAAATCAATAAAATTATTATTTGATATTGACTACTAAACGCCTCTGCCTATGTAATACTCATATCCTCAAATAGAATCATTAAACAAGCAAACATATGCAAACAATGCAAACATAACGGCAATCTGTCTAAACAGAACAGTCTGTAAAGAATGCAAGAGGAATCGTACTTCCCTAACTCAAAAATTCTGAAACATTACCACACTGTATAAAATTTGTTGTTACTCATTGTGTCAAAATTTCAAGATTTTATCATGTTCTGACTAGTCACCAATATTCAAAACATAACAGCAAATTTTCTGTTTTCAAACAACAACGTATAGACCTGTAAAATAAGCATGGTAAAGGATATACTTGACATTTTTATTGAACTAAAAGATATAAAACATGTCTATGAATAGCATTAAGCGAATATAAACAAAAGAAAAATGACCCTCCAAGAAAAACACATATCATGTGGTGAATAAAAATATAGCCTCAAGTAAAGTTACAGATGAACGAAGACGAAAGAGGGGATGCCATTGTCGGTGTCAAAACCGGCGGATCTCGGGTAGGGGGTCCCGAACTGTGCGTCTAAGGCTAATGGTAACAGCAGGCGGTGGACACGATTTTTTACCCAGGTTCGGGCCCTCTTGATGGAGGTAATACCCTCCTTCCTGCTTGATTGATCTTGATGATATGAGTATTACAAGAGTTGATCTACCACGAGATCGTAGAGCCTAAACCCTAGAAGCTAGCCTATGATTATGATTGTTCTTGTCCTATGGACTAAACCCTCCGGTTTATATAGACACCGGAGGGGGCTTGGGTTACAGAGAGTTGGTTACAAAGAAGGAAATCTACATATCCGAATATCCAAGCTTGCCTTCCACGCAAAGGAGAGTCCCATCTGGACATGGGACGAAGTCTTCAATCTTGTATCTTCATAGTCCAACAATCCGGCCAAAGTATATAGTTCAGCTGTTCGAGGACCCCTCCATCCAGGACTCCCTCAATAGCCCCTGAACCAGGCTTCAATGACGATGAGTCCGGCGCGCAGATTGTCTTCGGCATTGCAAGGCGGGTTCCTTCTTCGAATACTCCATAGAAGATTTAGAATGCCAGGATCGTGTCCAGCTCTGCAAAACAAATTGCCATTCCACTATAGAGAGTACAATATTCCACAAATCTATTCTGCTGACAACTTTCTATGCAATCACGCCACGGTCCAGTCCTTATTCAAACCATTTTTCCTAACCAGCCACAACACATGCTGTGAGGCGATTTTATTGGCCCGTCTTGTCAAAGCAGAGATCGTGTCCCCCATATCACGGGATTCTCATCAATACGGGTGTGGGTAATCCAACCGTGTTTGTTTAATATGACTCCTAAATTTTAGGCAAGTCCCAAATGGTCACGCAGGGGACGCTTGATATTCGTCTTCTTTATAAAGGGGCCAAGGCCTATCCTTTTCTTCCCACGCTTGATCCTTCCCCTCCCGCTCCTCGTGTTCCAACACCCAAGGCTCAAGCTAAAGCACTTCAGTCCTTCGACCATGTCCGGATCCAACCTTCAAGGCGGTGGATGGCCTCCTCCGTCACAGAAGAGGACGTCCGGAAGCTTAGGGAGGCCAGGTATCTCACTGCTGAAATCCCGCACAGGCTGCCTGCTCAAGGGCAGGTCATCCCCACTCCCGAACCCAACGAGAGTGTCGTATTTATCTCCCACTTCCTCTGTGGGCTAGGTTTTCGTCTCGATCCCTTCGTGAGGGGGCTTATGTTCTATTACGGGCTAGATTTCCATGATCTAGCTCCTGATTCCATCCTTCAAATCTTGTTGTTTATTGTCCTGTGGCTCAAGACCTTCATTGTGAGGCCGATGGTGATTGACGGGCATCACGTGGAGTGCGGAGGTGCTATAATAATCAAAGGCGCCGACACCCCATGGCCAAAGGGTTCTTTCATGGAGGCTTCTTATTTATGGTAGTTGGAGTGGTTTTACATCACCGCTCCCCGAGGTACAAAGCGGGTGGCTGCTCTAGCGTTCCGCCCGGGCCCTCCGCCACAACTGGCGTCATGGGTCAACAAGGAGTTGGACTGGGGGCCGGTTAACGACGTGCTGACATTGCAAAGCCGCATCCGAGACCTTCTAAAGAGGGATGCCAGTCTTGTCAAGATAATGCAAGTAATACTGGTTCATCGAGTCCTACCCTGCCAACATCGTCCTCTCCGTATGTGGGAGTTCAACCTAGAAGGACCACGTACCATTCAACAATTCTTTGATATGACGCTAAAAGAGATGTATGAGTCATTCTTCGGATCACGAATAAAGTGTTCGGACACCACCGAGGACGCGGGTCTTAATTGCAACCGTCCGGATACCCAGGTAAATACTTCTGTTACCGAACACACCATCCTTTATGTTTATTATAACATCATTCTAAAAAATTGCTCTCTGCCAGGACTAGTTGAGGAAGGCGGAGAGGATTAGGTGCCCGGCAGCTTTTCCTGAAGGCTCGCCGAATCCTTTGTTGACCAGGATGCTTGAGCGCGTGCCGTATCAGGTGCCATCAGGAGAAGACGAGGGGAGGAATAGGGAAGCTGTAACGCCCCGGATCCAATGCGCCAGGTGTCTGCCAGTTATTCGCCGTTGTTGCCATGTCATTTGCTTGCGTGTTGCATTTTATCTTGTCATCATGTGCATTGCATTGCATACGTGTTCGTCTCATGCATCCGAGCATTTTCCCTGTTGTCTGTTTTGCAATCCGGCACTCCTATGCCCTCCGACGTTCCCCTTTCGTCTCTTGTTGTGAGCGGGTATTAAACGTTCTCAGAATGGACCGAGCCTTGACAAGCGGCCTTGGTATACCACCGGTAGACCGCCTGTCAAGTTTCGTGCCATTTGGAGGTCGTTTGATACTCCAACGGTTAACCGGGTAACCGTAAAGCCCCTTCTCTTTGCAGCCCAACACCCCTTCCAAAGTGGCCCAGAACCCATCTAACTCCCCTCCATGCTCTCGGTCATTCGATCATGATCGCGTGGCCGAAAACCGCTCCTCATTTGGACACTCCTAGCTCCCTCTACCTATAAATATGTGGCCTAGCGTTCGTCCTCCTCCCGCAGTCCAAAACCCTAGCTTTCGTCCTCCTCCCGCAGTCCAAAACCCTAGCTTTCGTCCTCCTCCCGCAGCCGGACATGTCCGTCCAGCCGCCGGACATGTCCAACCGCCCCCGCGCCCAATCCCACGCCGCCGTATGTCCCCGCCGCCCACCGCGCGCCGCCGCGGGCCCGCGCGCCCAGGCGGGGCCCGCCCGGCCCGCTCCGCCGCCGCCGCCCGCCCGCGGGACGACCGCGCGCCCGCGCCTGCGCCCCCGCCGCCGTTCGCCGCCGTCAGCCACCCGCGGCTCGGCCCGGCCGCCGCCTCCGCCTCGGCGCCGCGG
>NC_041385.1:324242358-324377392 GCF_002162155.2 Triticum dicoccoides | reverse complement strand
CGACCCCCGCCATGGCCGCCCGAGCTCGGGGCCGACCCCCTCCGCCTCCCCGCGCCGGGATCCGGCCGGATCCGGCGAGATCGGGCCCGGATCCGCCATCTCCGGACCTCCCCGGCGACTTCCCCGTCTGCTCCGCCATCTTCGAAAACCGTGCCATCGAACCTAGATCTGTTTTCGGAGGGGTATATTTCTAAGTCCCCGAAATTTTGACATTATCATGCCATGTTTGTCATGTCATATCTCTGCATCCGTAGCTCTGTTTCGTGCGTGTAATATGTCAAATTGTTCGTCTCAATGAGTACATCATTTCATTCCCTTGCATCATATTCATTTGAGGTCATCTTGATGTCTGAATCATCGTTGAAAGAGTGCTTCATAATGTTTTCTGCTGTCTGTTAACAGAACGAGCTCTTTTGTCATTTTTGCCATGATTGATGTGTGCATCCTATGAGGTTGATGTCTTCATGTGTTTTGATCTATGCTATGTATTCTTTACAGAGGTGCTTACCATGTATTTTTGTGATCAATGTGGTGACTAGCACAAGCATGCAAACTAGGCATCGTGATGTTGCTGATTTAGTTCTTGTTCTGCTGTTATTTTCATGCCATGTAAACATGATGCTACAGAGAGATCCATGCATATTTTGAGATACTTCAGTAAGGGTGTTTTGAACATGTGGTTGTTTTCTATCCATTCTTGCCCTTTGTTGCAATTATGGAGTAGTCTAGCATGTCATTTTTGTGCTCTACTTTTGCTTCAAAATGTTTCCTGGCAGATTGTTTACATGTTATTCAATTTCGCCAAGGTTGCTATAGTTGATCCTTGCATGCTATGGACTTGTTCTTGCCTTGGTTGGTTACATAAACATGTCTTATTGATGATGCTATGCTTATCTTGTCATGCAATGACTTGTGGTGAGTGAATCGAGCTTGTTAAGTAGGGTTCATAATGTTGTTGTTTTGCTAGATTGTATCTGTTATTTCGTGATGCTATATAAACATGTTGCTACTAATCATTCTATGCATAATCTGGAGATGTTCTATAAACTTTTTTTGATCTACATGTCATCCTCTATCCATCCATGCCCCTGGTTGCATTTATATCTTGCTGTAGCTTGTTCATATCTTGCTCCAAAGTTGCTTGATAATGTTGTTGTCAGCCTGTTTACATTAAGTTCAGTTGTTACCATGTGTTTTGCTAGTGATCCATGCACCCTATGACCTTGCTATTGCCATGCTTAGCTTCACAAATATGTCTTCTTACTGTTGGGTGCCTTGCCATGCCATGTATTGCTCTGTAGTGAGTTGCACAAGATCATATACATGCCTTCATAATTCTGTTCCTGCCATGTTTGAATCTGTAATATAACTTGCCATGTTTACATGGGTGTCATCATATTTTCTGATCCTTTTTGGCTTATGGTCACTAAAGGACTTTTGATCTATGCTTTGAGTAGAATCATGCCATGTCTTGTTTTGCTATTATAAGTTCCTGTAACATGTTGTTTGATAGCTCTAAACATTGCATCGTGATGTTATTTTCTGCAAAGTCTGAATTGTTATTACTTGCAATCTTACCATGTGTGTTTGAGCATGTTCTAGTGATTTCTGGAGATAGCTTAGTGTTCATGTTTTGTTATGGTTTACCAGTACTTCATGCACATGTCTTTTGTTTTCATATTTTGGTGCTGTAGCATGTTGTTTTGATGCTTGCAATATGCCTAGTTGCTGTTTTGGGCAGCTTGTCCTTTAAACTTGTTTCATGTGTGTGTGTTGAACCGTTGCTCCGTTTTGAGTGTGCTCTATATGAAACTTGCTTGATATGCATGTAGTTTCATATTATCATGTTGCATCCTTGTTTTGAGGTGTTTTCTTGATGTTTGTATGCATTTTGCATCAATGCCATGTTTAACTTGTTTTGCTCATATCTTCTAGGCCGTAGCTCCAAATCTAATGAACTTTATATGTAACTTGACTAGAATCTCGTGTAGATCATCTTGGTGCATCTTAACTTGATGTTTAACTACTTGAACATAAGGTTTTTTCAGATCTGGACCAATTTCGAAATATGCATATGAGGACTTACCGGAATTGTTATATGTTGTTCCCGGCCTCATTTAAACTTGCCTTGATGTGTTGTTCTTGTTTGCATCATCTCTTGCCATGAGTAGCTTCATGTAGCTTTGTCATGCATCATGCTTGTTGTGCATCATGCCTTGT
Source organism: Triticum dicoccoides (assembly GCF_002162155.2). NCBI lineage: Eukaryota > Viridiplantae > Streptophyta > Magnoliopsida > Poales > Poaceae > Triticum > Triticum dicoccoides. The sequence goes on along the minus strand of NC_041385.1, from coordinate 324,375,172 downwards.
TCATGTGTGGTGTGTTTACCATGTTGTGTGCTTCTTTTTGGTAGTTCCTGTTTCATTGCGATCGTGAGGATTCGTTCGTCTATGCTTGGTTCGTCTTCGTGGCTTCATCTTCTTCATGGACTCGTTCTTCTTCCTAGCGGGATTTCAGGCAAGATGACCGCTACCCTGGATCTCACTACTATCATTGCTATGCTAGATGCTTCGTTCTATTGCTATGCTACGCTACCTATCACCTGTTTATCAAGCCATCCCAAATTGCCATGAACCCCTAACCTTTGACACCTTTCGTATGCAAACCACTGTTTGGCTATGTTACCGCTTTTGCTCAGCCCCTCGTATAGCATTGCTAGTTGCGGGTGAAGTTGAAGATTTCTCCATGGTGGACAGGATTTTGTTGGGATATCACAATATCTCTTATATTATTAATGCATATATATACTTGGTAAAGGGTGGAAGACTCGGCCTTTTGCCTAGTGTTTTGTTCCACTCTTGCCGCCCTAATTTCCGTCATACCGGTGTTATGTTCCCGGATTTTGCGTTCCTTACACGGTCGGGTGATTTATGGGACCCCCTTGACAGTTCACTTTGAATAAAACTCCTCCAGCAAGGCCCAACCTTGGTTTTACCATTTGCCTCACCACCACCTATCCTTTTCCCTTGGGTCGGCCAACCCGAGGGTCATCTTTATTTTTGCCCCCCCGGGCCAGTGCTTGTTTAAGTGTTGGTCCGAACTGAGCTGCCTGCGGGGCCACCTCGGGGCAACTTGAGGGTTGGTTTTACTCGTAGCTAGTCTCATCCGGTGTTGCCCTGAGAATGAGATATGTGCAGCTCCTATTGGGAATTGTCGGCGCATCGGGTGGCTTTGCTGGTCTTGTTTTACCATTGTCGAAATGTCTTGTAAACCGGGATTCCGAGTCTGATCGGGTCTTCCTGGGAGAAGGTCTATTCCTTCGTTGATCGCGAGAGCTTGTCATGGGCTAAGTTGGGACACCCCTGCAGGGTATAATATTTCGAAAGCCGTGCCTGCGGTTATAGGCAGATGGGAATTTGTTAATGTCCGGTTGTAGATAACTTGACACCAGATCCAAATTAAAACGCATCAACCGTGTGTGTAGCCGTGATGGTCTCTTCTCGGTGGAGTCCGGGAAGTGAACACGGTTTCTGGGTTATGTTTGATGTAAGTAGGAGTTCAGGATCACTTCTTGATCATTACTAGTTGACGACCGTTCCTTTTGCTCTCTTCTCGCTCTTATTTGCGTATGTTAGCCACCATATCATGCTTAGTCGCTGCTGCAACCTCACCACTTTACCCCTTCCTTTCCCTTTAAGCTTTGCTAGTCTTGATACCCATGGTAATGGGATTGCTGAGTCCTCGTGGCTCACAGATTACTACAACAATAGTTGCAGGTACAGGTTGTGCGATGATCATGACGCGAGAGCGATGTTTGCTTGTATTGGAGTTCTTCTTCTGCTTCTTCTTCGATCAGGGGATAGGTTCTAGGTTGGCAGCCTGGGCTAGCAGGGTGGATGTCATTTGAGTTTCTGTTTGGGTTTCATCCGTAGCCGGATGGTGCTCTTACGTATTGTGATGTTGTATTCGTGTGGCATTGTATGCCTCTTGTATGTATCCCCATCTATTGTGTAATGTTGATGTAATGATATCCACCTTGCAAAAGCGTTTCAATATGCGGGTCTATCCTTGGTGGGACCTTCGAGTTCCTTTTGGATAGGGTCGCATATTGGGCGTGACAGAAGCCATAGATGGGCCTCATTTTTTACACATCCAAATTGGAGGAGTAAGTGCCTCCGCGAAGGAGGATAATCGGGGAGGGGAATCTAAAATCCCTTCTCCTCAAGGTAAGAAAAGGGCCACCTCCGAAGACTTGGAAACAGAGGCTTCTAAACGAGGGAAGAAAACCTCGCAAGGGGGCCGGCCCTCCACCAATCCGTAAGTAAAAGAGTACTTCGGTAAATGTACCTCGTTTTGTCTCTGAGGATATTGACCAAAATATATTTGTTGTAGTCCGGCTTGTAGCCCTTCTCCACAGAGTTCGTCCTAAGGAGATCTTCCTCCGGAGATGATGGAGAGAGTGGCGCCTCCCCCAACCTCCCCGTCACATGGGGCGGACGACCCCGAGGTGTCGTCACGAAGGATTTCTCCCGATCCGCCGAGGCCGGTAGTTGACACTTCGGCTGCCCGAGGTTCATGCTATTCGGCTCCCAGAGAGAATGATAGGAGGAGTCCGGGATTGTCTGGCATACAGCCAGACACCCTGATTGGTCTGCTGGGGTGAGCGACCATCTCAGAGACACGTCGTACCTTAATGGGTACGGTGATTGAGAGGATTTCATCTGCCAAAAGTGGATTGGATGAAGCCTTTGCGAGTCTGCTGAGTGGCATCGAGGTATGCAAAATAATATATGTATTTATGATGGTATCGCACATGCTAGTTGTGCTCTGTATAGATTGTAGCCCCTGAGACTCTGGTTGCCGCCCAGAGGTGGCAAATAGAGGATCGTAATCCCAGGTAATAATCGCGCTGCTTTGTATGTGCAGGTAGCTGATTGTCCGGAGGCTGACCGAACTGCTGATTTTGCCGAACTAAAGCAGCAGCTGGATGTGGCGGATGCCGATATCGCGCTTGTTAACAAGCGGCTTGATGAGGACCAGGGTTTGTATGTTCGGCATGTCATTAAATTGTAATAGGAGCATCGTGCTAGTATCTTATAATATATTGTGACTGCAGATGGAGCTTCTACCGTAGAGACCCTTCGGGCGGAGCTTGCCCGAGCCAAGGAACAAGCTTGAAGAAGTAATGCGGCCGCCCTGAAGGCGGTCAAAGAATTAAAAGCCGAACAGGCTGCTCATCGCCGGAGCGAAGAAAAGATAGCCCAGATGGCTATCGAGATGAAAGATGCTGCCAACCGCCGTGAGCTTCTTGAAAAGGAAAATCAAACAAAAGCGGCTGACCTGAAGAAGGCCCTGGAAGCAGCCAAGGGAACCCGCTCTGAAATGAGAGGGATAAGGGAGGAGCTTCGTGAAGCCCGAGACATCATGGCTGGGAAGCCCTATTTGTTGTGGATGAAATTCGGGGATCCGAAGTATGCCCCTCTGGATCAGTTGTGGAGTGATGCAGATGCGTATGTGGACCTGGCAAAGAGTGCTACTGGTGTGACCGAGTTTTTCAATGATCAGAAGGACCATAAGGCTGAAAGGTTATTCTGGTCGCAGTTCAGTGCCCCGACGCGTCCGCTGTCGTTGAATGAAAAGATGGCCGCCTAGGCCGAACTCCATAGGTTGTCCAGACTTGCTATGAGATCTATCGTGGAACATCTTTGGCCGCGTGGACCAAGGCTGGAGAGATATTTTGGATTGGTGCAACAATTCCTTGGTGCTGTGTCGTGTATCGATGCTGTGAAGAGGTCGGCCTGCATAGAGGGTGCACGGATGGCTCTTGCCCGTGTTAAAGCATACTGGGCTGGGATGCAAACCACCGCTATTGCAACCCGGAGTGCGGCGGAAGGCCAAGACCCAGCCGAGTACTATTTTCAAGAAGTATTAGAAGGCGCCTGTTTAATAGAGGCTCAGTGCTCGAAGAGTGCCATGTTCGAATGAGATGTATCGCGATTGTAAAGACAATGCTATTTTGATTATAAAGGTTGTGTTTATACTTTTGCCTTAAAGTATTATAATGTCTCCTGTGCGGCCATTTATGTATGTATGTAACCTGAAAGTTTGCAGTAGTCGGCTTCAGCCCCCACGCATATAATGCGAGGGTGTTCGAAAAAGCGCGTAGTTGTCGGTGTTCTGGGAACGGGGGTCCCCAGACTTGCCTGCCTGCGGCCTGTGGCGTGGCTTAAGTGGTGGCCCAGTACGGCCCATCTTCATCGGCACAAGATTCAAGACCCTCGCGAGGGGTCAAGCCTCGCGGGGCGGATGATGCAAGGCTTCCTCAGGAATGGCCTCGCCAGGAAGGCTCACAAGGAGCCAGAGAGAGCAAGGCAGGGTACCTGGCGAGGTGCTCGTGACGCAAGCCATGACGATCAAAACCAGGTGGGCGCCGGCCTGCGCAGTGTCCTTGTTTCCTCTTTGGTGCAAAGGGGTCAAGCACAGACGTGGAGTACCGAGGCATCAAACAAAGGTTGCCATTTCGGTGCAACAAGACCAAGACCGGCGAAGTGGCAGGATGGAGGTCACCGTGGAGCCCAATACGGTGTCGTCGCCAGTGCTTTTGGCAGCCGAAGACCAACTTTAGTCAGGATAACTTGTACTAGATGTTCCCCTTCAAAATGTCCGTTGTTGGCGCCCTTCCCTCTCAATATTTGGGAAGAGGCCCAGGGCCTCTATAAATAGGACTAGCCACCACAGTAGAGAGGGATCCAGATTTTGGGAGACGGAGAGAGAGAGGCAATCAAACTCACACAAGCACTTCATCGCACCAGCTCAAGAACACCTCTCGTGAGGCTGTTCTTCCCCTGTACTGTTCATCACCAGCCTTTGAGGCAATCCACCACACCACACACTGGAGTAGGTTATTACACCACAACGGTGGCCAAAACCAGTATAAATCTCTTGTCCCTTGTGTTGTTCATCGTTCTTAGCTTAGATCTCACGAGACGATCGGACGTAGGTTGGTAGGGCAGAGATCTTCTTGCGCACCCCAGAGTTCGAACCTTAAGGGTATGCCGGAACCTAACATCCGACATTTGGCACGCCAGGTAGGGGTGCGCCAGAATCTTTCTTCCGTTGTTCCGCGCTCGATCTTCTGTCGCGTCCATGGCTGACGCTCGCCGGGCTCGCGCCGAGCGTCGGGCTGCTCTTGCCGCCCGCGCTGCCCAGATGGCTCCCGTCGGTGGGTGTCCCCGTCATTCCCCGTCGCCTGCCGCCAACACCGCCACCGGCCCAGCGGGGAACGAGCAGCAGGCCTCGTCTCTGCACCCTTCGGTGCGGTGGGAAGGCCGCACCGCCACCCCGTCTCTGACCCTAGCCGGTTCGTCGTCCCACTCCCGTCGCGCCCCCACGGACGCGCACGCCGCGTTGCTCCTGGCGCGTGAGCTCCTGTACTACCGACCCGTCGACGACCTCTACGAGGACTGGCTCGCCCGCGTCACCGAACTCGTCAGCGCCGCAGGGGGATCTCCTATGTCGTCCCTCTCGCTGCCTCGCCCTCCATCTTGCGCAGGAGGCACAGATCAGGAGGTGCCTCCGCCACCTCCTCCCCAAGAAGGTGCCCTGGCTCCAAGGCGCGCGGCCCCAGGAGGAGATCCACCGCGTCTGGCGCCCGCGCAACCAGAGAGGAGCTGTCAAGAAATCCCTCGTCCACAAGACTGTGCTCGCATGCTCCCGGCACCGGTGCGCCATGACCGTATTCCTGCACCACCACGTCAAGATCCCGTGCTGCTCCAGGCATTGGTGCACGGGACTCCCCAAGAGCAAGCCCAGCATCAGCAGAGGGCTCTGGTGGCCACCGCAGGCTACCGCGCCTTCACCCCCGAGCTACGCAGTGTCGCCTGGCCAGGGAAGTTCAAGCCTGACCTGCATCCTCGCTACGACGGCACTGCAGATCCCACGGAGTTCCTACAGCTCTACGAGCTGGGCATCGAAGCCGCCAACGGGGACGAGAAGGTCATGGCGAACTGGTTTCCCATGGCGCTCAAGGACGGCGCCCGCGCCTGGCTCCTGAACCTGGCTCCTGGCACCATCTCCTCCTGGGATGAGATGCGCACCCGCTTCATCACCAACTTCCAGGGCACTCACGACCGTCCGCCGGCCGTGGGTGACCTACGCCGCATCAAGCAATAGCCCGGAGAGACCTTGCAGAAGTACATCCAGTGCTTCAACAATGCTCGCCTCGAGATTCCCAGGGTGACTGAGGAGGCCATCATCTTCGCGTTCACTGATAGCGTTCGCGATGTCAAGATGAAGGAGGAGCTGGCGATCCATGAAGATCTGTGTACGTCACTAGAATTGTTCAACCTGGCAACCAAGTGCGCAAGGACTGAGGAAGGGCGCCTCTCCCTTCTCGAGCTCCCGGCAGCAGACCTAGAAGAGAAGAAAGCCAAGGCCAAGGATGTGAAGCGCAAGGGAGCAGCTGTGCTCGCAGCAGAGCCAGACACAAAAGCGCGGCAAGGACCAGCCGGAGTCGTCCAAGGCCAGCCGGTACTATGTGTACCACGATCTCCATACTCACAACACCAACGAATGCCAAGAGCTCAGGGCTGTGTGAGAAGGCCACGTCGGTTGACGCCCCGAGCAGCACGATCGGGGCTACGGCTGTCAGGACCCCGACTCAATGTCACATCGATCTAGCCGGTAACACCTCATATCACTTTGCGGCCTCACGCACGGTATTCCCACGGGTGTCGCCTTACCTTTGCCCGGAACCGTTTGCGCCTTTTGGCTCACGTATATGATAGTGTCGCTAGCATCCATATGATAAGGAGCCCGGGCTGACATGACTAGTCGTAAACCCAAAGTGGCACAGACTTACAGGGACAGGCATCCATGACCCAGCTTCGAACGTGTCGGTCATCAGCAAGTGAGTCCGGGCTGTAGCACTGGGCTAGCAGGACTCCGGTAAACCAGGCTGTAGCGGGCTAACAGGACTCCGGTACTCAAAGCGTGACATTTCCCCGAAGGGACAGACACAGGAACGAAGAAGGACACATGCCGGCCAGCCTAAGTGTTCCAGAGCAGTAGCAAGCTACAATGGCTCAGCGGTAACACTAGGAGACATTTCCCGGTAAGAGAGGCTACTAAAGATAAACAACTAGATAGTCAGATCCCACACATACCAAGCATTTCAATCATACACACAATATGCTCGATATGTGCAAATACAACGAAGCATCACAACATGACTCTATGACACAAGTACTTTATTTAAGGCTCAGAGAGCCATACATGACATACACAAAGGTACGGGTCTCACGACCCAACATACAAGTCATACAGTCATACAAACCAGCAGCGGAAGTAACTTGTCTGAGTACAGACAACTAGTAAAATAAAAGAGGCTTGGGAAGCCTAGCTATACTACAAGGTCCTTCACAAGCTCAGGGTCACCACCTGGGTCTTTAGCCTACTCGTTGATGTCAACGTCTACATAGAACCCATCAGAAGGGGTTGCAGCGTCTTCTGAAAAATGTAGATTATAGCAACATGAGTACAAAGGTACTCACCAAGACTTACATCAGACCCTACATACATGCTTAGTATCAAGAAGGGTTGGTGGAGTTATTGCAGCAAGCCAGCTTTGACTCTTGGCTAGACTATCCTACGAGACTCCAACTTGAAATGGTTTTGCGCACACGAGTCCACTACTCACCAATTCAATACACTACCGAGGATCCGCCTCCGTCTTCCTACGGAAGAGCCATCCTCGGCACTCACACTTATCTTGAGGCTTTTAACAGTTTCCATTTACTTGTCTATGAACTGTATAAGCAACCAAGTAGTCCTTTACCGCGGACGCGGCTATTCGAATAGATCATGTTAACCCTGCAGGGGTGTACTTCTTCATACACGCTCTCACCACTTACCGTCGTTTACACGACATGTACTCGGCAACCTTCAAGCGGAAGCCCAACGTGGGTGTCGGCCACGACCTACCTAATCACCTAAGCCTCCAGTCCAGGTTTATCGCCTATCCAGGTTCCATCCGCAGGGAGTCCGGCCGAGGTTTCCCATACGGCCCCGAACGATGTGAACAGGGTTCCCGAGATACCTAACGGGTATTCGGTACACCGTGCCACGTACCTACCGCATCACAGCCCACCCCTACGGTCAGTGCTGTCCACGGCCTCCAGTAGGCTACAAACACCAGAAACTACTTGCAACTCCTGGACAGAGAACTAGGGTGAATAAGAAGCCGAGAGGGTCCATTGGTTTCGGGCCCAATGCATGGTAGTAGCTGATTCTTAAATCACACATACAGATCTCAGTGCTTAAGGTCGGCTTCAATGAAACAACCCACCATGTACTCCTACATGGCCTCTCATCGATACCTTTACCAAATCGTGTTCACCACACCACTCTCATTACCGACATAAACATTTCACTCTAGCCCATCACCCAGATGAACCAGACCTGACACGACTCTAAGCATAGCAGGCATGGCAAGGTAGGAACAACACATACATATGGCTCAAACAACTCCTACACATGCTAGTGGGTTTCATCTAGTTACTGTGGCAATGACAGGTCATGCAGAGGAAATGGGTTCAACTACCGTAGCACACAGCAGTTTGAAACGCGTTGTCTTAATGGAGTAAAAGAGAGCAGGAGCGAGAACATGGGATTGTATCGATATGATCAAATGGTTGGTTGCTTGCCTGATGGTTCGATGCACTGATACGGTTCTTCGTTAGGGTAATCACGGTACTCTTCGGGGACAGAACCTGCCGCAGAGAGCACCGATTCACAAACATTACCAAACAGTATGCAACAATATGATGCATGCATGAGACATGGCAAAATGAGTGTATTGGGCTAATGCAACTAAAACCAGAAGGGTTTGGACAAATTTGAATCAAGGATTCAAATTTCAAATTCAAATATGGCCTTTTAAAGTGCTTTTCCTTGTTCTGCTTAAAACATCAATTTAACTTGTTTGATCATGCATGAAAATAGTACAGATGGATAGATTGGATTTTTCTGATCATTTTTCATATATAATTTGTCCAATTTGGAGTTACAGAATAAAAGTTATGAATTTTTGAAGTTTAAATAATATTCTGGAATTTCCTGATTTAAATTAAATCCAGAAAATCAATTACTGCGTCAGCCTGACGTCAGTGTGACGTCAGCAGGTCAACGGAACAGGTCTGGGTCAAACCTGACAGTGGGTCCCGCATGTCAGGGTGGTTATTTTAATTAAGATTTAATTAAAACTAATCCTGTATAATTAACAGGGCTGGGCCCCACCTGTCATTGACTCAGGGGAGTCAACCAGGGCCCACCCGTGGTCAAAGTCAAAGCCAGCGACGCCGGCGTTTAGCCGCCGGCGAGCCCGACACGGCGGCGGGAGTGGTTTTGGCCATTTCGGCCACCAAATGGGCCGCGGAGACCACCGGAGTGGAGCTGAGGACAAACCGCAGCTCTTGGCGGAGTCCGTTGGGGTCGGGGTGGCCGGAGTTGGCGCCGGCGACGACTTTGGCGGCCACCGGGGTTCGGTCGAAGATGAACTTGGCGCTAGAGGGGTCGGTGAGGCTCGTGGAGTGGCTAGCTAGGTGTTGTGGGACTCGGTGAGTAAGATGGACACCATCTTGTGGCCGGAGTGTGGCCGGAAGCACGTCGGCGACGAGGTCCGCGACGGCGCGTGCGGGTGAGCTTGGTGTGCTCGCTGTGGTGCACGAGAGAGAGAAAGAGAGGAAGGGGGAGTTAGCCCAGCTCACTGTGGTCTTGATGGAGAGGACGGCGTGGTCGGGGACGAGCTGCTGCGGCGGCGACGGCGAAGGGGATCTCCGGCGATGGCGGTTCGGGCGAGGTTGGTGCGGCGGCTTCGGGGCACGCGAGCGCTCGGGGCTCGGCTAGCTCGAAGAAGTAGAGGACGGCGGAGCTTCTGGACACGGTGGCGCGGCGTGGAGACGAAGGGGAGCACGGCTACGGCGGAGGTGCGGCGACGGTGGCGTCGGCCATGGCGTGGGAGCGCGAGGGAGAGGAACTGGGGGCGAATGGAGGTGTCCAGGAGGGTCGGGGCGCGACGTGGAGCTCGTCCAGGCCATCAGGGCGGCGAGAGGGGGAGGCAGGGCGGCGTGCAGCTGCGTGGCGAGCTGCGGTGCCGCCGCCGAGCACCTTGGCTGCCTGCCTGGCGAGCCAAGCAGCTCGCTGGAGCGGTGGCCGGGCTGGGCCGGCCAGGTGGGCTGGCTGGTGGGCCTGCGGTGGCGCCAGGTAAGTTTTCCCCTTTTTTTCTGTTTCTGTTTTATTTAATATATCTGCAACTTTGTTGAATTTAATAAAATACCTAGGCAACTTCAAAAATCACCAAACTATTCCTAGCCCATAGTTGGATTATTTCCAACATGAAACATTTTAGTTTGGAGATATTTGAGCATTTAAATATTTTATATAATTTTAAATGCCCAAACTCAAATATTTATGATTTAATTCAAAAACCCTAGGATGGCCTAGGAAAATGTGCACCACTTTTGGCAGAGGTTCTGAACCAAGACAAAAATGATGGGCATTTTAGAAGGGCATTTCAGGTTCATTGAAAATTATTTTAGTAACCCTAGTTGGTTTCAGAGGGGACTGGGGGTTCTGTCATCCCCATTTCAAGTTTCTGATGAAAGAGTAAACATGATGCAACACTCTAATGCATGACTAGCTAGGGTGTGACAACTCACCCCCACTCAAAAGAATCTCGTCCCGAGATTTGGGTTCCTCCGGGAAGAAGGCGGGGTACTCGAGTCGAAGACGATCCTCCCTTTCCCAAGTTGCTTCATCCTCAGAATGGTGCGACCATTGAACCTTGAGAAACTTGATATTATGACGTCGAGTGGTACGCTCGGCCTGATCGAGGATACGAACGGGGTACTCTCGATATGTAAGATTATCTTGGAGATCAAGCGTTTCGTGGTCCACTTCACGGATAGGATCCGAGAAGCAACGCCTGAGTTGGGAAACGTGGAAGACATCGTGGACTCTGGAGAGATGCGGAGGTAGTTCCAATTGGTAGGCAACTTCTCCCCGTTTGGCGAGAATGCGAAAAGGTCCAATGTAACGAGGAGCCAATTTGCCTTTGATACCGAAACGATGGGTTCCCTTCAGAGGGGTGACCCGAAGATAAGCCTTCTCGTCAACCTCGAAAGTCATAGCCTTATGTTTTCGGTCATATTGACTCTTTTGACGAGATTGGGCTGTTTTCAACTTTTCACGTACGATGCGAACTTGTTCTTCTGCTTCCTGAATCATATCCGGGCCAAAGAATTGTCTTTCCCCGGTCTCTGACCAGTTAAGGGGTGTTCGACACCGTCGTCCATAGAGAACTTCAAAAGGGGCTTTACCCAGGCTAGATTGATAGCTGTTGTTGTAAGCGAATTCGGCAAATGGAAGGCACTTTTCCCAGTCCATTCCGAATGAGATAACAGAGGCTCGAAGCATGTCTTCTAGAATCTGGTTGACGCGTTCCACTTGACCGCTCGACTGAGGGTGGAAGGCGGTGCTAAAGGAGAGACGGGTTCCCATAGCATTTTGGAAACTTTCCCAAAATCGAGAGGTGAAGAGACTTCCTCGATCCGAGTTAATTTCCAAAGGAACACCATGGAGAGACACTATTCGGGAGATGTATAAGTCTGCCAGCTGGCTAGCGGTTATACTCTCACGAACAGGTAAGAAATGGGCTACCTTGGAAAGACGATCGACCACGACGAAGATAGCATTATTCCCTCTCTTAGTCCTGGGAAAACCGGTAATGAAATCCATACCAATTTTATCCCATTTCCATTCAGGAATAGCTAGGGGTTGAAGGGTGCCAGCAGGCCGTTGATGCTCTGCTTTTACACGACGACAGACGTCGCAATTAGCAATATACTGAGCAATTTCTCTCTTCATCCTAGTCCACCAGAACCTCTGGTGTAGGTCCTGATACATCTTAGTGCTACCGGGATGAATGGTGAGAGGAGATTCATGAGCTTCCTTAAGGATCAATCACCTCAGGTTTCGCACTTTGGGAACCACTAGTCAATTTCCGAAGTATACGACCCCTTGATCGTTAATGGAGAAGCAATTCGCAATTCCTTTCTGAATGTTTCTCTTGATGCGGGAGATTCCCGGATCTACCTTCTGTGCCTTGATAATCTGATCCGTAAGGGTAGGTTTTGCCACCAAGGTGGAAAGAAAACCTTGAGATACAATGTGAAGGTTAAGCTTCCGAAATTCCTCATGGAGAAGCGGTTGACTTTGTTGTAGCATCAGATTGTTACAATAAGATTTACGACTTAGCGCATCAGCCATGACGTTGGCTTTCCCTGGGGTGTAGGTTATTCCTAAGTCGAAGTCTGTGATCAATTCAACCCAACGTCTTTGCCTGAGATTTAGATCCGGTTGGGTGAAAATGTACTTCAGGCTTTGGTGATCAGTGAATATTTCGCAACGGTTACCGAGGAGGTAATGTCGCCAGGTTTTAAGTGCATAGACTACGGCTGCAAGCTCTAGATCATGAGTGGGATAATTCTCCTCATGTGGGTGCAATTGCCGTGAAGCGTAGGCAATTACGTGTCGATCTTGCATGAGAATGCAACCTAGTCCTTGTCGCGAGGCGTCGCAGTAGATAACAAAGTCCTTGGAGAAGTCTGGCGGTACCAGTACGGGAGCAGAAGTCAGGCGTCTTTTCAGTTCCTGAAAGCTGTGCTCACATTGTGGAGTCCACTCGAACTTCTTATCTTTCTTGAGGAGTTCGGTTAGAGGTTTGGCAACCTTGGAGAAGTTCTCGACAAAGCGACGACAATAGCTCGCTAAGCCTAGAAAACTCCGAACTTGCTTGACCGATTCAGGTGGAGTCCAATTAAGGACGGCTTGAACTCGCTCAGGGTTAACAGCAATACCTTTACCAGATATTACATGACCCAAATAGGTCACTTCTGACAACCAGAATTCACATTTAGAAAATTTGGCATAAAGGCGATGCTCTCGAAGTTTCTGCAACACTAGCCTTAGATGTTCGGCATGTTCTTCCTCGTTCTTGGAATAGATGAGTATATCATCGAGGTAATTTATCCAAATACTCCATGAAGATTGAGTTCATTAACCGAGAAAAGGTGGCTGGAGCGTTGGTTAATCCGAAGGACATGACGGTGTACTCGTATTGGCCATAACGAGTAACAAAGGCCGTTTTAGGAATGTCCCCGTTTCTGATTTTGATTTGATGGTAGCCCAACCTCAAATCCATCTTGGAGAAGACTGAGGATCCAGCGAGCTGATCATACAGGTCGTTGATCCTGGGAAGCGGATATTTGTTCTTGATTGTGACCAAATTGACAGGTCGGTAATCTACAACCATCCGGTCCGTACCATCCTTCTTCTTGACGAATAGGACGGGGCAAGCCCACGGAGAAGAGCTAGGTCGGATGAAACCCTTTTTCAAGGACTCATCGAGTTGTTTCTTAAGTTCGGCTAGTTCTAGGGGTGCCATCTTATAAGGTCTTCTAGCAATCGGAACGGTTCCTGGAATGAGGTCTATTACGAACTCAACATCCCTGTCAGGTGGAACACCTGGCAATTCTTCTGGGAAGACATCCGGGAAGTCACGGACTACCAGAACGTCCTCAAGGTCTGGCAAAGGGCTGGCGTTAAGAGAATATAATTGTCGCTTGGCTATTCGGGTCAAGACATTGACTATCTTCCCCGAAGGATGGGTGAGTTGAACAGTCCTAGAGAAGCAATCAATTTGGGCATGATGAGCCGACATCCAGTCCATACCCAAAATGATATTAATATCTGAAGATTTAAGGGCTATCAAAGACGCGAGGAAAACAAGTCTGTCGACTTGGATTTCATTTCCATGGCTTACTCGAGAAGTTTGCCATTTGGATCCCGGAGTTTGAATTACCATAGAGGTTGGCATATCACCGAATGCGACGTTATGCAAACGAGCATAATTTTCAGATATAAAAGAATGAGAGGCTCCTGTATCGAAAAGAACAGATGCCGGGTGGCAATTAACAAGAAGCGTACCGAGAACGACGTTGGGATCCTCTTGAGCTTCTTCGGCAGAAATACAATTGACATGGCCACGTGAAGCGGTGACCGGCTTGGCGTGGAATATTTTTCCTGTCGGCTTGCCACGGCCAACAGCTTTAGCAGATTGATTGGGGTTGGTTTGGGGACACTCACGCATATAGTGGCCAGATTCCCCACACTTGAAACAAGTCACGGAACTGGTACGTGGAGGAGCATTGTTAGTTGGACCCCCATAGGGCTTGGCTGGAGCAGACTGTTGAACGGGGCGAGGCGCCTGGAAGGATGGCCTCGGTGTGAACCTGGGTGGCAGGGCGGTGTTGGGTACCCACACGCGGCGCTTCTGAGGACCAGCACCGGATGAGGAACCCATATCACGGCCATTCTTGCGTGTTGCGTCATAGTCAGTCTGACCGGTTTCAGCACTGATGGCTTTGTTGACAAGTTTCTGAAAAGATGTGCACTCATGCAGACGGAGGTCGCGGCGAAGCTCAGGACTAAGGCCCTTACGGAACCTTGCTTGCTTCTTAGCATCGGTAGACACTTCCTCAGTTGCATATCGCGCGAGATTACCAAACTCCCTGCTGTAAGCATCCACAGAAAGTCGGCCTTGGGTGAAACTGCAAAATTCTTCACGTTTACGGTCCATGAGACCCTCCGGAATGTGATGTTCACGGAAAGCCTCACTGAACTCAGCCCAAGTAGTGACATGGCCCGCCGGGCGCATAGCTCCATAATTCTCCCACCATAGACTGGCGGGGCCTTCAAGATGATATGCAGCAAAGGTGACCTTGTCAGCCTCCGCTACCAGCGCGGAACGCAGTTTGTGAGAGATACTGCGAAGCCAGTCATCAGCGTCGAGAGGCTCGACGGAGTGGTGGAACGTGGGTGGATGCAATTTGATAAAATCACTGAGTGACACCACGTTAGTCCTCTGATGGTGTGCCGTGTTCTGTTCAATACGCTCTAACAAACGGTTGGTCTCCCGCTTGTTTCTCTCAGCTTCCATCATAACGTCGGCTAGTGAAGGAGGATGAGGCAGATTTACATCCCTGGCTTCACTGCCTTCGGCCTGCTCTTGAGAAGCAGGGTTAGCGCGCGTGTTGACCATCCTAGGGAAACAAGACAATGATTTAGTCAGGATGATAAAATTCCGACATAGGGTAAAAATGTAAGGAGTAACTCGAAATGCAAGATGATCATCCGTATGACATGGTAGATACAGAAACTGCTTCTTTATTCCATCATCATACACACCATACAGGGTTTAGTACAAGACCAAACAAGGTACTATTACGGTGAAAAGAGGATTACATCTCATCGAAGGCATTCCAAGCTCCTATACATTATTTTTCTACACCTCCGGAAGGAGTACAAACTAGGTCATATCCCACGAGTCACGCGGGACGATAGAAGACACAGCTAGTGCGAACTAGTGATACTACTGCTAACTCAGACCGATCCGTAGTAGTCCTCGTAGAAATCACCTCCATAGCCTGGAAGCTCAACATGATCATCCGGAAACAGACGATCTCGCGGGGCTTGTGGACCATAGGGGCTAGGATGAGGCCTTGGACCAACAAACGGTGGCCTGCGGGGACCGCGAGGTGGGGTGATGCCTCCTACATCACGCCAAACCATCACGTCTGGCAGAGCGGATCTCACAGGATAGAGATCGCGCATATCTGAATATCCAGCTTGCACCGCCGGTGCGAACCGAGTCAAAGTGGCCCAGTGGTCAGCACGGGTATTGAAGAGCTCTAACCTCAAGGCCCGGTTCTCACGGTCCTTATCCTCGAGCATCTCGGCAGTGGTGCGAGTCCGTGAATCCTCCTGGGTGGGGTCAGCATAGATAGCCTGGAGATACCCTTGTGCTCCCGGAAGTGATCCTGGCATATACCGGAAATCAGAGTCCCGAAATATACCAGATCTGACTCGCATAATGGTCATCATAGAGTAGGCGGCGTCCTGCACAGCCATCTCAATGGTAACCCCGAGTCCATAAGAGCAGTGAAGAGGCTCGGTGGATCCAGGATAAGATGGAAATATCCTGACAGTGCAGAGATACTGGCTTTGATTAAAGTCTCGGAATTGCTCTTCGACCGTGTACTCAGGATACCAGCGGTATCCAGCCTCAGTCATTACCCTGACCAACTTGGCAGTATGGCCGGGTACATCTAGGCATCGAGTCAGGCGAACCACTTGATTGAGGTCGCGAGTGGCCATCTGAAAGCACAATCATAATGCAAGGGCATTAGAATTTCTAGCAAAATTTCGGCAGCATAACAGCTGTAAATGCTCAAGAAGGATTTTGAGACATTGACAAAGGATTACACACACACTCATCATCATCATAACAAGGTTCTGAATCCATTCTAACAACATAATGTGGTAGTAGAACTGAACTAGGCTTGTATCCATCAAACTTATAAGGTACTACTGATTAGTAACACGTGATCCTGATAGAGAGAATAGGTCCTAATTCCTTAACCCCTGGTGGAAGAATGGACTGACTCAGATCAGAATGTCATAAGATAAAGGAGTAAAAAGAGCCTTACGTTCCATCCCACAAACAATTCCCCTACATATAACTAAAGAATTTCTAGACTCAACATCGACCAGTTTGGCTTGGAGAACCTACAGGCAGTCCGGCTCTGATGCCAACGCTGTCAGGACCCCGACTCAATGTCACATCGATCTAGCCGGTAACACCTCATATCACTTTGCGGCCTCACGCACGGTATTCCCACGGGTGTCGCCTTACCTTTGCCCGGAACCGTTTGCGCCTTTTGGCTCACGTATATGATAGTGTCGCTAGCATCCATATGATAAGGAGCCCGGGCTGACATGACTAGTCGTAAACCCAAAGTGGCACAGACTTACAGGGACAGGCATCCATGACCCAGCTTCGAACGTGTCGGTCATCAGCAAGTGAGTCCAGGCTGTAGCACTGGGCTAGCAGGACTCCGGTAAACCGGGCTGTAGCGGGCTAACAGGACTCCGGTACTCAAAGCGTGACATTTCCCCGAAGGGACAGACACAGGAACGAAGAAGGACACATGCCGGCCAGCCTAAGTGTTCCAGAGCAGTAGCAAGCTACCATGGCTCAGCGGTAACACTAGGAGACATTTCCCGGTAAGAGAGGCTACTAAAGATAAACAACTAGATAGTCAGATCCCACACATACCAAGCATTTCAATCATACACACAATATGCTCGATATGTGCAAATACAACGAAGCATCACAACATGACTCTATGACACAAGTACTTTATTTAAGGCTCAGAGAGCCATACATGACATACACAAAGGTACGGGTCTCACGACCCAACATACAAGTCATACAGTCATACAAACCAGCAGCGGAAGTAACTTGTCTGAGTACAGACAACTAGTAAAATAAAAGAGGCTTGGGAAGCCTAGCTATACTACAAGGTCCTTCACAAGCTCAGGGTCACCACCTGGGTCTTTAGCCTACTCGTTGATGTCAACGTCTACATAGAACCCATCAGAAGGGGTTGCAGCGTCTTCTGAAAAATGTAGATTATAGCAACATGAGTACAAAGGTACTCAGCAAGACTTACATCAGACCCTACATACATGCTTAGTATCAAGAAGGGTTGGTGGAGTTATTGCAGCAAGCCATCTTTAACTCTTGGCTAGACTATCCTACGAGACTCCAACTTGAAATGGTTTTGCGCACACGAGTCCACTACTCACCAATTCAATACACTACCGAGGATCCGCCTCCGTCTTCCTACGGAAGAGCCATCCTCGGCACTCACACTTATCTTGAGGCTTTTAACAGCTTCCATTTACTTGTCTATGAACTGTATAAGCAACCAAGTAGTCCTTTACCGCGGACGCGGCTATTCGAATAGATCATGTTAACCCTGCAGGGGTGTACTTCTTCATACACGCTCTCACCACTTACCGTCGTTTACACGACATGTACTCGGCAACCTTCAAGCGGAAGCCCAACGTGGGTGTCGGCCACGACCTACCTAATCACCTAAGCCTCCAGTCCAGGTTTATCGCCTATCCAGGTTCCATCCGCAGGGAGTCCGGCCGAGGTTTCCCATACGGCCCCGAACGATGTGAACAGGGTTCCTGAGATACCTAACGGGTATTCGGTACACCGTGCCACGTACCTACCGCATCACAACCCACCCCTACGGTCAGCGCTGTCCACGGCCTCCAGTAGGCTACAAACACCAGAAACTACTTGCAACTCCTGGACGGAGAACTAGGGTGAATAAGAAGCCGAGAGGGTCCATTGGTTTCGGGCCCAATGCATGGTAGTAGCTGATTCTTAAATCACACATACAGATCTCAGTGCTTAAGGTCAGCTTCAATGAAACAACCCACCATGTACTCCTACATGGCCTCTCATCGATACCTTTACCAAATCGTGTTCACCACACCACTCTCATTACCGACATAAACATTTCACTCTAGCCCATCACCCAGATGAACCAGACCTGACACGACTCTAAGCATAGCAGGCATGGCAAGGTAGGAACAACACATACATATGGCTCAAACAACTCCTACACATGCTAGTGGGTTTCATCTAGTTACTGTGGCAATGACAGGTCATGCAGAGGAAATGGGTTCAACTACCGTAGCACACAGCAGTTTGAAACGCGTTGTCTTAATGCAGTAAAAGAGAGCAGGAGCGAGAACATGGGATTGTATCGATATGATCAAATGGTTGGTTGCTTGCCTGATGGTTCGATGCACTGATACGGTTCTTCGTTAGGGTAATCACGGTACTCTTCGGGGACAGAACCTGCCGCAGAGAGCACCGATTCACAAACATTACCAAACAGTATGCAACAATATGATGCATGCATGAGACATGGCAAAATGAGTGTATTGGGCTAATGCAACTAAAACCAGAAGGGTTTGAACAAATTTGAATCAAGGATTCAAATTTCAAATTCAAATATGGCATTTTAAAGTGCTTTTCCTTGTTCTGCTTAAAACATCAATTTAACTTGTTTGATCATGCATGAAAATAGTACAGATGGATAGATTGGATTTTTCTGATCATTTTTCATATATAATTTGTCCAATTTGGAGTTACAGAATAAAAGTTATGAATTTTTGAAGTTTAAATAATATTCTGGAATTTCCTGATTTAAATTAAATCCAGAAAATCAATTACTGCATCAGCCTGACGTCAGTGTGACGTCAGCAGGTCAACGGAACAGGTCTGGGTCAAACCTGACAGTGGGTCCCGCATGTCAGGGTGGTTATTTTAATTAAGATTTAATTAAAACTAATCCTGTATAATTAACAGGGCTGGGCCCCACCTGTCATTGACTCAGGGGAGTCAACCAGGGCCCACCCGTGGTCAAAGTCAAAACCAGCGACGCCGGCGTTTAGCCGCCGGCGAGCCCGACGCGGCGGCGGGAGTGGTTTTGGCCATTTCGGCCACCAAATGGGCCGCGGAGACCACCGGAGTGGAGCTGAGGACAAACCGCAGCTCTTGGCGGAGTCCGTTGGGGTCGGGGTGGCCGGAGTTGGCGCCGGCGACGACTTTGGCGGCCACCGGGGTTCGGCCGAAGACGAACTTGACGCTAGAGGGGTCGGTGAGGCTCGGGGAGTGGCTAGCTAGATGCTACGTGACACGGTGAGCATGACGGACACCAGTTTGTGGCCGGAGGATGACCGGGAGCACGTCGGCGACGAGCTCCACGGCGGTGGGTGCGGTTGAGCTCCGGGAGGTTGCTACACGGCTCGGGAGCAAGAACGGAAGGGAGGGGAAGATGGCTAAGCTCACAGTGAGTGCGACGGAGTCCTTGGTGCGGCCGGAGATGGACCGGAGCGACGACGGTGTTGAAGGGGATCTCCGGCGACGGTGAGCTCGGGCGAGGTCGGTGCGGTGGTCTCGGGCGTTGCGAGCGCTCGGGGCTCGGCTGCTCGATGAAGTGGACAGCGGCGGAGCTCCTGGACACGGTGAGACGGCGTGGGGTGGTCGGAGGGCGTGGCTACGGCGAGGGGGTGGCGGCGATGGCGTCGGCCATGGCTGGGGCGTGCGAGGGGGAGGAGCTGGAGAGGAGAGGGGGTGTCTGGGGGGTTCGGGGGAGAGAGAGAGGCCGATCCACGACGTCACCTGGCGAGGGGAGCGGCGAGGCGGCGAGCAGGTGCGTGGCGCACGCCGCGGTCGCCGTCGGGCACCTGCCTGCCTGCCTGGCCGGCAAGCAGCTCGCTGGAGCGGTGCTGGGCTGGGCCGGCAGGTGGGCCGGGGGCAGGCGCCAGGTAAGCTTTCCCCCTTTTTTCTGTTTTTGTTTTTATTTAATATATCTGCAACTTTGTTGAATTTAATAAAATACCTAGGCAACTTCAAAAATCACCAAATCACTCCTGGTCCATAGTTGGATTATTTCCAACATGAAACATTTTAGTTTGGAGGTATTTGAGCATTTAAATATTTTATATAATTTTAAATGCCCAAATTCAAATATTTATGAATTAATTCAAAAACCCTAAGATGGCCTAGGAAAATGTGCACCACTTTTGGCAGAGGTTCTGAACCAAGACAAAAATGATGGGCATTTTAGAAGGGCATTTCAGGTTCATTGAAAATTATTTTAGTAAACCCTAGTTGGTTTCAGAGGGGACTGGGGGTTCTGTCATCCCCATTTCAAGTTTCTGATGAAAGAGTAAACATGATGCAACACTCTAATGCATGACTAGCTAGGGTGTGACAACGGCCGAGTCGGAGCAAGAGGTGGAGGACGATGGGACGACCGTGGCCCTCGCCAAGGGTGGTGCGACCGACCTCGCGAGGACCGCTGGCAGGACCAGCCTCGCGAGGGAGCTTGGAGAGATCAGCCTCGTGAGAATCGCCCGTAAGGCAGCGCAGGCCTTCCTCCTCTGCCACTACCACCAAGAAGGAATGAAGACCATCATCAGGACGAGGGGGCTGGGGGCTTCTAGGAGCCGCGTGCAATCGCTTGCATCTTGGGCGGCGCTCAGGCCCCAGCTTCACAGTGCATCTTCAAGCAGTTTGCTCGCGAGGTGAATGCAGTTCTCCCCAAGCTTGAGGCCACACGCCCTCTCAGGTGGTCTGCGTGCGCCATCATGTTCAGCTCAGCAGATCAGCTCAAGTGCGTGGCAACGGCCGGTGTCCTCCCAATGCCCTGTTCCCCAGTCATCAGCAATGTGCGGGTCACCAGGACCCTCATCGATGGCGGAGCAGGACTCAACATTCTGTCCGTTGAGACGTTCAACAATCTCCATGTGCCATATGATCAGCTTCCGCCAACCAAGCCTTTCTCAGGAATCACTGATGGCTCCACTGTCCCGATAGGGTAGGTCCGCCTTCCTGTCACCTTTGGACAGCGCAACAACTACCGCACCGAGCTCATTGACTTCAACGTCGCTCACATTCGCTTGCCATACAATGCCATACTCAGGTATCCGGCCCTAGCCAAGTTCATGGCAGTGACTCACCATGGTTACAACATCCTCAAGATGCAAGGAAGTGGCGGGGTCATCACGGTCCCCTGTGAAGAGAAGGATGCGGTGTGCTCCCTCGAGCGCGCCTTCCAGGCCGCATCAATCGAGGACCCGGACAACAATAGTGGAAACCTCCCTGGAGCAGCTCCCAAGATGAAGAAGACATCACCTGGCTCAAGGCCTTAGGAGTCAGGCGCCTCCAGAGGTGCCACAATAGGACATGCGCCCGTCCAAGGGGCGCCACCCTCCATCGCAAAGGAAGGCACGGCCGGCGCCCTCCTCGGGCAGGGCTCGAGGGCTCTCTCCTAGGGAGCCACCGACTTCGCCAAGATCACGAGGGAGGCGCTTGGGCACAACTTGGAGGCGTGCTTCGCGGCACGTTTCCCTCAGGAAGGCGTAAGGAAAGGAGGGCCCAACCCTCAGGAGTTCATCACCAAGGTCGCTCCGGAGTTACAGGAATCAAGAATCATGCGCGGCAACCGCCATCTACCCAGCGTAGCTCCCCATCCAGGCGAGGATGGTGGGCTGCCATCTGCATCGACTACCCAGGGCTCAATTGAGTCGCGTCTCAGGAGTGTTTCTGGCCTTCACATGTGGGGGTTGCGCGGGTCCACAGCACAGCTACATTCGCATGCCCTTCGGCTTGCCAAACGTGGCTGCAACCCACCAGTGCCTGGTGAGGAGCATTCTGGAAGCTCAGGTGGCCAAGCATCGCGCGTTCCTGGAGGAGATGGAAATGGACCTCAGCGAGCCTCCTGGGCCTCCTGAGCCTCCCGAGGCTCAGAGTCTCGAGGGCTTGTGAGGATTGGCTTCTTCACCTTGCATCATCAGCTACTCCAACACTCTCTCTGCAATGGTACCAGGTGACTTCTTTCAAGTTTCGTTTCAGCTGGGAGCGCCCCCAGGGCTACACCATTCCCAGGTCGTGTGGGTCCATCCCTGCGGCATGTATCCGTTTTGCTTATGTTTTCTGCTTACCTTGTCGGGGGCACCCCTTGGGCTGCTTCATCCCCAAGCCGCTCGGGCTTGACCCAGTCGTGTTTGCTTTCTCTGCATCTATCTAAGTTGATTTGTTCCTTCATGATTAACCTGCTTGAGATAATCGCCTGCTCGATTGACACCTACCTTTGGAGCCGCTCGCTCTGGCACAACGCTTATGCATGGGTCTGTCCCTGCAACACCGACAAATATGAGTGGCCGAGCTCTGCCCGCGGCAGCCCCGCATAGCGCCACCTCATCAGGCCCTAAGTGCTCCAATCACTCCCTCGGAGCAACCAATGGCTGGCTGGCAATCGTAATGGCAAACCTTGTTTCCCCTGATGCTTGGTGTGCAGGATCCGTTTAAGGAATAATGTGGGGGGCATCATGAGCTCCCTCTCCCTCTCTCCCATACGATCCTCTCGCGCGTTAAAAGCGGGGCGCCTGAGCATCATGACTCACGGGCTCTTACTGGCTCTCCAGCCCTCACCCCCTGGCCTTGACCCAAGGCATCGCGACCTGTCATACCAGCGGCGGCTGAGCTCGCTCGAGGGACGGGACCTGAGGACGTAGAGCGTACAGGAAAGTGCAGGGAAGAGGGGAGAAGCTCACGAGTGCCTGACCCAGCAACACCCCAGCTGCCGGCACGCGGGCCAGGCACCTCGCCGAAGAACGAGTCCAAGCTCATAGGATAAGTCACGCTTCAGAAAAGCTAAATCAACGCGACACTAATTCCACGACTAGTGCAGCTCTGTCACGGCGACGCTGCCTTCCTTTCTCTCCCAGCGGAGGCTGCTTGAGCGCTAAGGGGGACCCCTGAGCATCGCGACTCAGGGACTCTTACTGGACCTTGGGCCGCTCACCTCCTGGCCTTGACTACGGCATCGCGACCTGGCATACCGACGATGGCTGAAGCCTGCCTGGGGACCGGGACCTATCAGTGTAGAGCACCAAGCCATCGTGAGGAAAGAAAGGGGGAGCTAAGCCGGGACAGAACATGCATCTCGCATCGATTCATGATAAGGACATACAATTCCCAAAAGACATGGCAAGCGCCTTACATACCCTCGCGGAGTGCTACTATCATTCTTCGCAGGGAACAAAAGGTGCTAATCCTAAGGAGCGTGAACTACGCGCGCCTCCGCAGGAGACGCCATCATCAACAGTGGGCCATCAGGCGCCGGTGCCAACCCCATCCAGATAACTGGCGCCGACGCCCTGACGTAGCTGCCCTGCTCCAAGCGTGATGCGAGCTCGAGGGCTCGTAGCTATCGTCGCTCATCTCCGGAGTCGCATGAAGCTCGGGGGAGTCGCTGGATTCTCTGGTTACCCCGCTGCTGCCTGAGGAGCTGCTAGGGAGGCGATTGGCCGGCCTAGCCCTCGCCACATCGGTACCCCGGCTGCTTTCCTTGGGGTAGCACTCCAGCCGGCGTCCTTCTGCGTTGAAAACTTTGAAGAACATCAAGGAGGTGCCATCATACTCCAGATGGATCTCGCCCCAGCCCCGGGTCATGAAGACCTTGCCCGGAGCGAGGACCGCAACCTCCGCTCCAGTTGCAAGGATGCTGCAGTCAATGTGCTGCAGCTAGAGCTCCAGAGACCCACTCAGCGGCATCTCGAAGGCGAAGGAGGGAGGAAGGCGAATCCAAGATCGCGGAGACATGGCGGCGTGAAGCACGAACTCGCGAGAAGAGCCCTCGGCGTGGACAGCAGGGGTAACGATGCACACCGCCGTGACTCACTGGCATCGCGTCGGTGTCGTCGGTGTTGCTCGGCATCTTCTCCTCCAGGGCCCTCGATTCGGGCGTACAAGGGCAGCGGAAACCCAGGCGGCGGCCGCTCGTACCAGGGCCGCGATGACCCCTGCCAAGCGACCATGTCGCGGTGGCCGGGGATAGGCCGCTTCTTCGGCGGAAGCAGGTCAGGACCCTCTCGGGGGGCCTTTCCCTTCTCTTCCGCAGAAAACCGGTAGATCGACACCATTGGCGTAAGGTCAAGCAAAGGCGAGGAAGAAGGAGAGGAGCAGGAAGAGATGGACTGCAGGGGCTCTCGCTCGTCCGTACTTATAGTCCGGAGGAGGCCAACCGTCGGCCACCATGATCTCAGGTAGTCATGACCCATTTTGCATGCAGGGACTTGTCAAGTCGAGCGGTTGCCAAGGCAGCATGGGGAAGCGGAGACGCCCACGTCCAATCAACCGCCACACAGTGCCCAAGGCCGCAGGCTGATGGGGCCCGCGGCGCTCCGCACTTGCCCCTTCGCTTCTCCGCTAAGCTAAGTCCGAGCACGCCTCGGGCCCAGGGGCTACTGTCGGTGTTCTGGGAACGGGGGTCCCTAGAATTGCCTACCTGCGGCCTGCGGCGTGGCTCAAGTGGTGGCCCAGTACGGCCCATCTTCATCAGCACAAGATTTAAGACCCTCGCGAGGTGCCAAGCCTCGCGGGGCGGACGACGCAGCGCTTCCTCAGGAATGGCCTCGCCACGAAGGCTCACGAAGAGGCGGAGAGATCAAGGTAGGGTACCTCGCGAGGTGCTCATGACGCAAGGCATGACGATCAAGACCAGGCGGGCGGCGGCTTGCGCAGTGTTCTTGTTTCCTCTTTGGTGCAAAGGGGGCAAGCACAGACGTGGAGTACCGAGGCATCAAACAAAGGTTGCCATTTCGGTGCAACAAGACCAAGACCGGCGGAGCGGCGGGATGGAGGTCACCGTGGAGCCCAAGACGGCGTCGTCGCCAGTGCTTTTCGCAGCCGAAGACCAACTTTAGTCAGGATAACTTGTACTAGATGTTCCCCATCAAAATGGCCGTTGTTGGCGCCCTTCCCGCTCAATATTTGGGAAGAGGCCCAGGGCCTCTATAAATAGGACTAGCCACCAAAGTAGAGAGGGATCCTGATTTTCGGAGACGGAGAGAGAGAGGCGATCGAACTCAAACAAGCAGTTCATCGCACCAGCTCAAGAACACCTCTCGCGAGGCTGTTCTTCCCCTGTACTGTTCATCATCAGCCTTTGAGGCAATCCACCACACCACACACTGGGGTAGGGTATTACACCACAACGGTGGCCCGAACCAGTATAAATCTCGTGTCCCTTGTGTTGTTCATCGTTTTTAGCTTAGATCTCACGTGATGATCGGACGTAGGTCGTTACGGGAGAGATCTTCGTGCACACCCCAGAGTTCGAACCTTAAGGGTATGTCGGAACCCAACATTCGACAGTAGTCACACTTGATCCAACGTCTTGGTCCGTTAAGGAGATGATAGCGCGGCGAACCAGGCAATCGGACTATATAGCTTTAACACTTTCACTTAGGCATAGGAGTTTGACGGTGAGGCTACTATATAGCCCCTGGTACTTTTGCGTTCATCCGGTTATGGTGTGCGTGAGTACGTGACCGGGAAACCGGTCCTTCGTTAATGCGGAGGAATCGCGAAGATTCCACTGGGTCATCGAGTGGTTGACCAGTCTCGTGCTGTATCATGACAGTCAGTTTTCGGCTTTCTATACTGAGGTGCTCATCCAGATGAACCTGGTCACAATCGCAGTAGTTCTCCTGGTTGCACCTTA
This sequence comes from Triticum dicoccoides, assembly GCF_002162155.2. Taxonomy (NCBI): domain Eukaryota; kingdom Viridiplantae; phylum Streptophyta; class Magnoliopsida; order Poales; family Poaceae; genus Triticum; species Triticum dicoccoides. The sequence continues at coordinate 324,349,480 of NC_041385.1, read as the reverse complement.
GCCGATAGAGTGGAATGTAAGGTAGCAAAACACGGGAGCCGGGCAAACCCAACATTTGACCAAAGACATGATTCGAAGCTGATGCATATAAGGCCAAACTTGCGACGCCGAACACTCCCTAAGGTATTCGGACTTTATAATGTGTACTGGGCTGAGTAATGCCCTTGACAATAAACCCTGAGTTTCCAGGTATGAGCAATAGTCTGGTGTGACAAAAATGCCGAAGATGCCAGAATTCCTCCCGGTTGTATAAAGTTCCCGGACGAGAAGAAGCAACAAGAAACATTAAAAAGGTTTACGCGGGGTCTTAATCTAAAAAGAAACCTTTGAACGGGGCCCTGCTGCACGTCTGCGCCTTTATCTCTGTTGTGCCGTATCCTGGAAGGGTGTAGCACGATGATCATCTGTAAAAAAACGAAGAAAAAACCCAGGTGAAAGACTTCGGGCGAGGTGTTCGTTAATTTGAGTAAACCATGAAAATGCAATATGTTATTGTATTGATAGGGTTGAGCCAGGCTGTGGGCTCTTTGCGTGGGCAGCCCCTAGCATCTTTTATGGGGAAATTCCAACTAGGCTGTTACATTGGATCGATCACCGGACTCGTCTAACCATGTTTGTGGTCTTGACGACCGACCATTTATCCTGGTTGGAAGGACCGCTCAGTGTTCGGCTGCTAGAGCCGCCACGTATTCTTCCGCGCGTAAGGAATGCTCCGTGTTTCCGCTAACTGTGATGACGCCGCGTGGACCGGGCATCTTAAGTTTGAGGTAGGCGTAATGCGGTACTGCATTGAAATGAGCAAATGCCGTTCTTCCGAGTAGTGCATGATAGCCACCTCGGAATGGAGCGATCTCAAAGGTTAATTCCTCGCGTTTGAAGTTGTCGGGAGAACCGAATACCACCTCTAGTACTAGAGAGCCCGTACAGCGAGCCTCGACGCCTGGTATCACTCCTTTAAAGGTAGTATTACTTAGGCTGATCCTTGAAGGGTCTATCCCCATTTTGCGGACAGTGTCCTGATATATAAGGTTTAGGCTACTGCCGCCGTCCATAAGGACTCGTGTGAGATGGTATCTATTGATTATTGGGTTGAGCACCAAGGGAGCCGGTCCTCCGTGCCAGATACTAGTCGGATGGTCCTTGCGATCGAAGGTGATCAAGCATGCCGACCAGGGATAAACTTTGGGGGCGACGAGCTCCACAACGTATACATCTCGGAGTGCGCATTTGCACGTTCCCTTTGGAATGTAAGTTACGTAAATCATATCCACGGTTTTGACTTCTGGTGGGAATTTTTTCTGTCCTCCAGTGTTCGGCTGACGAAGCTCATCCTCGTCTTCACTTGGCGTCTCCCTCCCCTTTTGTTCGGCATTCAGCTTGCTGGCTTGTTTGAAAACCCAACACTCTCTGTGGGTGTGGTTTGCAGGTTTTTCGGGGGTGCCGTGAATCTGACATGATTTGTTTAGAATCTTGTTTAGGCTGGACGGTCCATCTCTGCTGCCTTTAAATGGCTTCTTCTGTTGACCGGGTTGAGAGCCCCTGAATCTGGCATTGACCTCGTGTTCTCTGGGCTGTCATTATTGTTTCGACGCTTGTTTTTGTTGCGTCGTGGCTTGCCATTGCCATCCCTGACTTCGGATGTGCTTGGGTCGCTGGTGCCACTACGGGCCAGCCAGTTGTCCTCGCCCGCACAAAAGCGGGTCATAAGGCTTGTTAGGGCTGCCATTGTCCTCGGCTTTTCTTGGCCGAGGTGTCTGGCAAGCCATTCATCCCGGATACCGTGTTTGAAGGCCGCTAAGGCTTCAGCGTCCGGGCAATCGACTATCTGATTTGTCTCAGTAAGAAACATTTTCCAGAGCTTTCGGGCTGACTCTCCGGGCTATTGAATTATGTGACTTAGGTCGTCTGCATCCGGAGGTTGGACATAGGTTCCTTGAAAATTGGCCTTGAAAGCATCCTCAAGTTCTTCCCAACTTCCGATTGAGTTTACGGGAAGGCTTTTCAACCAGTGCTGAGCTGGTCCCTTCAATTTAAGGGGTAGGTATTTAATGGTGTGGAGATCATCTCCGCGAGCCATGTGGATATGAATGATAAAGCCCTCGATCCAGACCCCAGGGTCTGTAGTTCCGTCGTATGCCTCTATATTCACGGGTTTAAATCCTTCCGGAAATTCGTGATCCAGCACCTCATCGGTGAATCACAGGGGGTGTGCGGCACCCCTGTATTTGGTCACGTCGTGGCATGCTGTCGACGGTTGTTGTGTTCGGTTCTGATTCCTAGCTGGTGTTTGATCAATGTGATTGTTTCGGTAGCTCTGATCCTGTGTTGGAGCACACTTCCTAGATCCGTAGATGGATCTAGCCATACCGGACTTTCTATCAAGGAGCTCAGTAAATCGTGTGCTGACTTGTGCACGGCATCATTGGCCGTCTTGTCACGGCCACGGGGCAGTCGGTCCGGCTGATCTATCTTTTTCGGCTGAATGGGCTCTATGGCCTCGTCCTCAAATTCAGGCAGCACCTTGCCCTTTGGATAGCTCTTTGTGTGACGATCATCGCCGTATTTTTCTTCTATGCCGAGCACTTTGTTCCACCTGCGGTTGAGCGTATCCTGCGTGGCCTTAAGCCTTTGCTTCTGCTTCTTTAGGCTCCTCGCGGTGGCGATAAGCCTTCTGTGGAGGTTCTCTTGTTCCAAGATTTTTTCTGGGACGATGAGTGCATCATCCTCCGGGCTATTCTCCTCTCCGGAGACAGGTTGGTGAATTTTAACCTCGGGATTGGTGCCATCTGACGTCGGCTCTGGACTATGCTCATCATCCCCTGGCTCATCCTGCTCCATCGCTCCGTCCATGGGGTCGTCGTTTCCTTTGGAGTCACCCGGGGTATTATTATTTCTTGCTATGTTGTTACTATGGCGGGATTTAGGGCAGCGTCTACGGTGCCGCTTTGGTGGCTTATAAAGGGGATTAACCTTCGTTGCTTCGTCACCATCGCTTTTCTTTTGGTGTGTCCACCATGTATATATCATATGATGAGGTGGCTGTCCAGCGCTCTATGGGTGGTGGTTCCTGTTCTTCTCCTGCATCGTCATCCATACCGTCGATGTCTTCGGAGTTGAAGTCAAGCACGTCGGTTAAGTCATCGATAGTGGCTATTAAGTGTGTGGTGGGAGGGGAACGAATTTCTTCGTCGTCTGCTTCCCACTCAAGCCGGACATAGTGCGGCCAGGGATCTCTCGACAAGGAAAGAGACCTTAATGAGTTTAGTGTTGGGGAACATTGCATAAAATAAAAAATTTCCTACGTTCACCAAGATCAATCTATGGAGTCATCTAGCAACGAGAGAGGGGAGTGCATCTACATACCCTTGTAGATCGCGTGCGGAAGCGTTCAAGAGAACGGGGTTGAGGGAGTCGTACTCTTCGTGATCCAAATCACCGGAGATCCTAGCGCCGAACGGACGGCACCTTCGCGTTCAACACACGTACGGTTGGGAAGATGTCTCCTCCTTCTTGATCCAGTAGGGGGGAAGGAGAGGTTGATGAAGATCCAGCAACACGACGGCGTGGTGGTGGATGCAGCTGTGAACACGGCAGGGCTTCGCCAAGCTTCTACGAGAGGGAGAGGTGTAGCAGGGGAGCGGGAGGCGCCAAGACTTGGGGTGCTGCTGCCCTCCCTCCCCCCCCTCTTTATATAGGCCCCCTGGGGGGGCGCTGGCCCTAGGAGATGAGATCTCCAAGGGGGGGCGGTGCCCAAGGGGGTGGCTTGCCCCCCAAGGCAAGTGGAGGCGCCCTCCACCCTAGGGTTTCTAACCCTAGGCGCAGGGGGGCCCAAGGGGGGCGCACCAGCCCACCAGGAGCTGGTTCCCCTCCCCACTTCAGCCCACGGGGTCCTCCGGGATAGGTGACCCCACCCGGTGTACCCCCGGGACCCTTCCGATGGTCCCGGTACAATACCAGTGACCCCTGAAGCTTTCCCGATGGCCGAAACTGCACCTCCTATATATAATTCTTCACCTACGGACCATTCCGGAACACCTCGTCACGTCCGGGATCTCATCCGGGACTCCGAACAACTTTCGGGTTACTGCATACTCATATCTCTACAACCCTAGCATCACTGAACCTTAAGTGTGTAGACCCTACGGGTTCGGGAGACATGCAGACATGACCGAGATGCCTCTCCGGTCAATAACCAACAGCGGTATCTGGATACCCATGTTGGATCCCACATGCTCCTCGATGATCTCATCGGATGAACCACGATGTCAAGGATTCAATCAATCCCGTATACAATTCCCTTTGTCAATCGGTACGTTACTTGCCCGAGACTTGATCGTCGGTATCCCAATACCTCGTTCAATCTCGTTACCGGCAAGTCACTTTACTCGTACCGTAATGCATGATCCCGTGACCAGACACTTGGTCACATTGAGCTCATTCTGATGATGCATTACCGAGTGGGCCCAGAGATACCTCTCCGTCATACGGAGTGACAAATTCGAGTCTCGATTCGTGCCAACCCAACAGACACTTTCGGAGATACCCGTAGTGCACCTTTATAGTCACCCAGTTACGTTGTGACATTTGGCACACCCAAAGCACTCCTACGGTATCCAGGAGTTGCACAATCTTATGGTCTAAGGAAATGATACTTGACATTTGGAAATGCTCGAGCGAAACAAACTACACGATCTTTGTGCTATGCTTAGGATTGGGTCTTGTCCATCACATCATTCTCCTAATGATGTGATCCCGTTATCAATGACATCCAATGTCCATAGTCAGGAAACCATGACTATTTGTTGATCAACGAGCTAGTCAACTAGAGGCTCACTAGGGACTTGTTGCGGTCTATGTATTCACACATGTATTACGATTTCCGGATAATACAATTATAGCATGAACAATAGACAATTATCATGAACAAAGAAATATAATAATAACCATTTTATTATTGCCTCTAGCGCATATTTCCAATAGTCTCCCACTTGCACTAGAGTCAATAATCTAGTTACATTGTGATGTATCGAACACCCATTGCGTTCTGGTGTTGATCATGTTTTTCTCTAGGGAGAGGTTTAGTCAATGGATCTGCTACATTCAGGTCCGTATGTACTTTACAAATATCTATGTCTCCATCTTGACCATTTTCATGAATGGAGTTGAAGCGACGCTTGATGTGCCTGGTCTTCTTGTGAAACCTGGGCTCCTTGGCAAGTGCAATAGCTCCAGTGTTGTCACAGAAGAGTGTGATTGGCCCCGATGCATTGGGTATGACTCCTAGGTCGGTGATGAACTCCTTCACCCAGATAGCTTCATGCACCGCCTCCGAGGCTGCCATGTACTCCGCTTCACATGTAGATCCCGCCACGAGGCTCTGCTTGCAACTGCACCAGCTTACTGCCCCACCATTCAAAATATACACGTATTCGGTTTGTGACTTAGAGTCATCCAGATCTGTGTCGAAGCTAGCGTCGACGTAACCCTTTACGACGAGCTCTTCGTCACCTCCATATACGAGAAACATATCCTTAGTCCTTTTTAGGTACTTAAGTATGTTCTTGACCGCTGTCTAGTGTTCCATGCCAGGATTACTTTGGTACCTTCCTACCAAACTTACGGCAAGGTTTATATCAGGTCTGGTACAGGTCATGGCATACATGATATACCCTATGGCTGAGGCATAGGGGACGACACTCATCTTTTCTCTATCTTCTGCCATGGTCGGGCATTGAGCCGAGCTCAATTTCACACCTTGCAACACAGGCAAGAACCCCTTCTTGGACTGATACATATTGAACTTCTTCAATATCTTATCAAGGTATGTGCTTTGTGAAAGACCTATGAGGCATCTTGATCTATCTCTATAGATTTTGATACCTAATATGTACGCAGCTTCTCCAAGGTCCTTCATTGAAAACACTTATTCAAGTAGGCCTTAATGCTGTCCAAAAGTTCTATATCGTTTCCCATCAAAAATATGTCATCCACATATAATATGAGATATGCTACAGAGCTCCCACTCACTTTCTTGTAAACGCAGGCTTCTCCATAAGTTTGCATAAACCCAAACGCTTTGATCATTTCATTAAAGCGAATGTTCCAACTCCGAGATGCTTGCACCAGCCCATAGATGGAGCGCTGGAGCTTGCATACCTTTGTAGCATTCTTAGGGTCGACAAAACCTTCCGGCTGCATCATATACAGTTCTTCCTTAAGGTGACCGTTAAGGAATGCCGTTTTGACGTCCATTTGCCATATCTCATAATCATAGTATGCGGCAATTGCTAACATGATTCGGACGGACTTCAGCTTTGCTACGGGAGAGAATGTCTCATCGTAGTCAATCCCTTGAACTTGTCGATAACCCTTAGCGACAAGTCGAGCTTTATATATGGTAACATTACCATCCGCCTCCGTCTTCTTCTTAAAGATCCATTTGTTTTCTATTGCTCGCCGATCATCGGGCAAGTCTATCAAAGTCCACGCTTTGTTTTCATACATGGATCTTATCTCGGATTGCGTGGCTTCAAGCCATTTGTTGGAATCTGGGCCCTCCATCGCTTCTTCATAGTTCGAAGGTTCACCGTTCTCCATCAACATGATTTCCAAGACAGGGTTGCCGTACCACTCTGGTGCGGAACGTGTCCTTGTGGACCTTCGAAGTTCAGTAGGAGCTTGATCCGAAGTATCTTGATCATCATCATTAACCTCCTCTCTTGTCGGTGCACGCACCACAGGAACATCTTCCTGAGTTGCGCTACTTACCGTTTCAAGAGGCAGTACTTCGTCAAGCTCCACTTTCCTCCCACTTAATTCTTTCGAGAGAAACTCTTTCTCCAGAAAGGACCCGTTCTTGGCAACAAAAATCTTGCCTTCGGATCTTAAGTAGAAGGTATACCCAATGATTTCCTTAGGGTATCCTATGAAGACGCATTTTTCCGACTTGGTTTCGAGCTTCTCAGGTTGAAGTTTCTTGACATAAGCATCGCATCCCCAAACTTTTAGAAACGACAGCTTAGGTTTCTTCCCAAACCATAATTCATATGGTGTCGTCTCAATAGATTTAGACGGTGCCCTATTTAAAGTGAATGTAGCTGTCTCTAGAGCGTATCCCAAAAATGATAGCGGTAAATCGGTAAGTGACATCATAGATCGCACCATATCCAATAGAGTGCGATTACGATGTTCGGACACACCGTTACACTGAGGTGTTCCAAGCGGCGTGAGTTGTGAAACGATTCCACATTTCCTTAAGTGTGTACCAAATTCGTGACTTAAATATTCTCCGCCACGACCTGATCGTAAGAAATTTATCTTTCAGTCACGTTGATTCTCTACCTCATTCTGAAATTCCTTGAACTTTTCAAAGGTCTCAGACTTGTGTTTCATCAAGTAGACATACCCATATCTACTTAAGTCATCAGTGAGAGTGAGAACATAACGATATCCTCCTCGAGCCTCAATGCTCATTGGACCGCACACATCAATATGTATGATTTCCAATAAGTTGGTTGCTCGCTCCATTGTTCCGAAGAACGGAGTCTTGGTCATTTTTCCCATGAGGCATGGTTCACACGTGTCAAACGATTCATAATCTAGAGACTCTAAAAGTCCATAAGCATGGAGCTTCTTCATGCGCTTGACACCAATGTGACCAAGGCGGCAGTGCCACAAGTATGTGGGACTATCGTTATAAGCTTTACATCTTTTGGTATTCACACTATGAATATGTGTAACATTACGCTCGAGATTCATTAAGAATAAACCATTCACCAGCGGGGCATGACCATAAAACATATCACTCATATAAATAGAACAACCATTATTCTCGGATTTAAATGAGTAGCCATCTCGAATTAAACAAGATCCTGTTACAATGTTCATGCTCAAAGCTGGTACTAAATAACAATTATTGAGGTTTAAAACTAATCCCGTAGGTAAATGTAGAGGTAGCGTGCCGACGGCGATCACATCGACCTTGGAACCATTCCCGACACGCATCGTCACCTCGTCCTTCGCCAGTCTTCGCTTATTCCGCGGCTCCTGCTTTGAGTTACAAATATGAGCAACCGCACCGGTATCAAATACCCAGGAGCTACTACGAGCACTGGTAAGGTACACATCAATTACATGTATATCACATATACCTTTGGTTTTACCGGCCTTCTTATCCGCTAAGTACTTGGGGCAGTTCCGCTTCCAGTGACCACTTCCCTTGCAATAAAAGCACTCAGTCTCAGGCTTGGGTCCATTGTTTGACTTCTTCCCGGCAACTGGCTTACCGGGCGCGGCAACTCCCTTGCCGTCCTTCTTGAAGTTCTTCTTACCCTTGCCTTCCTTGAACTTAGTGGTTTTATTCACCATCAACACTTGATGTTCCTTTTTGATCTCTACCTCTGCTGATTTCAGCATTGAATATACCTCAGGAATGGTCTTTTCCATCCCCTGCATATTGAAGTTCATCACAAAGCTCTTGTAGCTTGGTGGGAGCAACTGGAGGATTCTATCAATGACCGTGTCATCCGGGAGATTAACTCCCAGCTGAGTCAAGCGGTTGTGCTACCCAGACATCTTGAGTATGTGCTCACTAACAGAACTATTTTCCTCCATCTTACAGCTGAAGAACTTGTCGAAGACTTCATATCTCTCGACCCGGGCATGAGCTTGGAAAACCATTTTCAGCTCTTTGAACATCTCGTATGCTCTGTATTGCTCAAAACGCTTTTGGAGCCCCGGTTCTAAGCTCTAAAGCATGCCGCACTAAACGAGGGAGTAATCATCAGCACGAGACTGCCAAGCGTTCATAATGTCTTGGTTCTCTGGGATTGGTGCTTCACCTAGCGGTGCTTCTAGGACATAATCTTTCTTGGCAGCTATGAGGATGATCCTCAGGTTCCGGACCCAGTCCGTATAGTTGCTGCCATCATCTTTCAGCTTGGTTTTCTCTAGGAACGCGTTGAAGTTGAGGTGGACATGAGCATTGGCCATTTGATCTACAAGACATTTTGCAAAGTTTTTAGACAAAGTTCATGATAATTAAGTTCATCTAATCAAATTATTCAATGAACTCCCACTTATACAGACATCCCTCTAGTCATCTAAGTGAAACATGATCCGAGTCAACTAGGCCGTGTCCGATCATCACGTGAGACGGACTAGTTAACATCGGTGAACATCTTCATGTTGATCGTATCTACTCTACGACTCATGCTCGACCTTTCGGTCTTCCGTGTTCCGAGGCCATGTCTGTACATGCTAGGCTCGTCAAGTCAACCTAAGTGTATTGCGTGTGTAAATCTGGCTTACACCCGTTGTATTCGAACGTTAGGATCTATCACACCCGATCATCATGTGGTGCTTCGAAACAACGAATTTTCGCAATGGTGCACAGTTAGGGGGAACACTTTTCTTGAAATTATTTCGAGGGATCATCTTATTTAAGCTACCATCGTTCTAAGAAAATAAGATGTAAAACATGATAAACATCACATGCAATCAAATAGTGACATGATATGGCTAATATCATATTGCTCCTTTGATCTCCATCTTCGGGGCGCCATGATCATCTTCATCACCGGCATGACACCATGATCTCCATCATCATGTCTTCATGAAGTTGTCACGCCAACGATTACATCTACTTCTATGGCTAACGCGTTTAGCAATAAAGTAAAGTAATTTACATGGCGTTCTTCAATGACATGAAGGTCATACAAAAATAAAGACAACTCCTATGGATCCTGCCGGTTGTCATACTCATCGACATGCAAGTCGTGAGTCCTATTACAAGATCATGATCATCTCATACATCACATATATCATTCATCACATCCTTTGGCCATATCACATCACAAAACACTTGCTGCAAAAACAAGTTAGACGTCCTCTAATTGTTCTTGCAAGTTTTTACGTGGCTTCTATAGGAGTTCTAGCAAGAACGTTTCTTACCTACGTAAACCAGAATGTGATATGCCAATTTCTATTTACCCTTCATAAGGACCCTTTTCATCGAATCCGCTCCAACTAAAGTGGGAGAGACAGACACCCCCTAGCCACCTTATGCAACTAGTGCATGTCAGTCGGTGGAACCTGTCTCACATAAGCGTACGTGTAAGGTCGATCTAGGCCGCTTCATCCCACGATGCCGTCGAAGCAAGATAAGACTAGTAGTGGCAAGAAAATTGACAACATCTACGCCCACAACTGCTTTGTGTTCTACTCGTGCATAGTAACTACGCATAGACCTAGCTCATGATGCCACTGCTGGGGAACGTTGCATAAAATAAAAAATTTCCTACATTCACCAAGATCAATCTATGGAGTCATATAGCAACGAGAGAGGGGAGTGCATCTACATACCCTTGTAGATCGCGTGTGGAAGCATTCCAGAGAACGGGGTTGAGGGAGTCGTACTCGTCGTGATCCAAATCACCGGAGATCCTAGCGCCGAACGGACGGCACCTCCGCGTTCAACACACGTACGGTTGGGAAGACGTCTCCTCCTTCTTGATCCAGCAAGGGGGAAGGAGAGGTTGATGAAGATCCAGCAGCACGACGGCGTGGTGGTGGATGCAGCTATGAACACGGCAGGGCTTCGCCAAGCTTCTACAAGAGGGAGAGGTGTAGCAGGGGAGAGGGAGGCGCCAAGACTTGGGGTGCGTCTGCCCTCCCTCCCCCCTCTTTATATAGGCCCCCTGGGGGGCGCCGACCCTAGGAGATGAGAGCTCCAAGGGGGGGCGGTGGCCAAGGGGGTGGCTTGCCCCCGAAGGCAAGTGGAGGCGCCCCCCCCCCCCCACCCTAGGGTTTCCAACACTAGGCGCATGGGGGGGCAAGGGGGGCGTACCAGCCCACTAGGGGCTGGTTCCCCTCCCCGCTTCAGCCCACGGGGACCTCCGGGATAGGTGGCCCCACCCGGTGGACCCCTGGGACCATTCCGGTGCTCCCGGTACAATACCGGTGACCCCCGAAACTTTCCTAATGACCGAAACTGCACCTCCTATATATAATTCTTCACCTCCGGACCATTCCAGAACTCCTCGTCACGTCCGGGATCTCATACGGGACTCCGAAAAACTTTCGGGTTACTGCATACTCATATCTCTACAACCCTAGCGTTATCGAACCTTAAGTGTGTAGACCTTACGGGTTCGGGAGACATGCAGACATGACCTAGACACCTCTCCGGTCAATAACCAACAACGGGATCTGGATACCCATGTTGGCTCCCACATGCTCCTCGATGATCTCATCGGATGAACCACGATGTCGAGGATTCAATCAATCCCATATACAATTCCCTTTGTCAATCGGTACGTTACTTGCCCGAGACTCGATCGTCGGTATCCCAATACCTCGTTCAATCTCGTTACCGGCAAGTCACTTTACTCGTACCGTAATGCATGATCCCAAGACCAGACACTTGGTCACATTGAGCTCATTCTGATGATGCATTACCGAGTGGGCCTAGAGATACCTCTCCATCATACAGAGTGACAAATCCCAGTCTCGATTCATGCCAACGCAACAGACACTTTCGGAGATACCCCTAGTGCACCTTTATAGTCACCCAGTTACGTTGTGACGTTTGGCACACCCAAAGCACTCCTACGGTATCCGGGAGTTGCACAATCACATGGCCTAAGGAAATGATACTTGACATTTGGAAAAGCTCTAGCGAAACGAACTACACGATCTTTGTGCTATGCTTAGGATTGGGTCTTGTCCATCACATCATTCTCCTAATGATGTGATCCCGTTATCAATGACATCCAATGTCCTTAGTCAGGAAACAATGACTATCTGTTGATCAACAAGCTAGCCAACTAGAGGCTCACTAGGGACTTGTTGTGGTCTATGTATTCACACATGTATTACGATTTCCGGATAATACAATTATAGCATGAACAATAGACAATTATCATGAACAAAGAAATATAATTATAACCATTTTATTATTGCCTCTAGGGCATATTTCCAACATTTAGCACGTCTCCTCAGGAAGAGTGCTGAAAAATATCCGTGGCAGTGAACTCCATGACGGGTGCCCGATCCGATTCAATAGGCACGGACGCACGCTGTTCGGATCCTGAAACCGGAGATGAGTCTGAGGGTCTGATGACACCACCCTCACAGGAGGGGGGATCAATGTTCGTCTCCGACGCCGATGAGTGTGCGGCCTCCGTGACGGGGTTCATCCACCCGCCTTCGGAAGGCACGATCTGCTCCGGATTGATTCCCAGCGCCACCACAGGCGCGATCTCCCGAATACTGTCTGACGGGAGATCAAAGTGATGCCCGTCGTGACCGTTCGGCACACCCGGCATGGGCTCGAATACGACGAAGATCAAGTCTCCGCGGATGTCGGCAGTATAGTTTAAGCTTCCAAACCTGACCTGATTGTCCGGGGCGTAGCTATCGATTTGCTCCAGATGGCCAAGCGAATTGGCCCGCAGTACGAAGCCGCTGAATACAAAGATCTGTCTGGGAAGGAAAACCTCCCCCTGGACTGCATCGTTGAAGATGATTGAAGGAGCCATCAAGCCTTATCACGACGACACAGTGGAACTCTCAATGAAAGCACCAATGTCGGTGTCAAAACCGGCGGATCTCTGGTAGGGGGTCCCGAAATGCGCGTCTACGGCTAATGGTAACAGGAGGCAGGGGACACAATGTCTTACCCAGGTTCGAGCCCTCTCGATGGAGGTAATACCCTACTTCCTGCTTGATTGATCTTGATGATATGAGTATTACAAGAGTTGATCTACCACGAGATCGTAGAGGCTAAACCCTAGAAGCAAGCTTATGATTATGATTGTTCTTATCCTACGGACTAAACCCTCTGATTTATATAGACACCAGAGTGGGCTAGGGTTACACAGAGTCGGTTACAGAGAAGGAAATCTACATATCCGAATATCCAAGCTTGCCTTCCACGCGAAGGAGAATCCCATCCGGACACGGGACGAAGTCTTCAATCTTGTATCTTCATAGTCCAACAGTCCCGCCAAAGTATATAGTCCAGCTGTCCGAGGACCCCTCAATCCAGGACTCCCTCAGCCATCTGGGGCATCCCCAAGCTTAGGCTCTTGCTTGTCCTTGAATATTACCTTGGGGTGCCTTGGGCATCCCCAAGCTTAGGCTCTTGCCACTACTTATTCCGTAGTCCATCGAAACTTTACCCAAAACTTGAAAAATTCACAACAAAAAACTCAACAAAAAATCTTATGAGCTCCGTTAGTATAAGAAAATAAATCACCACTTAGGTACTGTTGTTAACTCATTCTAAATTCATATTGGTGTTATGTCTACTATATTTCAACTTCTCCATGGTTCATACCCTCTGATACTTCTCATAGATTCATCAAAATAAGCAAACAACACAGTGAAAACAGAATCTATCAAAAACAGAACAGTCTGTAGTAATCTGGAATCTTTCCATACTTCTGTAACTCCAAAAATTCAGAAACATTAAGACAACCTGGTAAATTTGTATATCAATCTTGTGTAAAAAAAATTCAGATCAAAAGCACATTCCAGTGAATTTTCTCCTGGACTGAGCGCAAAAGTTTTTGTTTTTGCACAGAATCAAGTCAACTATCATCCACACTATCCCAAAGGCTTTACTTGGCACTTTATTGAAACAAAAGCTATAAAACATGATTACTACAGTATCAGAATCATGTGAAAACACAAAAACAGTAAGGGTAAATATTGGGTTGTGTCCCAACAAGCGCTTTTCTTCAATGCCTTTTAGCTAGGCATGATGATTTCGACGATACTCACATGAAAGATAAGAATTGAACCACAAAGAGAGCATCATGAAGCATATGAATAACACTTCTAATTCTAACCCACTTCCTATGCATAGGGATTTTGTGAGCAAACAACTTATGCGAACAAGAATCAACTAGCATAGAAAACACGCAAAACTTCAAGATTTTCAACACATAGAGCGGAAACTTGATATTATTGCAATTCCTACAAGCATATATTCCTCCCATCATAATAATTTTCAGTAGCATCATGAATGAATTCAACAATATAACCATCACATAAAGCATTGTTTTCATGATGCACAAGCATAGAAATTGTATTACTCTCCACATAAGCAAATTTCTTCTTATAAATAATAGTGGGAGCAAACTCAACAAAATAACTATCATGTGAGGCATAATCCAATTGAATATTAAAATCAAGCTGACAAGTTTCATGGTTATCAGTATTCTTTATAGCATACATGTCATCAGAATAATCATCATAGATAGGAGTCATGCTTTCATCATAATAAATTTTCTCATCCAAACTTGGGGGACTCAAAATATCATATTCATCAAACATAGCATCCCCAAGCTTGTGGCTTTGCGTATCATTAGCATCATGAATATTCAAGAAATTCATACTAACAACATTGCAATCATGCTCATCATGCAAAGATTTTATGCCAAACATTTTATAGACTTCTTCTTCTACCACTTGAGCACAATTTTGCTATCCATCATTTTCACGAAATATGTTAAAAAGATGAAGCATATGTGGCAACCTCAATTCCATTTTTTGAAGTTTTCTTTTATAGACTAAACTAGTGATAAAACAAGAAACTAAAAGATTCGATTGCACGATCTAAAGATATACCTTCAAGCACTAACCTCCCCGGCAACGGTGCTAGAAAAGAGCTTGATGTCTACTACGCAACCTTCTTCTTGTAGATGTTGTTGGGCCTCCAAGTGCAAAGGTTAGTAGGACAGTAGAAAATTTCCCTCAAGTGGATTACCTAAGGTTTATCAATACATCGGAGGCGTAGGATGAAGATGGTCTCTCTCAAACAACCCCACAACCAAATAACAAAGAGTCTCTTGTGTCCCCAACACACCCAACACAATGGTAAATTGTATGGGTACAGTAGTTCGGCGAAGAGATGGTGATACAAGTGCAATAAGGATGGTAGGTGTAGGTTTTTATAATCTGAAAATATAAAAACAGCAAGGTAGAAAGTAACAAAAGTGAGCAAAAACGATATTGCAATGATTCAAAACAAGGCCTAGGGTTCATACTTTCTCTAGTGCAAGTTCAACAATGATAACATAATCAGATCATATAACCATCCCTCAACATGCAACAAAGAGTCACTCCAAAGTCACTAATAGTGGAGAACAACTGAAGAGATTATTGTAGAGTAGAAAACCACCTCAAAGTTATTCTTTCCAATCAATCCATTGGGCTATTCGATAAGTGTCACAAACAGCCCTAGAGTTCGTAGTAAAATAACACCTTAAGACAGACATCAACCAAAACCCTAATGTCACCTAGATACTCCAATTTCACCTCAAGTATCCGGGGGTTTGATTATACGATATGCATCACACAATCTCAGATTCATCTATTCAAACCAACACAAAGAACTACATAGAGTGCCCCAAAGTTTCTACCGGAGAGTCAAGCTGAAAACGTGTGCCAACCCCTATGCATAAGTTCACAAGGTCACTAAACCCGCAAGTTGATCACCAAAACATACATAAATTTGATGAATCATAAGATCCAACTATAATATGAAAAGCCACAGTACATCAACATCGTGCCAAATCAAGAACAAGAGAGAGAGAGAGAGAGAGAGAGATCAAACACATAGCTACTGGTACATACCCTCAGCCTCGAGGGTGAACTACTCCGTCCTCATCATGGAGAGTGCCGGGATGATGAAGATGGCCACCGGTGATGGATACCCTCTCCTGCAGGGTGTCAGAACAGGGTCTCGATTAGTTTTTTCTAGCTACAGAGGCTTGCGGCAGCGGAACTCCCGATCTCGGTTCTGTTCTGGAAGTTTGGGGATATATAAGAGGTGTTGGCATCAGGAACAAGTCAGGAGGGTCCCCGAGTCAGCCACGAGGTAGGGGGCGCGCCCAGGGGGGTAGGGCGCGCCCTCCACCCTTGTGGTTGACTCAGGACTCTTCTGGTCCATCTTTGATGCTCCGTGGGCTTCTTCTGGTCCAAAAATAATCTCCGTAAATTTTCAAGTCAATTGGACTCCGTTTGATATTCCTTTTCTGCGAAACTCAAAAACAAGGAAAAAAACTGAAACTGGCACTGGGCTCGAGGTTAATAGGTTAGTCCCAAAAATCATATAAAATAGCATATAAAGCATATAAAACATCCAAGATGGATAATATAATAGCATGGAACAATCCAAAATAATAGATACATTGGAGACGTATCATGCAGCAAGGTAGCCCAATCCTTTTGAGGCAAAGGACAAGCCAAAACGGTCTCTTATAATTAGCAAGGTGTTCTTGTGGGTACAAGGAAATTTTATCTAGTCACTTTCATCATGTTGGTTCGATTCATGTTCGCTACTTTGATAATTTGGTATGTGGGTGGACCGATGCTTAGGTGATGCTCTTACTTGAACAAACCTCCTACTTATGATTAACCCCCTTGCAAGCATCCGCAACTACGAGAAAAGTATTAAGAATAAATTATAACCATAGTGTCGTGGAATTGTCATGGCAGATGTCCTTGTGAAAGGACTTAGTCGTGGAGCCATCGCTACAAGAAAGCTTAAAGGGGTTAAAATGGGACAAAGGACACGAGAGTTTATACTGGTTTGGCCCCTTGCGGTGAAGGTAATGGCTTAATCCAGTTTGAGGTGGGATTGCTTATGTCTCGATTACCAGGGAGCGAATCTGCTTGGCCTAGTTCTCGATCTGATGTTACTTGTCCTGAACCGCCGCTGGGTCATCCCTTTATATACAGACGTTGACGCCCAGTGGCTCACAAAGTCCCGGCCGGCTCATAAACATTGTCCGGCTCGGTCTCTGTCTATTCCTGCCTTACAATACAAGTTATATACATATGGCGGTTTATCTCTATGGGCTTTAAGTTGTCTTTGGGCTTTGGGCCCTTAACTAAACCACCATCTTCAAGCATCGTCTTGGGCTTTATGAATCATCATAGGTATAACCCGGCCCCTCCTGGGTGGGTCATACCTAATAGTTATATCCCAACGTTAGGCCCCAGATTGATTTCAACTGGTTCATGTCAATCTTCAACACTTAGAAAAAATATTCTGCTCTTTGTTTGTACGAAAGTTTTATAACACGGCAAGACGTCATCCTCTGGATTTGTGATAACCCGCCATGACGCCATCTGTCACTAATTCACACTTTGTCCAACATATCTCAATGGATCCTTATCTTGATGACCAACCCGAGAATCAAGGTGTCCTAGTAGGTGGATAACCATATTTTCAGCCTCCTCGTTTTCGCGCCCACTTATCAGTCCTTCCCTTATAAATAGGCACAACTAGTCTTTCTTCATTCTCCCCCTTTCCATTGTCTTCTTCCTCTCGCGACCTTCTGCCGTTTGTGCTCCGCCACCACCGCAGTGCGCACCGTCGTCCTCGTCCCAGGCCGCTGCTTCACCCTGAACCGAACCAGAGAATGGCGGCGACCCTCCGCAGTAGATCTGCACCTGTAAGTTTTTGCCTTCCCGCACCTCAGATCCGCATTAGGGTTTCTTCACTGTTCGTCGTGTTCTTCACAGTTTTGTCGTAGTTCCTCCACCACAGCCTTTTTTGATCCAAGAGTAATATGGAACTTATGCGGTAGTTGTTTTGTTTCCACTTTTCATACCAGCGGATCCCGTTTCTCTAGAAGAGATCTCATTAGAACTTACGAACTCATCTGTACTTGCTTTTTTGGTCTAGATTTATTTCTTTTTCCTAAATAGTCGTTGATCCAAAATAATATCTGCAGCCTATAAAACATGTTTGTATAACACTTAGCCAAAATCTGCATTTTGTTAGATCCATCTAGCCATGGCGGCTCAAACTGCCGACTTTAATTGCAATGTTCAATAGACATCATCAACCACACATGGCGGCTTAAATAACTTGACTGCTCATGTCGGTTTAAATAATCTGACGTAATTATCCATATACCATTAGGCCCCTTCATAAGCCGCCATTCTGAACATGTACTATAATGCTTTCTCTCCGGCTTAAATTTGAACCGGCAATTTTTATTCTTTGTTAGGCTTTCTTCTTCACAATGCCGCCCAAACCACCCACTTCATGCAATTGGGTCAAATCCATCGTCACAAACAGTACACTTGATGACGTTGTGAAGACCGGCTATCTGCCAAAGAAGGAAGTCATGTCATCCCGTGCTCCTGACCCAACAGAGAAAAAGCCTCAGCCCAAAGAGGGGGAAGTCATCGTCTTCACTGACCACATGAACCCGGGATTTACACCACCCAACTCAAAGTTCCTCAGAGATGTCATGCACTTTTTTGACCTCCGTCCTCAAGACATCGGACCCAACTCCGTGTCTAATATTTGCAACTTTCAACTGTTTTGTGAGGTGTATCTTAAAGAAGAGCCCAGGTTTCTACTCTTCAAAGAGTTATTTTATTTGAACCGCCAGAATGAATGTGCCAACGGAACTAGTTTGAAGCTTGGCGGGGTCTCAATCCAACGATGGAGAGACGCCATTTTCCCTTATGAAAAGCCACCAAGTCACCCCAAAGACTGGATCCAGACATGGTTCTATTGCGAAGACACTTCTCCGGCGGATGAGAATTCTCTGCCGGGCTTTCACGCCCTGAGCCTCGAGTCTAATCATCCTCTTCCAAACAAGTTTCCAGCTGCTGATAGCAAGAAACTCGCCCCCACCATGGCTAAAGTCAAGGCTCTTTTGGGGAACAATTTAAATGGTATTGACTTAGTACGGGTTTGGCTTGCCTGACGGATCATTCTGTTGAGCCGCCGCTCTGGTTTGATGTGTACTTACACTGGCGAGAAGAATGATCCTCTGCGGCACAACCCTGACGATTTACCTGACGACGTCATCAATGACATGACAAAGTCGCTCTTGAATGAAAGTCTAGCAGACTGTGGTAAGGTGGGCTTAAGCCCTTTCTGCAAAGCTAACCCGACTCCAGCGGTAAGCCGCCAAACTGAGTAAATTTACCTTCATCCTTGATGTTTTGTCTTTGCTCAAACTTTTGCTGATTTTCACAGGTTGACGACAAAATTTGGAAGAAAAAGTATGATCATCAAGCTGCAAAGAGAGCCAGGAAGGCCAAGAGAGCCGCCAGGAAAGCCGCCGCCAAGTTGAAAGGAAAGAAGACCAGCGCCTCTAACTTGCTTCGACTAGAAGATACCTCTGAGTCGGAGGTAGCTCTTGATTCTCTTGGCTCCTTTTTTAACCACCTTATTGACATTGATTATCATCGGGATGACACGGGAACGAGTCATGGAGTGGATGAAGAGGTAACTATTACTTCCTCCGACTCCGAGCCTTTGCCAAGCCAGAAAATCCGACGAGTAACCCAGAAAGTAAGATTTTCACATCCCTTAGCTTATCAAGATCCTCAATTTCTTTTGAAGTGACAGATTCATGAGAGCCGGAGGCAGACCCGGACTAGCAAGGACGCGGAGATCTCCTCCGTCTTACCAAATACACCAAGGAAGCGCCGGAACGAGGTTACCTCTGACTTAAATACTTTTTTCCTATGGCGGGCCTCACTCGTGAACCGCTCAACTCTTCTGATTCAAATTATCAGGAAACTTCACCTTCCTCCGGCGACTCAATCCAGTCCAACATACTGGCTTTTAAGACCGCTCGAGGGTAATGATGATTTACTTATACTATATTCATTTCAATTATTTATATTTGTACTGACCTTTTTGATATTATGCAGTTGAAAATTAAAGCCCAGCAAGAGGGTGAAGAAGCACAAGCCGGCCGAAGAACCAACCGTCAACGAGCCGGAACTCCAGACGGCCGTGCCTGAGGCCTCTGTTCCTGAGCCGCCGCTTGAACCGGCTCATAATACGCCAATGTCAACTGCTGACCTGCCTGCCAACTAAGCCTCCGACGGCTCTGTAAACCCTAAAGTCTCTAGCCCGGCCAAAACAGCCGACCCACAAGATGGTGATATTGAAATTACCAAGACCGGCTACACTGATCTAGGGAGACCTACTGTGCTAGCCAAGTGTTCTGCCAAGGAGGAGTAGCTGGAACATCGTAAGGTCAGATTTGATGTTGCTGATTATACTCACATGAGCATTGGGGAAGTTTTTTCTGGCTATCTTAGCCAACTGCACAGCAGCCGTGATCTTGAAGTTGGTATGGTGAAACAACTGCACCAGAAATTTGAGGTATAAACTCTTCCCTTCATTGAATTTGCCTTACTATGCCAGCCTCCAAGTCTATGGCTTATGATGAATATGTTGTAGACTTAGAACAAACTTATGAGCATCAGTAACATCCTTTGATAAAACCTGTAAAAAATCCGGCTTAATCCGTAGTCCCCAAGGGCCGGTTTAATTAGCATGAATAAGTCGGTCCTTCACCTGCTTGTGTAGAATATAGTACTTGCGTAGCTTTAACAGCAATATGCATTAGCCCCCAAGTGCCAAGTACTCTTGCTTGCAAAGTGCTTGGGACTTACTTTCATGAACCGCCACTTAGATAGAACTTTCGGTAGACATTAGCCCCAAGTGCCAAGTGTTGTTGCTTGCAAAAGGCTTGAGACTTAATACTGTATGCTAATATTCATGATTTTAACCCGGTATCTGTACAGGACACCACTACTCAACTTCAATCAGAGTTGTCTGAACTGAAGAATCACCTAGAGTCACAGGAGACTGAAACCCAAAGGTCAAATTCCAAATTTGAATTCAGTGTATCTGAACAAGAAAAAAATGAAATCCGAGTTTGAGGTTGAGAAGAAGGCATGGGCTGAGGAAAAGATTGCCTTAACCCATCGAGCTGAGAAAGCAGAGGCGGCTCTTGAAGGGTGTCAGGACCCCGACTCAATGCCACATCGATCTAGCATGTAACACTTCATATCACTTTGCGGCCTCACGCACGGTATTCCCACGGGTGTCGCCTTACCTTTGCCCGGGACCGTTTGCGTCTTTTGGCACACGTATATGATAGTGTCGCTAGCATCCATATGATAAGGAGCCCGGGCTGACATGGCTAGTCGTAAACCCAAAGTGGCACAAACTTACAGGGACAGGCATCCATGACCCAACATCGAACGTGTCGGTCATCAGCGAGTGAATCCAGGCTGTAGCACTGGGCTAGCAGGACTCCGGTGAACCGGGCTGTAGCGGGCTAACAGGACTCCGGTATTCATCGCGTGACATTTCCCCGAAGGGACAGACACAGGAACGAAGAAGGACACATGCCGGCCAGCCTAAGTGTTCCGGAGCAGTAGCAAGCTACCATGGCTCGGTGGAAACACTAGGAGACATTTCCCGGTAAGAGAGGCTACTAAAGGTAAACAACTAGATAGTCAGATCCCACACATACCAAGCATTTCAATAACATACACACAATATGCTCGATATGTGCAAACACAATATGGCATCACAACATGACTCTACGACTCAAGTATTTATTCAATAGGCTCCGAGGAGCGAGATATTACAAACATGGGTCTCATGACCCAACAATCAGGGCATACAAATCAAAGCACAAGCGGAAGCTATCATGTCTGGGTACAGACATCTATAACTGAAAAAGGCTGAGAAGCCTGACTATCTACCAAATCCTGCCGAGGCACAAGACCGTAGCTGAGGTAACAAGCTAAACGTCGAAGTCCACGTGGAACTACTAGTGAGACCGAAGTCTCTCTGCAAAAACATAAAATAGGCAAACGTGAGTACAAATGTACCCAGCAAGACTTACATCAGAACTAACTACATATGCATCATTATCAACAAAGGGATGGTGGGGTTTAACTTCAGCAAGCCAGCTTTGACTCGGTGGCTATCCTAGACTACGACTGCAAGCAATTCTTTTGAGGTGGCGCACACGAGTCCACATATTCACCATATCAATACACCACTATGGATCCGCTCCCGTCTCCCTACGAGAACACCATCCATAGCACTCACGCTTATCTTGCGTATTTTAGAGTATCCACTTTCACTTGTCTATGAACTGATATAAGCAACCCAAAAGTCCTTTACCGCGGACACGGCTATTCGAATAGATGATGTTAACCCTGCAGGGGTGTACTTCTTCATACATGTTTCCACCACTTAGCGTCTGCACACGACATATGCTCGGCAGACTTCAAGCGAAAGCCGACGTGGGTGTAGACCACGACCTACCTAAACACTCAAGTCTCTAGTCCAAGTTTATCGCCTATTCGGGTTCCATCCATGAGGAGATCCGGCCGGAGTTTCGCTCACAGCCCCAAACGATGTGAACAGGGTTCCGTGACACCAAACGGGCGCCCGGTATACCCGGCCACGTGCCTACCGCATCACAGCCCACCCCTACGGTCAGCGCTGTCCACGGCCTCCAGCATACTACAAACACCAGAAACTACTTGCAACTCCTGGACAGAGGACAAGGGTGAATAAGAAGTCGAGCGGGGTCATATTTCAGGGCCCAATGTATGGTAGTAGCTGAATCATGGATCACAAACACAGAACTCAGTTCCTGAGGACGGCTGCAATGAGACAACCCACCATGTACTCCTGCATGGCCTCTCACCGCTACCTTTACCAAAACGTATTCACACACTTAGCTCACACACAGTAGGACATGTTCACACACCTCTGATTCATCCCCGATGAATCAGACCTGACTCAACTCTAAGCAGTAGCAGGCATGACAAACAAACATGAATGAGTAGGCACAACAGGGCTCAAACAACTCCTACTCATGCTAGTGGGTTTCATCTATTTACTGTGGCAATGACAGGTCATGCAAAGGATAAAGGGGTTCAGCTACCGCAGCAAGTAACAGATGAATCGATGTTGTCCTAATGCAGTAAAAGAGAGCAGGAGCGAGAGAGTGGGATTTTATCGGAATGAACAAGGGGGTTTTGCTTGCCTGGCACTTCTGAAGATAACATTGAGTCTTCATTAGTGTCAACGATCACATCATCGGTATCACGTCTATCGAGAGGGGACAAATACCGGCAACACAGAAGGGAACACAATCAATGCAATGCACAATATGATGCATGATCATGACATGGCAAAATGAATGTGTTTTGGGCTAATGCAACTAGCAACAGATTAAATGAAGTTGGTTTGAATACAAGATTCAAATTCAAACTCCATATGTGATTATTCAAATGCCATTTAATTTATTTGTGCTAAACAGCAGCTATAAGTTGTTCTAACATGCATGAAAGTGGTGCAGATGGATTCCTTGAATTTTTCTGATAATTTTTCATATATAATTTATTTCATTTGGAGTTACGGTTGAATTTCTATGATTTTTTTGAAGTTTTAGGCATTTTCTGGAATTTCCTGAATAATAATAAATCCAGAAATGAATTATGGCGTCAGCACCACGTCACTGTGATGTCAGCAGAGTCAACTGGGCTGGCTCGGGTCAAGCCTGACGTGTGGGGCCCATACGTCAGTGCCTCAGTGCCAGTTAGGGTCACTGACATGTGGACCCAGTCAATGGCCACGTCAGCATGGTCAACGCGGATGCGTGGGGCCACTAGGATTAGTTAAAAACTAAACAGAAACTAACCTATGATTAATTAGCAGGTGGGGCCCTGCTGTCAGTGTCACTAGGTGTTGACTAAGTGCGTCATTAGCCCGAATTAATCTGCCACGTCACCCTCGCCGGAGTTACGCCGGCGGCGACCAAAACGACGGCGGAGCATTTCGGAAAAACGCTACGGGGCTCCATTTTGAGCGCGGTTTGTTGCTACGGCTTGCTGGCGTTCTTGCGCATCTAGTGGTAGCAGCGACAGCAGCTGGGATGGCCTGAGTCGACGGCGACGAGCACTTCCGCGGCGGCCGGAGTTCGGGCACCCGCGGGTTTGGCGTTGCGGTGCGCGGGAGGGGGAGCTGATTGGTGTGTTGGGCTCCTAGGGGCTTTATGAGCACGGTGAAGCACTCCGTCGTGGGCATGCACGGCTATGGCCACGGCTGCGCCATGGTCGGCGGCGAGAAGTTCTCGGCCGCGACGGGCATCGGTGTTAGAGGAAGAAAACGGGCCAGGGAAGAGGGGGAAACAGCACAGGAGCTCACAGCGGGTGCAGCGGTGGCCTCGGCGAGCTCGGGGAGGCACCGGAGCGAGCGGAGCATCGAGGGGGATCTCCGGCGGCCGAGGTCGGAAACGGCGGCACTGGCAAGGCTTCAGGGCGTCCGGCGTTGCGTAGCTCAGCGAGGAGGTCGAGGACGACGCGGCGGAGCTTATGGACTCACCGGCAGGGCGAGGGGAGGTCGGTGGCCGTAGTGGCTCTCGTCGGTGGCGGCGGCTCCGTTCGGGTGAGGAGAACAGAGGAGGGGGAGAGTGTTCCGGGGAGAGGATGAGGACGCGGGAGAGTGAGGAAGGAAGGCAGGGAGGTGCGTGGCGTCTCCGGGCGTCGAGGAGGAAGCAGGAGGTGGCCGAGGCATCTCGGGCGCGCGCCATGCCTCGCCTCTGTCCTTCTGGCGAGGGAGGAAGACGACAGGGGAGGGGGTGGAGTTGGGCTGGGCCGGCTGGGCCGATTGGTGGTGCCAGGTAAGTTAGGTAGGTGGCCTGGTGGCCTTCTCTCTTTTATTTCTGTTCTGTTTCTCTTTTCTATTTTCTGCAATTTGTTTTTGATTTGATTTAAAATATCAAATCATTTTATAAAATCCTGGAAACAATTATGGGTGCTTTCTGAATTATTTCAGTGACCCTTAACAATTTCCAACATTTATTTGAACATTTAAATTATTTATAGTATTTAAATGCCCAAAGTCAAATACAATATGGTTTATTCAAAAATCCAAAAATGTCTTGGAAAAATATCCATCATCTCTGGATATGGTTTTCACCCTTTTCCAGTAATCATGAACATTTTTGCAACCCAATTTGGGTTCTTTGAAAATATTTTGAAGTTGAACCTATTTGCAATGCTTTGGTGCTAGGGCTTGGTCATCCCCATTTCAAATTTTAGGCAAAAATTAAACATGATGCAACACATGACTAGCTAGCTCAGAGCAAACCAGAAGTTAGGGATGTGACAACTCACCCCCACTAAACAAGAATCTCGTCTCGAGATTCAAGCGTAGGGTAAGATGAAAGGGGAAACGCAAACTAGTATAATCTTCACGATCCAGGGTGCACTTCATAAGAGCGTTGATTCAATCACCATCTTTGTCTTGTCGTCTTGTTCTGAGAACTCCAACTAACATGACAACGAGAGGAAAGGAAAGACCCTAAAGAATCGTTCTTCTCGAAGGTCGAAAAACTGAGGATTAACTCATGGAATGAGACATAGCAACATCTCTCGAGCTGAGGGACGAAGCACACATCCATAAGAATGGAGTGAGGCAGATGACGAAGGTTCACCAGGTAGACAACAATTTCACGCTTAAGAAGATGGTAATCGGTTGTCAACGTAGCGAGGAGTTGAGTTGCCATGATACCACAACGAGACACCTCCGGAACCGTGACTCGTAGATATCTCCCCTTAAGTGGCAAAAAGAATTACCTTTGATTCAGAGATCATTGAAACTCTTTATACCAGCTTAAGGCAAATCATAATCGATCATTTAGAGGGGTTCGGTAGAATGGCATACTCAAACTTGGATGATGTGGATTACCTTGTTGAAGACAACGTAATGGATGAATTTGCTTATCACCGGAAATGGAAGAGACCCATGGTAGAATGACACATTGGCGGTGCAAGCTGGGAACAAAATGCAAATGCTGGGAATGATTCTGGTAACTGGGGAAGAACCCAACAATAGGGAGTGAATTCACTGTCTGAAAAGGTCATAGCATTGCCGAGGAAACTGAGAGGAATCCCAGTTAGTGCCGATGATAACTCGTAGCGCTTGTGCGTGCTCTCAAGAACTTGAGCATTTCCATATTCATCAAGGTTTTACCAACATCCGTGTCAAGGATCCTGGCAACACAACTTGCTACCATGATGAATGATGATGGATGATGCAGATGCAAAGAAAGATAACACTTTCTCAGATTTCACCTTAGCGAGGCCAAGGAAATAAAATCTGGATGATCGACCGAGAGACATTTAGCACTCCGCTTCTAATGTTCTCCTTGATGTGCTAGTGTATCCCATTCATAGATATGGTTTGATAACTAGAACATCAAGTAAAAGGTCGGACTTCGGGAGCAATAGAATCCATAAGGAACAGTTACGGAGGTAAATCCTACGAAATCCTTATGGGGAGGTGGCCAACTTCTTTAATCAAGATACTACAATAATAGGTCTTTCGGCTGGGTGGTGCTGGCCACGACATCCACTTTACCAGTTATCGAGGAACCAATATTATAGTTCTTGGGAAATGTTCCAACCATCATATCTGCCTGAGATTCAGATCTGGTTGGTGTCAGAATATTCCAGACCCATCGAGTCTAGGAAGAAAAATGAAAATTTGCAACACATATCGACGAGATGACGTTGCGGGATTCTCGGGAGATGAACTACGATAGCAAGCTCCAAAACATGAGCTGGTTCTGCTACAAACATGTGAACACGTTGTCCTAGACAAACATGCCCACATGGTAGTCTTACAATAAAACACTACCGAGTTCTGGTTGGGAACCATCAGCGAGGATATCGAAGTTCTTTCATAAGTCCGGATTAGCTCTTATGAAGATACTCCTTCTCCTTGAACAAATCAGTCAGTGGCTTGGTGTGCTAGGATACACATATGGAATGAAGGTTGCAAGTCTCCAGACCACAGAATACTTCGCACGTGTGCATGACTGACTTGCGATGATTCCAGAGGAAGCAACATTGACTTTCTCGAGTCCACGGCGGCAACTTGCATCAAATGCACATGAGCTAGAGGAAGTCACTTCTTACATCCGAACATATGCTTCATGAGCTAGCATGACCAAATGCTCTCAAAAGTTTCCAACACTAGCTTAATGTTCAACAAAATCATGGAGGAGATAAGGAGGTTGTCAATGGGCTCAACAACAATTCATCTAGATTTCCTTTTAAAAGGAATTCCATAGTTAAGTGAACACGGTGATAGCATTGGTCAGACCAAAGATGTAATGGTGTATGCTCGAGGGATCAACCACGAATAAGACAACATTACGAGCATCGTTGGTACTGATTTGATTTGACAATAGCCCATACTCAAATCAAAGGATTGATAAGACAATAGGTCCAGCAACAGATCACAGGGACCAATCGATGAAGATATCATCTTTCTTCAACACACACTACACAAGAATATCCCTTTGGAACGAACTAAGTCAGGCAAGCTTTTATCTTCCAACTCTCCAAGTTGTTGTCTAGCTTAACCAACTAGCTCAGGGATATCTAACACCGATTCTTGGAGAGAAGGTGGTTCACAAGAATCCAACTTGATCACGAGCTCAACATAACAGTCACGGAACAACCTGGTAATACTTCCGAGAAGATATTCGGAAGATCACGAACCACCGATATGTTACTAAGCTCGAGAACAATCTTGCTTTTTGAGGCAAGACGATATGATCAATAGAGCGAAGATTTGAAATAATCCTAACTCATCGATCGAGGAGTGCACCGAGAACAAGGACTAGGTAGCATGATCAACCTTAGAATGATGATTCAAAACCAACACGCTAAGAATGAAATTATTGTCCATTAACTACCAAGCAACAAGGTTGCTAGGAGTATTGAATTCACACATCACGATTCACTTGTCGGCATTCCGGTTGCGACAACACGGAACCGAGGGATGAATAATGATGGCGAGAAGTATCACTACATCAAGAATTCACAAGAGCCGGTGCAATCCTCATGAAAATCCTGACATAAGGACGGTAATACTTCAGGGTAGAACAGAATCAAAAGCTGGGCTGGCATTTTGATCTGCGGAGCACAATTGCTTTGACCCAATCCTAGATATGGAAGAGGTACTGGAGTTTGTTTCTCCTATCATTCCGCGATAGAATGGCTTGACGGACCAAAAGAGTAATAGGCATCGATAAACGAACGCACGCATACTCTTGACTATCAATTGATAGACGAGGGTCAGAATGCAACTAAAGAGAACAACTCAAAGGAACATATAACTTTCTGAGTTGTGGATGCATAGATTAGTATGTCGAACCAAGTTCAACATAATTCTTCCGGATAACCCATGCAGAAAGGTTGAGCTGGAAGAGTCACAATATAGCATGGAGAACTCATCGAGAGCACTCTTGTTGTGATTGTTCAGTTCAACGAGGAACTTCTGCCATAAGTAGTTCATGGTATTTGGAAGAAGAAGATACCACGGACTTCAAGGACTATCGCAAAGGTTACTATTATCCTAAAGGAACTAGCAACACTATCCACATGAAGTAAGTAGGGTGAATATCGGGTTCAGAACCCAAGCAGTAGAATACCTACTACTAAGTGGCATCACGGGATGCTTTCGAGAATAAAGGCCAGAATCATCACGCTGGGAACACAAAACGTTGCTAGATTACTAGGTGACTCCCTAAAACACCTAGGGTCATAATAGTAACTCCAACATAAATGTCAAGGCAATAGAATACCTCAACTCAACAATTAGTGTGATTGAGCTGGCATAAAGGAACATAACCAGAGGGAAAAGGATTTTGCAAATGCATCAGACTATTTAGAAACCTGGGATGACTCGGACAGCATAACGGCTGTAAATGCTCAGAAAAGACTTGAGACATTCACAAAAAATGGTGGCATAACCACTCAGAAGCACAATATCAAGGTTTCGAGATCAACAGTTAACATACAGAGGTAGTATAAACTGAACTGAGGCTTAAATCCAACAATCTTATAAGTCTACGGATTAGTAACACGTGATCCTGATAGAAAGAAGAGATGGCCTAGTTCTTAATCCCCGCAGGAAAGATAAGATGACTCAGCTCAGAAGGCATAAGGTATAAGGAGTAAAAAGAGCCTTACGTTCCATCCCGCAATCAATTCCCTTACATAACTAAAGAATTTCTAGACTCAACTTCGACCAGTTTGGCTTGGTAATCCTACAGGCAGTCAAGCTCTGATACCAACGCTGTCAGGACCCCGACTCAATGCCACATCGATCTAGCATGTAACACTTCATATCACTTTGCGGCCTCACGCACGGTATTCCCACGGGTGTCGCCTTACCTTTGCCCGGGACCGTTTGCGTCTTTTGGCACACGTATATGATAGTGTCGCTAGCATCCATATGATAAGGAGCCCGGGCTGACATGGCTAGTCGTAAACCCAAAGTGGCACAAACTTACAGGGACAGGCATCCATGACCCAACATCGAACGTGTCGGTCATCAGCGAGTGAATCCAGGCTGTAGCACTGGGCTAGCAGGACTCCGGTGAACCGGGCTGTAGCGGGCTAACAGGACTCCGGTATTCATCGCGTGACATTTCCCCGAAGGGACAGACACAGGAACGAAGAAGGACACATGCCGGCCAGCCTAAGTGTTCCGGAGCAGTAGCAAGCTACCATGGCTCGGTGGAAACACTAGGAGACATTTCCCGGTAAGAGAGGCTACTAAAGGTAAACAACTAGATAGTCAGATCCCACACATACCAAGCATTTCAATAACATACACACAATATGCTCGATATGTGCAAACACAATATGGCATCACAACATGACTCTACGACTCAAGTATTTATTCAATAGGCTCCGAGGAGCGAGATATTACAAACATGGGTCTCATGACCCAACAATTAGAGCATACAAATCAAAGCACAAGCGGAAGCTATCATGTCTGGGTACAGACATCTATAACTGAAAAACGCTGAGAAGCCTGACTATCTACCAAATCCTGTCGAGGCACAAGACCGTAGCTGAGGTAACAAGCTAAACGTCGAAGTCCACGTGGAACTACTAGTGAGACCGAAGTCTCTCTGCAAAAACATAAAATAGGCAAACGTGAGTACAAATGTACCCAGCAAGACTTACATCAGAACTAACTACATATGCATCATTATCAACAAAGGGATGGTGGGGTTTAACTGCAGCAAGCCAGCTTTGACTCGGTGGCTATCCTAGACTACGACTGCAAGCAATTCTTTTGAGGTGGCGCACACGAGTCCACATATTCACCATATCAATACACCACTATGGATCCGCTCCTGTCTCCCTACGAGAACGCCATCCATAGCACTCACGCTTATCTTGCGTATTTTAGAGTATCCACTTTCACTTGTCTATGAACTGATATAAGCAACCCAGAAGTCCTTTACCGCGGACACGGCTATTCGAATAGATGATGTTAACCCTGGAGGGGTGTACTTCTTCATACATGTTTCCACCACTTAGCGTCTGCACACGACATGTGCTCGGCAGACTTCAAGCGAAAGCCGACGTGGGTGTAGACCACGACCTACCTAAACACTCAAGTCTCTAGTCTAGGTTTATCGCCTATTCGGGTTCCATCCATGAGGAGATCCGGCCCGAGTTTCGCTCACAGCCCCAAACGATGTGAACAGGGTTCCGTGACACCAAACGGGCGCCCGGTATACCCGGCCACGTGCCTACCGCATCACAGCCCACCCCTACGGTCAGCGCTGTCCACGGCCTCCAGCATACTACAAACACCAGAAACTACTTGCAACTCCTGGACAGAGGACAAGGGTGAATAAGAAGTCGAGCGGGGTCATATTTCAGGGCCCAATGTATGGTAGTAGCTGAATCATGGATCACAAACACAGAACTCAGTTCCTGAGGACGGCTACAATGAGACAACCCACCATGTACTCCTGCATGGCCTCTCACCGCTACCTTTACCAAAACGTATTCACACACTTAGCTCACACACAGTAGGACATGTTCACACACCTCTGATTCATCCCCGATGAATCAGACCTGACTCAACTCTAAGCAGTAGCAGGCATGACAAACAAACATGAATGAGTAGGCACAACAGGGCTCAAACAACTCCTACTCATGCTAGTGGGTTTCATCTATTTACTGTGGCAATGACAGGTCATGCAAAGGATAAAGGGGTTCAGCTACCGCAGCAAGTAACAGATGAATCGATGTTGTCCTAATGCAGTAAAAGAGAGCAGGAGCGAGAGAGTGGGATTTTATCGGAATGAACAAGGGGGTTTTGCTTGCCTGGCACTTCTGAAGATAACATTGAGTCTTCATTAGTGTCAACGATCACATCATCGGTATCACGTCTATCGAGAGGGGACAAATACCGGCAACACAGAAGGGAACACAATCAATGCAATGCACAATATGATGCATGATCATGACATGGCAAAATGAATGTGTTTTGGGCTAATGCAACTAGCAACAGATTAAATGAAGTTGGTTTGAATACAAGATTCAAATTCAAACTCCATATGTGATTATTCAAATGCCATTTAATTGATTTGTGCTAAACAGCAGCTATAAGTTGTTCTAACATGCATGAAAGTGGTACAGATGGATTCCTTGAATTTTTCTGATAATTTTTCATATATAATTTATTTCATTTGGAGTTACGGTTGAATTTCTATGATTTTTTTGAAGTTTTAGGCATTTTCTGGAATTTCCTGAATAATAATAAATCCAGAAATGAATTATGGCGTCAGCACCACGTCACTGTGACGTCAGCAGAGTCAACTGGGCTGGCTCGGGTCAAACCTGACGTGTGGGGCCCATACGTCAGTGTCTCAGTGCCAGTTAGGGTCACTGACATGTGGACCCAGTCAATGGCCACGTCAGCATGGTCAACGCGGATGCGTGGGGCCACTAGGATTAGTTAAAAACTAAACAGAAACTAATCTATGATTAATTAGCAGGTGGGGCCCTGCTGTCAGTGTCACTAGGTGTTGACTAAGTGCGTCATTAGCCCGAATTAATCTGCCACGTCACCCTCGCCGGAGTTACGCCGTCGGCGACCAAAACGACGGCGGAGCAAAAGAGAGCAGGAGCGAGAGAGTGGGATTTTATCGGAATGAACAAGGGGGTTTTGCTTGCCTGGCACTTCTGAAGATAACATTGAGTCTTCATCAGTGTCAACGATCACATCATCGGTATCACGTCTATCGAGAGGGGACAAATACCGGCAACACAGAAGGGAACACAATCAATGCAATGCACAATATGATGCATGATCATGACATGGCAAAATGAATGTGTTTTGGGCTAATGCAACTAGCAACAGATTAAATGAAGTTGGTTTGAATACAAGATTCAAATTCAAACTCCATATGTGATTATTCAAATGCCATTTAATTGATTTGTGCTAAACAGCAGCTATAAGTTGTTCTAACATGCATGAAAGTGGTACAGATGGATTGCTTGAATTTTTCTGATAATTTTTCATATATAATTTATTTCATTTGGAGTTACGGTTGAATTTCTATGATTTTTTTGAAGTTTTAGGCATTTTCTTGAATTTCCTGAATAATAATAAATCCAGAAATGAATTATGGCGTCAGCACCCCGTCACTGTGACGTCAGCAGAGTCAACTGGGCTGGCTCGGGTCAAACCTGACGTGTGGGGCCCATACGTCAGTGTCTCAGTGCCAGTTAGGGTCACTGACATGTGGACCCAGTCAATGGCCACGTCAGCATGGTCAACGCGGATGCGTGGGGCCACTAGGATTAGTTAAAAACTAAACAGAGA
Source organism: Triticum dicoccoides (assembly GCF_002162155.2). Classification (NCBI taxonomy): domain Eukaryota; kingdom Viridiplantae; phylum Streptophyta; class Magnoliopsida; order Poales; family Poaceae; genus Triticum; species Triticum dicoccoides. Next base: position 324,316,953 of record NC_041385.1, on the reverse strand, counting down.
CTAATCTATGATTAATTAGCAGGTGGGGCCCTGCTGTCAGTGTCACTAGGCGTTGACTAAGTGCGTCATTAGCCCGAATTAATCTGCCACGTCACCCTCGCCGGAGTTACGCCGTCGGCGACCAAAACGACGGCGGAGCGTTTCGGAAAAACGCTACGGGGCTCCATTTTGAGCGCGGTTTGTTGCAACGGCTTGCTGGCGTTCTTGCGCATCTAGTGGTAGCAGCGACAACAGCTGGGATGGCCTGAGTCGACGGCGACGAGCACTTCCGCGGCGGCCGGAGTTCGGGCACCCGCGGGTTTGGCGTTGCGGTGCGCGGGAGGGGGAGCTGATTGGTGTGTTGGGCTCCTAGGGGCTTTATGAGCACGGTGAAGCACTCCGTCATGGGCATGCGCGGCTATGGCCACGGCTGCGCCATGGCCGGCAGCTAGAAGTTCTCGGCCGCGACGGGCATCGGTGTTAGAGGAAGAAAACGGGCCAGGGAAGAGGGGGAAACAGCACTGGAGCTCACAGCGGGTGCAGCGGTGGCCTCGGCGAGCTCGGGGAGGCACCGGAGCGAGCGGAGCATCGAGGGGGATCTCCGGCGGCCGAGGTCGGAAACGGCGGCACTGGCAAGGCTTCAGGGCGTCCGGCATTGCGTAGCTCAGCGAGGAGGTCGAGGACGACGCGGCGGAGCTTATGGACTCACCGGCAGGGCGAGGGGAGGTCGGTGGCCGTAGTGGCTCTCGTCGGTGGCGGCGGCTCCGTTCGGGTGAGGAGAACAGAGGAGGGGGAGAGTGTTCCGGGGAGAGGATGACGACGCGGGAGAGTGAGGAAGGGAGGCAGGGAGGTGTGTGGTGTCTCCGGGCGTCGAGGAGGAAGCAGGAGGTGGCCGAGGCCTCTCGGGCGCGCGCCATGCCTCGCCTCTGTCCTTCTGGCGAGGGAGGAAGACAACAGGGGAGGGGGTGGAGATGGGCTGGGCCGGCTGGGCCGATTGGTGGCGCCAGGTAAGTTAGGTAGGTGGCCTGGTGGCCTTCTCTCTTTTATTTCTGTTCTGTTTCTCTTTTCTATTTTCTGCAATTTGTTTTTGATTTGATTTAAAATATCAAATCATTTTATAAAATCCTGGAAACAATTATCGGTGCTTTCTGAATTATTTCAGTGACCCTTAACAATTTCCAACATTTATTTGAACATTTAAATTATTTATAGTATTTAAATGCCCAAAGTCAAATACAATATGGTTTATTCAAAAATCCAAAAATGTCTTGGAAAAATATCCATCATCTCTGGATATGGTTTTCACCCTTTTCCAGTAATCATGAACATTTTTGCAACCCAATTTGGGTTCTTTGAAAATATTTTGAAGTTGAACCTATTTGCAATGCTTTGGTGCTAGGGCTTGGTCATCCCCATTTCAAATTTTAGGCAAAAATTAAACATGATGCAACACATGACTAGCTAGCTCAGAGCAAACCAGAAGTTAGGGATGTGACAAAGGGGTGACCACTGAATTGTCCGGCTTAAAGCGCCATGTATCTCAGATGGTCGCAACAATCTTGGGTAAGCCGCCCTACAAGTGCCAAGTATTGAATCTTTCTAGTGATCATATGAATTGTCATTAACTCACCTGATATTGCTATGCAGGCCCTAGGAGCACAAACCTCAATCAGGACATGCTGGTGAACCTGAAGGCATTTTACACGCTCGTGGAACAACTTTACACTGGATCTCAGCGTGCCTTAGCCACAGTTGCCCTGTCAAACGAAGTCCCCACACTCCTGGTGGATGCGCTAAAGAAGCTTTCTGTGCTGCCCCAGCGATTCAATGAATTAAGGCGATCATCTGCAAGAGCCGGAGCCGTGGCTGCTTTCAACCGGGCCAAAGCATGGCTACCAGAGTTAGACCCGGCCGACATCACCATTGGGTATCCAAGCCTTAAGGAGGATGGGACTTCATTTGAACAGGAAGACTTCACTGCTTGTGTAAAGGAAATACGGCATGTGGCCACCCTGATTGCTGATGAGGTGGATCTCACCAAATACCATCCGAATTATGACGCGGGAAATCAAAGGATGTCGAGGCCACATTATAAAGTGGCAAGCCTGATCCCCCCTATCCGTAAGCATACCTTCGCCCCTTAAGTTGGCCCGGTCGGGCTAATTGATGATGAAGCTAAATTTGAAGCTTTGAGTGGCATTGACTGGTCATCATCAACCTTCCAGGATAGGGAACAGGACGAAGGAGTGGAGAGGGTTGATCCAGAAGCGTCAGGACAACAAGAGAAGTGATCTGTCGGGCGGCTCATATTCGTAGCCTTCTAAAAAAACAATTTAATCATTTGGACTCGGGGAGTCATGTAATAGTGTAGCAATGACTTTTCTCTGTCGCGCCCTCGTGCATGTTTTGGTGCTCAACATGGTTAAGCCACCGTCTTATATTCACCCTTATTATACTTATCATCTGTTTTCCTTACGCATAAGAAAGTCCTTAAACTATCCTGCACACACAAATAGATCACAAGAGCCCTTGGCGGTTTACCACAGGGTGGGTCATAATATCTGATATATAACCACTAATATGCAAAAAAGAGTCACAGATAAGTCTGTTATGAATCATAACTTTGAAACACAACTATGATATCATACCTGTGATATTGAATTTGCACTTCTGGTTCAGATGGCCTGAAAAGTGAGGGTGATAACCCAGTCTTTAGAACCCAACACTTCCAAATGTTTGATGATTATCATATGCTGGCGACTTATCGTCCAAAACCAAGCCCGGTCAAATGTAAACCACATATATATGCCTTAGATCTGAACAAAATAGTCTCAAGACAAAACCAAAGATTGTTTTAAAAAAAACTTAAGCCAAACAGAAAGAAAAATTGAGGCTTCTGATTCGAATATGACCAGTAAACCGGACCAAAGGGGTTAAGCTAGGATTCAAATATGATCATGTAGCCCCCTAGTGTTTTTGGTGTTGCGCCGATCAAGAGGGTACGGACAGATATGTTCTCTTTGGTTCGAATACGACCTATGTTTGAATAGGAAGCCCCCAAATGACCTTGAGAGTTTTTTAACAACTCTGATTCGAATAAGATCAAAGTCGGACCAAAAAGGGGTTAAGCAATGATTCGAATACGGTCAAGAAGCCCCCTATTGTGTTTGGCATTGTGCCGATCAAGAGGGTACCGACAGCTATGTTCTCTTTAGTTCGAATACGACTTATGTTTGAACAGGAAGCCCCCTAGTGATCATGAGGTTTAATGGCTATCATTTGAATACGATCATGAGCCGGACCAATAGGGTTTAAGCTAGATTCAAATATGATCAGCCCCCAATTGGTCTTTGGAATTATGATGATGAAGACATATGATCATTGAGGATGAAAAGGATAGAGGTCCTGCTTTAATACTTATCATAATATATACATCATCAAAAATATGTACATCATGAGAGCCGGTGGCTCAAGTGTAGTAAGGCCGAAGATGAGCGATATTCCACGGCCGGCAGGTATCCTCCTCCGACTTACGTGAGTCTTTTTGCTCTCAAACATCGATGAGGTAGTATGACCCATTGTTCAAATTCTTGCTGACCACAAAGGGCCCTCCCCAAGGTGGGCATAACTTGTGGGCACCAGTTTGATCCTGGATGAGCCGGAGCACCAGATCACCTTCTTGAGAGGTTCTGGACTTAACCCGACGGCTGTGATAACGGCGCAGGTCCTATTGGTAAATCGCCGAGCGGGCTGCTGCCAAGTCACACTTTTCATCTAACAGGTCTAGTGCATCCTGACGGGCTTGTTCGTTATCAGCTTCAACGTAAGCCGCCACGCGGGGCGAGTCATGACGGATGTCTCTAGGTAGAACTGCCTCTGCTCCGTAAACCATGAAGAAGGGCGTGTAACCCATAGACCTGTTGGGGGTAGTATTGATGCTCCATATCACAGAAGGCAGCTCCTCCACCCAACAACCCGGCGTCCGTTGCAAAGGAACCATAAGCCAGGGCTTGATGCCTTTCAAGATTTCCTGATTGGCTCTTTCAGCTTGACCATTGGATTGATGGCGAGCTACTGATGAAACATCGAGCTAAATATGATCACGTTGACAAAACTCCTCGATGGCACCCTTGGACAAATTAGTACCATTATCAGTTATAATGCTGTGTGGGAAAGCCAAAACGAAAGATCACCTTTTTCATGAATTGAACCGCCGTGGCTGCGTCACACTTACTAACTGCCTCTGCCTCAACCCACTTTGTGAATTTGTCAACCGCCACCAAGAGGTGGGTCTTCTTATCTTTGGAGCTTTTGAAAGGCCCAACCATGTCGAGTCCCCAGACTGCAAATGGCCAAGTAATTGGAATCATCCTAAATTCTTGAGCCGGCACGTGAGCCCGTCGTGACAATTTCTGACAACCATCAAATTTACTGAGCAGATCCACTGCATCAGTGTGAGCCGTCAGCCGATAAAATCCATGACGAAAGGCTTTGGCCACAAGGGACTTTGATCCGGCATGATGGCCACAGTCTCCTTCATGAATCTCACGAAGAATTTCTTGACTTTCCTCGGGAGAGATACAATGCTGAAACACCCCAGTGACACTTCGATGATGTAACTCGCCATTGGCAATTGTCATTGACTTAGACCGTCGGGTTATCTACCTAGCCAAGGTTTTATCCTCAGGCAACTCACCCTGGGTCATGTAAGCCAAATATGGTACTGTCCAATCTGGGAAGACGTGAAGAGCCGCCACCAATTGTGCTTCCGGGTCAGGAACAGCCAAGTCTTCCTCTATAGGCAACTTGACAGAAGGGTTATGCAGAATATCCAAGAAAGTGTTAGGTGGCACCGGCTTATGCTGAGACCCTAGCCGGCTTAAAGCATCAGTCGCCTCATTCTTTATATAATCAATGTGCTCCACTTGGTAACCCTTGAAGTGTCCAGCAATGGCATCATCTTCACGATGATAAGCCGCCATGAGGGGATCCTTGGAATCCCACTTGCCTGAGACTTACTGAGCCACCAAATCTGAGTCGCCAAAGCACCTTACCTAGCTTAAGCTCATCTCCTTAGCCATCCGAAGACCATGGAGCAAGGCCTCATACTCAGCTGCATTGTTAGCACAAGGAAACATCAACCTTAGCACATAACAAAATTTGTCACCTCGAGGGGAAGCTAAAACAACTCCAGCCCCCGAGCCCTCCAGTTGTCTGGACCCCTCAAAGTGAATAGTCTAGTATGTGTTGTCCGACTTCTCTTCAGGAATCTGCAGCTCTGTCCAATCATTGATGAAGTCCACGAGTGCTTGAGACTCGATAGCAGTGTGTGGCACATACTTTAAACCATGAGTCCCAAGTTCAATGGCCCACTTGGCGACTCATCCTGTGGCTTCTCTGTTTTGAATGATATCTCCTAAAGGAGCAGAACTAACCACACTGATGGGATGACCCAGGAAATATTGCTTAAGCTTCCGTCTTGCCATGAACACCCCATAAACGACCTTCTCCCAATGTGGATATCTTTTCTTGGACTCAATAAGCACCTCACTGATGTAGTAAACCGGCTGTTGAACCGGATGTTCCTTGCCAGCCTCCTTGTGCTCCACCACAATGGCCACACTGACAACACGTGTGTTAGCAGCCACATATAACAATAATGGCTCCTTATCAATTGGAGCAGCAAGGACTAGTGGCTCAGCTAGCTGTCTCTTCAAATCTTCAAAGGCAGTGTTAGCAGCATTACTCCAAACAAAGTCATTTGTCTTCTTCATCATCTGATACAGCGGTATGGCCTTTTCATCTAACTGGCTTAAGAACCGACTTAAAGCAGGAATACGACCCGCAAAATGCTGAACATCATTGATACAGACCGGCTTAGCTAAGGAGGTGATGGCCTTGATCTTCTCTGGGTTATCCTCAATGCCTTTGTTAGAAACCAGAAAACCCAAAAGCTTGCCTGTTGGCACTCCAAAAACACACTTGGCCGGGTTAAGCATGATCTTGTAGACACGGAGATTATCAAAGGTTTCTTTGAAATCATCTATCAATGTCTTCTTCTCTCTGGATTTCACCACAATGTCATCCACATAAGCATGAACATTGCGCCCAATCTGATTGTGAAGACACTTCTGCACACATCGCTGATAAGACGCCTGAGCACTCTTCAGCCAAAAGGCATAGACACATAGTAGAAGGCTCCAAGCAGAGTAATAAAAGTCGTCTTCTCCTGGTCCTTAATTGCCATCTTAATCTGATGATAACCAGAATAAGCATCCGAAAAACTCAAACGCTCACAACCCGCCGTAGCATCAATGATTAAATCAATACGAGGGAGAGCGAAATGATCACCCAGACAAGCCTTGTTTAAGTCCGTGTAATCCACACACATACGCCAAGTGCCATTCTTCTTAAGCATGAGCACCGGGTTAGCCAACCACTCTGGATGAAAAACTTCAACAATGAACCCGGCCGCTAAGAGCCGAGCCACTTCCTCACCAATGGCCTTACGCCTCTCATCATTGAACCGCCAAAGAAACTGTTTAACCGGCTTAAATTTTGGATCAATATTGAGAGTGTGCTCAGCGAATTCTCTCGGTACACCCGGTATGTCAGAAGGTTTCAATGCAAAGATGTCCCGGTTCTCACGGATGAACTCGATGAGCGCACTTTCCTATTTGGGATCCAGGTTCGCGCTGGGTGTCGTCGGCTGATTTAAACTTCATCACCGGCTCATGCTCTATGGTTGGATTTTTCAAAGACTTCATGTCCGCCAAGTCAACATTGTCCTTGTAAAACTTCAACTCCTCTGTTGCTTAGATAGACTCAGCATACGAAGCATCGCCTTCCTCACATTCCAGCGCTATCTTCCGACTTCCATGCACTGTGATGGTTCCCTTTCGACCCGGCATCTTGAGCTGCAGATAAACATAACACGGCCACGCCATGAACTTTGCATAAGCTAGATGATGACCCACAAGTGTTGGGGATCTATCGTAGTCCTTTTGATAAGTAAGAATGTCGAACTCAACAAGGAGCAGAAGGAAATGATAAGCGGTTTTCAGTAAGGTTTTCTCTGTAAGCACTGAAATTGTAGAGAAAATAGATAGTTTTGTGATAAGATAAATTGTAACGAGTAACAAACAATGAACGTAAATAAAGTGCAGCAAGGTGGCCCCATCCTTTTGTAGCAAAGGATAAGCCTGGACAATTTCTTATAATGAGAAAAGAGCTCCCGAGGACACATGGGAATTATCGTCAAGCTAGTTTTCATCACGCTCATTTGATTCGCGTTCGGTACTTTGATAATTTGATATGTGGGTGGACCGATGCTTGGGTACTGCCCTTACTTGGACAAGCATCCCACTTATGATTAACCCCTATTGCAAGCGTCCGCAACTACAAACAAAGTATTAAGGTAAACCTAACCACAACATTAAACATATGGATCCAAATCATCCCCTAACGAAGCAACGCATAAACTAGGGTTTAAGCTTCTGTCACTCTAGAAACCCATCATCTACTTATTACTTCCCAATGCCTTCCTCTAGGCCCAAATAATGGTGAAGTGTCATGTAGTCGACGTTCACATAAGACCACTAGAGGAAAGACAACATACATCTCATCAAAATATCGGACGAATACCAAATTCACATGACTACTAATAGCAAGACTTCACCCATGTACTCAGGAACAAACATAACTACTCACAAAGCATACTCATGCTCATTATCAGAGGAGTAATAATATGCATTAAGGATCTGAACATATGATCTTCCAGCAAGTAAACCAATTAGCATCAACTACAAGGAGTAATCAACACTACTAGCAACCCACAGGTACCAATTTCTGGTTTTGATACAAGATTGGATACAAGAGATGAACTAGGGTTTTGAGAGGAGATGGTGCTGGTGAAGATGTTGATGGAGATGGACCCCCTCCCGATGAGAGGATTGTTGGTGATGACGTTGGTGATGATTTCCCCCTCCCGGAGGGAAGTGTCCCCGGCAGAACAGCTCTGCCGGAGCTCTAGATTGGTTCCGCCAAGGTTCCACCTCGTGGGGGCGGAGTTTTGTCCCGTAAGCTTGCCCATGATTTTTCCAGGGTAAAAGCCTTCATATAGCAGAAGATGGACACCGGGGGGGGCGCACTAGGGGGCCCAGGAGACACGGGGGCGCGCCCAGTAGAGGTGGGCGCGCCCCCACCCTCCTGGCCAGGGTGTGGGCCCCCTGAGGTATTTCTTCCGCTCAATAGTTCTTATTTATTCCAAAAATAAGTTTTGTGGAGTTTCAGGATTTTTGGAGCAGTGTAGAATAGGTTTCCATTGTTTGCTCCTTTTCCAGCCAGAATTCCAGCTGCCGGCATTCCCCCTCTTCATGGTAAACCTTGTAAAATAAAAGAGAATAGCCTTAAGTATTGAGATATAATGTGTAATAACAGCCCATAATGCAATAAATATCGATATAAAAGCATGATGCAAAATGGACGTATCAACTCCCCCAAGCTTAGACCTTTCTTGTCCTCATGCGGAAGCCGATATCGAAAAATATGTCCACATGTTTAGAGATAGAGGTGTCGATAAAAAAAATACGGACATGAGGGCATCATGATCATTCTTATAAGAGAAACATAAATAGATTTTATCATATGATTTCTTGTACTCAAGTAACAATCAATTCACAATGTCAAGTATGGTTCAGAAAATTCATTGGGAACTAACAAACTATAATCTCAGTCATTGAAGCAATTGCAATTTATCATAGCATCAGAAAAAGTCAAGAATAGAGCTTTTTAGCAAGTTCACATACTCAACTATCATGTAGTCTCCTACAATTGCTAACACTCACGCAATACTTGTGGTTATGGAGTTTCAGCCGGACACTGAGAAAGATAGGGGTTTATTGTGTTGCCTCCCAATGTATTCACCTTTAGGTGATGTCAACAATAATAGTCCATGCTAACTTACATCCAATTGGATATATATATCATGATCTTTCAAACACGAAGAGCTTGCCAAAGGATAAAATGAAAAGGGAAAGGCGAGGATCACCTTGACTCAAGCATAAAGTAAAAACATAAAGTAAAAGATAGGCCCTTCGCAGAGGGAAGAAGACGTTGTCATGTGCGTTTAGGGTTGGATGCACAAAATCTTAATGCAAAAGAACGTCACTTTATATTACCCCTTGTATGTGGACCTTTATTATGTAGTCCATCACTTTTATTGCTTGCACAACAAGATCGTATAAAGCTTATTTTCTCTGCACTAATAAGTCATACATATTTAGATAGCAATTTTTATTGCCTGCAACATGACAACTTACTTGAAGGATCTTACTCAATCCATAGGTAGGTATGGTGGACTCTCATGGAAAAATTGGGTTTAAGGATATTTGGAAGCACAAGTAGTATCTCTACTTGGTGCAAGGAATTTGGCTAGCATGAGGGGGAAAGGCAAGCTCAACATGTTTGGAAGGTCAGTGACAATATACTTTAACTGAGATGTGAGAAAACATAAACCATTACGTTGTCTTCCTTGTCCAAGGTCAAGTCTTTTAGCATGTCATACTTAATGAGTGCTCCCAAACATAAAAGATGTCCAAGATAATATATTTGTATGTGAACCTCTCTTTCCTTATTACTTCCTATTAATTGCAACGATGACCAAAACTACGTTTGCCAACTCTCAACCACTTTTATGCCTCTTACTTTCTATGTGTGAAGTCATCACTAACCATAAGATCAATATGAACTCTTTTATTCTCTACTTTCTCAAGATCATAGCAACATAGCAAAGCCCTTGACTCAACACTAATCTTTATTATAGATAGCTCATGGACTCGATTACATAAGAAATCACAAAGCAAAACTCAAAACTACTTGATATCAAAACTTCAACCTACTAGATCAAGATACTACTAAAAGGATTGAACTAAATAAAATGGTAAAGATAGGAGTGTGATGGTGATATGGTACTGGGGCACCTCCCCCAAGCTTGGCAGTTGCTAAGGGGAGTGCCCATACCCATGTGATTATGTCCTTGGAGGTGGTGAAGTAGGAGTTGTTGATGATGTAGGCTTGTTGTCCATCTTCCAGGGCATAGGCTCACCATCATAGAAGGATGATTGAGTCTCCGGGATCCTTAAATCTGCAGCCAAACTCATCCTCTTGAATCTATATTCATACTCACAGTTCTGGTTTTGCAGGTCATAGATCTGGTCTTGGAGGTGCTTGATTTTCTGTTGAAGCTTGAAGATGGTCTCCCCAATGACCTTGGCATCTAGCTTGTGGTTGTTGGTGAACTCCGTGATCATCATCTAGTTGGCGTTGAGGCCATGATCCACCATCCCTTGGCACTTGAAAACTTGCTGCTCCACGGCTTCGAGCTTTGTCTCCACGCTTCCGGTACGCCTTGGTCCCTCCACATCGCGGATGTGCAGCACCCCCTCATGCATCTCAATGGTTTGAGGGTGATGCAGCACCTCCGCAAGATAGGGGTTGATAACCCTCTCGAAAAACTTGTCCTTGGGAGCGCTTGGAGACGCCATGATGCTCTAGATCTGAAACAGAAACAACTCGAAATGAAAACAGAGGATATTTGCATGATACGGTGGTCAAAACCTTCGGGAGTTTATATAATGAATTTTTACCGACCAAAATACGTACATGCAATAAAACAGAGTCTGGGAGGCACACGAGGTGTCCATGAGACAGGGGGCGCAACCAGTAAGGGTGGGCGCGCCCTCCACCCTCGTGGAGGCCTCGTGTCCCTTTCGGACTACTTCTTTCTTCCTAAAATTCTTAAATATTCCAAAACTGATAAAAATTGCCATTGGAGTTGTTTTGGAGTCGGTTTACTTACCATACCACATACCTATTCCTTTTCGGAGTCTGGAACGTTCTGGAAAGTGTCCCTTATGTATTCCTCTGGGGTTATGGCTTCAATAATATTAGTTTCAACATTGATAGGGTTACCTGAGATGTAATGTTTAATTCTTTGACCGTTCACCACCCTCGGACTTGTGCCTTCGAAGTTGTTGATTTTTATGGCACCAAAATGATAGACCTCCTCGATAACATAAGGACCTTCCCATTTAGAGAGAAGTTTTCCTGCAAAAAATCTTAAAGGAGAGTTGAATAATAACACATAATCACCTACGTTGAACTCACGCTTTTGTATCCTTTTGTCATGCCAGCGTTTGACTTTTTCTTTGAATAGCTTGGCATTCTCATAGGCTTGGGTTCTCCATTCATCAAGTGAGCTAATGTCAAACAACCTCTTCTCACCGGCAAGTTTGAAGTTATAGTTGAGCTCTTTAATAGCCCAATATGCTTTATGTTCAAGTTCAAGAGGTAAATGACAAGCTTTTCCATAAACCATCTTATAAGGAGACATACCCATAGGATTTTTGTAAGAAGTTCTATAGGCCCATAATGCATCGTCAAGTTTTTGGGACCAATTCTTTCTAGATCTATTGACTGTCTTTTGCAAAATTAATTTGAGCTCTCTATTGCTCAACTCTACTTGACCACTAGACTGCGGATGATAAGGAGATGCGATTCTATGATTAACATCATACTTAGCAAGCATCTTACGGAAAGCACCATGAATAAAATGTGAACCACCATCAGTCATAAGATATCTTGGGACTCCAAACCTCGGAAAAATAACTTCTTTAAGCATTTTAATAGAAGTGTTATGATCAACACTACTAGTTGGAATAGCTTCTACCCACTTAGTAAGTAATCAACATCAACTAAAATAAAAGTGTAACCATTAGAGGCAGGAAAAGGTCCCATATAATCAAAGCCCCAAACGTCAAATGGTTCAATAACAAGAGAGTAATTCATAGGCATTTCTTGACGTCTAATAATATTACCAATTCTTTGGCATTCATCACAAGATAAGACAAACTTATGAGCATCTTTGAAGAGAGTAGGCTAATAAAAACCAGATTGCAGTACCTTGTGTGCAGTTCTATCTCCAGCGTGTTGTCGTCCATATGATTCAGAGTGACACTTGCATAGGATCCGTTCCTGTTCATGCTCAGGTACACAACGTCTAATAACACCATCTACTCCTTCTTTATAGAGGTGTGGGTCATCCCAGAAGTAATGTCTTAAATCATAAAAGAACTTTTTCTTTTGTTGGTATGTGAAACTAGGAGGTATAAATTTAGCAACAATGTAATTAGCATAATCAGCATACCAAGGAGCAGTACGAGAAGCATTAATGACCGCTAATTGTCATCGGGAAAGTTATCATCAATAGGCAGTGGGTCGTCAAGAACATTCTCTAACCTAGACAAGTTGTTTGGAATGGGGTTCTCAGCTCCCTTTCTATCAATAATATGCAAATCAAATTCTTGGAGCAAGGGAACCCATCTAATGAGTCTAGGCTTAGCATCTTTATTTTCCATAAGATATTTAATAGCAGCATGATCAGTGTGAATAGTAACTTTGGAATCAACAATATAAGGTCTAAACTTATCACATGCAAACACAACTGCTAAGAATTCTTTTTCAGTAGTAGCATAATTTCTCTGGGCAGTATCAAGAGTATTACTAGCATACTTGATAACATTCAATTTCTTATCAACTCTTTGCCCCAGAACATCACCTACAACATAATAACTAGCATCACACATAATTTCAAAGGGTAAATTCCAATCAGGTGGCTGAACAATAGGTGCAGTGATCAAAGCTTTCTTAAGTATTTCAAATACTTCTACACAATCATCATGAAAGACAAAAGGAATATCTTTTTGCACTAAATTAGTCAGAGGCCTAGAGATTTTAGAAAAGTCCTTAATGAACCTCCTATAAAAATCAGCATGACCAAGGAAACTTCTTATACCTTTTATGTCCTTGGGACATGGCATCTTTTCAATAGCATCAACTTTGGCTTTATCAACTTCAATACCTCTCTCGGAGATCTTGTGGCCCCAAACCATGCCTTCATTCACCATAAAGTCGCACTTTTCCCAATTCAAGACGAGACTAGTATCTTTGCATCTCTGCAGAACTCGATCAAGGTTGCTCAAGCAATCATCAAAAGAGCATCCATAAACGGAGAAGTCATCCATGAATATCTCACAAATCTTTTCACAAAAGTCAGAGAATATAGACATCATGCATCTTTGAAAGGTAGCAGGAGCATTACATAAACCAAAAGGCATACGTCTATAAGCAAAAGTACCGAAAGGGCAAGTAAAGGTAGTTTTCGATTGATCCTTAGCTGACACAGGTTTTTGAGAGAAACGAGAATAACCATCTAGAAAGCAGAAATGAGTGTGTTTGGATAGTCTTTCTAGCATTTGATCAATAAAAGGTAAAGGGTAATGATCTTTCTTAGTAGCTTTATTTAATTTACTGAAATCAATTACCATCCTATAACCTGTAATAATTCTTTGCGGGATCAATTCATCTTTATCATTAGGAACAACGGTAATACCTCCGTTTTTAGGAACACAGTGGACAGGGCTTACCCATTCACTATCAGCAATGAGATAAATTATACCTGCCTCAAGGAGCTTTAGTATCTCCTTTCTTACCACTTCTTTCATCTTGGGATTCAATCATCGTTGAGGATCTCTAACTGGTTTAGCATCGGCTTCCAAATTAATTTTGTGTTGGCATAACATGGGACTAATGCCCTTAAGATCATCCAGAGTATATCCAATAGCAGCGCGGTACTTCTTCAGAGTTTTGAATAATCTTTCTTCTTATTGCTCTGAAAGGTTAGCACTAATAATAACAGGATATATTTTCTTTTCATCAAGATAAGCATACTTAAGATTATCAGGTAATGGTTTGAGTTCAAACACAGGATCACCCTTGGGTGGAGGGGGATCCCCAAGAATTTCAACGGGAAGGTTGTGTTTCAGCATAGGTTCCTGTTTAAGGAACACTTCATCTATTTCCCTTCTTTTCTTCATAAACATATCATTTTCATGGTATAGCAAATATTGTTCTAACGGATCAGTAGGAGGCACGACTATGGAAGCAAGACCAATAATCTCATCCTTACTAGGTGATTCTCTATCACGAGGTTGTCTATGAAACTTAGCAAAATTAAACTCATGAGACATACCTTTTAAGCCAATCGTGATAGTATCCTTTTCACAATCAATCTTAGCATTAACAGTATTCAAGAAGGGTCTACCAAAAATAATGGGACAAAAATCATCTTGTGGGGAACCAATAGTAAGAAAATCAGCAGGATATTTAACCTTCCCACACAAGACTTCAACATCTCTAACTATCCCAACTGGTTTAATGGTATCCCTATTAGCAAGCTTAATAGTAACATCAATGTCTTCCAATTCAATGGGTGCAATGTCGTGCATAATTTCTTTGTATAAGTCATAGGGTATTGCACTAGCACTAGCACCCATATCACATAAACCATGATAACAATGATCTCCTATTTTAACATAAATAACATGCATGCCTACAACAGTTCTATGTATCTTAGTATCTGGTCTAGCAATATTAGTAGTCTCGCCACAGAAATAAATAACATGCCCATCTAAATCATCATCCAAGAGATCTTTAACCATAGCAATACTAGGTTCAACTTTGATTTGCTCAGAGGTATATAAGTCCTAGTATTACTCTTACGAACAATAGTCGAAGTTTTAGCATGATCCTTTATCCTAATAGGAAAAGGAGGTTTCTCAACATAAGTAGTAGGAACAATAGGATCACTATAGGTGACAGTCTTTTCTTCAACTGTAATAGGTGCAACTACTTTTACTTTAACGGGAGGATTATATTTAAACCACTTTTCTTTAGGAAGATCAACGTGAGTGTCACACCCTGCATTTTGTAACATTTCATTTCCATTAATAAAGCATAAAAATTTGGACCAACAAAAACTTTTGCATTATTTGGCTTTTTATGTTGGAGTTGGTTTTCTCTCTGTGATTTTCAAGTGCTCTTTAAAGTCAACTACTCCACCTTCTGTACTTCATCTCTTTACCCCAGACATCTTCCCAATGATCATGCCATGTGTATAGTGCAATATAGTATTTTATTACAAAAATAATTTGGCGAAATAGTATTTTCAAAAATTAGTTTTCCAAAAAACCCTGAATTGAGGTTTGCACTGCAAGTACTTGATTTGGGGTATGAAAAACACTTCAAAGGGTATATTTGAAACCTATTAGATATAGGATTCCCATAAACCACAAAAAAATAATTTTAGAAGTTATTGTCCTATTTTATTTAAAAGCTTTTTCTTAAGGCCAGAAATGGTCTTTAATAGGTAAAAGTATTTTATGGTTCTAAAAATATTTGACAAAAATCAGGGAAACTCAGCGGGCATATATTTCCCATATATAAGAGTTTCAACACATGGTCATGTTCAAAATATTGGACAAAACCTCCCAAAACCATTTTTGCCCATTTCAACGATTTGAAATATTTCTACAGGACATATTTTCATAAAAATCCAAGGAAAATGCATATTGTGATCACCTTGCAAAGACTCATGTCAATCAAGGTCATTTTGGTTCAACAAAATACCCCAAAACGCTCTCTGACTAGAATCAAATTTGAACAACTTTGTACTGCCAACCTTCTCTCCTTGACCCCAACCTTTGTGAGCATGCTCACATGACCAAATGAGGCCACTACACGAAGTGGTGCATCAAGGAGAAGTGATTTGCTCAACTAGATCTACACAAGTTCATTTCTGCTAATTTCTAGGGTTCACAAAAGTTGCATTGGCAACTTTGGCCAAATAAGCTCCAAATTGGTGGAAGGCCCTAATTATATGTGTAATTTCACCCTGTGGAGTCTCATGGTAGTTGGAAATCATCTGTTGGTCCAAACCATTATCAAACACCTTCTGCCAGTTTTCAAAAATCACCATTTTGACCACTAAAACTATTCTCCTTGAACTCAACTTTTTTACCACAGCCCCTCCTAGACCTCTTCTACCTCCAGTAACAATGGCAAGTCCACAGCTCAATTATTGGATGGGTAAAACCCCACTTTCTCTCTCTGGACAGCCCCTATCTCCCTCTTCTTCTACCTCTCTCTTCTCCTACTGGCCACCCAGGGCATCCAAGGCCATCTCCTACTTCTTTACTCCCCCTAGAGCTACCAGACACCTTTGGTCGTGCCCACATTGCATAGAAAATTGCCATGCCGGCCATTTGGGCGCTCTGGAGTGCGCTACAGTGCACTCCCGCACTGTAGCCGCCCCCTGCCAACCACCTTCGGCCACCTCGGGCCTCCCCAGCACGCCCGACGATGCTCCTCGACGTCCGCAACACGCCACAGCCTGGTCACCCTCCTCCTTCTCCCTCTTGCTGCCCCTTCTTGCACGCGCACCGGCCATCCGAGAGCTCCAATGAGCGGCCTCACACGCGCGACATCTCTGGCCTTACCCCGCTCTCTCCCTTAGCTCCCCTCGGTGTAGTCCACGCCCAGAAACACCCCAGACATGGCGCCAGCTCCTCCCGAGCCCTATGGCGACGAGCAAGAGCCCACCGACGCACGGGTCCACGGCACCCCGTTGTTCACCTATTTAAGGGCCTCCCCGAGCTCTCCTCTCCGCACCTCTTGCTCTCTGCACCACCAAATCATCCCCCTGCACCCCCAGTTCCTCTCCAGACCCGCCCGAGCTTGAGATCGAGCTTGAGCTCCGCCGCTTCGGCTCGCCAGAGTTCGCAAGGTACAGGCCATCCCCGGCCCTCTTTCCTCTCGATCTGGAACCCCTGCAGCTCTCTGATCCTTTCCCCCTTGTTTCCTCTCTCTGTAGCTGCCGGAAACGGCCGGAACTGCCGCCGCCCGAAGCCCCTCTGCTGCGTGACCTCGTCGTCGGCGAACCAGGCCACCTCGATGACCGGTTCCACCTCCAGCCGAACGGTGATGCCATGCTAAGTCCGTCCCTGCCCTTGGCCAAGCTCGCCGTGCCCTGCATCATCGCCGGTAAGCCTCGCCGCCATCAGACGAGGGTTGACGACAACCCTGACAAGGGGCCCCGCCCGTCAGCCTCTCTATCCTCTCCCTCTCCCGCGCCCTCTCTCACTGACGCCGGGCCCCGCCCATCAGGTTTAAAAATCTGGCGCGCGCGCGTCGGTTTTGCTGGGCCGCTGCCCAGCGGCTGTTCTGGCCCAGCAAGCACAGTGCCCCTTCCCCTTTTTCCTTTTTTTCTGTCACTTTTCCAAAAATTCCACAGGATTAAATAATAATCCAAATGAAATAATTCCAGTTCCAAAATTCTTGTAAAAATCCCACCTATTTAATGGTATAACTTTCATTCATGACCAACCAACTTTTATGTACTGTTCATATTCAAATTCAAATTTGAATATATTTAAACCCCTCTGAAAATCCATTTCTTCTATTCTGATACTCCAAATCCAAAACTAGGAATTTTCCCCTTCTTAGTTTTCACCCTAGTATTTAACAAAAATGAGTTGAGATTTTTCTGAGCACTTTGGTTTTTCTATTTTATTATTGCCTTATTTTTCTTCTTATTATTTCGCGATGATAGATTGCGTTGCTGACGAAGGAGTTGGACCAGAATACTTTGAAGACCCGGAAGGCTTTGTCGAGACAGGCAAGCAACCCTTTGACCATGTCTAAGAAACCCTTTTTATGCATGTCATATGGTACTTTTACTGCTTGCATCAAAGTCATGATAAAATGGTGACCACTTGAGGTGGTTTGCCTCCGTTGTTTTTCTCTTTGACACTTGCATGATGCATGACCCTACCTTTCAATGAGGGTTATGCCGGTGGGAGTAGATAGGATGCTAAGTAGTGCTACGCAAAAAGGGACGGGGATATGCATGGTGATGGAGACAAAGTATTTTCAAAAGACTTTTCAAAAACCCCATCGGGTGCCACTTATGCCCTGGGGAGATGATGAGTTGGGTAGCCACTTGATGAGGAAGTGGTGTACCAAGGCAAGTGTGTGTTGTTTTCAAAGCGGATTGGTTTAAGTTGCGACCGTTATTCCAACCTTACATGTGCAACCACTCTACCCTAGGCTGATACTAGCTTGGAGCCCGCATTACTAGTGACGAGGGAGAGTTGGTGCTCTCTCTTGGGACGGGGTCATGCCAGGTAGGGCGGCCATGACTGTTTTTACAGGGCACCGGATACACCGTTGCATCCCCTCTCGGATGTTACCGTCTCGAGTGAGTATCGTATGATGTACATCGTGAGGATACGGAACAATGAGCGGACTCCTTGTTAGTGTCGTATTGGGAAAGGTAGTGATCGGGTGCTTACCCCGGGTACTTGAGGTATCGTGGGTCGTGGATGACACGGAAGTTCCCCGGATCTTGTGGGTAAAGTGTGCAACCTCTGTAGAGTGTAAAACTATTCGAATAGCCGTGTCCACGGTCAAGGACAGTTGGGTAACCGCTCTTGAGCTACGTCCACATGTTTACAAACCAGTGTGTGTTTGGATAATTGGGAAGAACTACTTGGGTCAAGTCAAGGGACTTGACATGAGTGAGCTGGGTTGATGCCCACTCTATTTATGTTGGTATCTGTAACCTGTCCTCATGGTTACTTGAATTATCCTGATGCATGTCTTACAAGTTGTTGAACATGTCATTGCACTCAAAAGTAGCTTTCTGCAAAAATTTACCTATATCATGCATTGTTGTGCCTTGTTCCAATCATGGGTTGCTTGCAAGTACATTCAAAGTACTCATTGGCTTGCCACTGGTTATTTAATTGGCCAGGCATGGAAGAACAGGAGTTTGAAGAAGAGTTCTTTGGAGACGAACATGCAAACTAGGACGTTTCTGAGTCAGAATGCCTGTAGGGTTAAGGCAGATGTCATGGGTTCTACTTATCGACGAAGATTTCCGTTGCTTAAGTTTATTTGGTATTCAGCCCTTGTGGCTTTATCTATGTAAGACTTGACCATAATGGTCATATTTTGTGTAAGATGGTATGTATGGATGTAAGACTCTTGCTATTCAGCTTCTGTGTGTTCAGTGAGCATTGATCTCTGGGATCACTGTACACGTGCATTCGGTGATCACGACTTATGAGTCGGGGTCCCCACAGAGCTGGTATCAGAGCCATCCTAACTGTACAAAGCCTTAGTTAGCATGGACGTTTGTTAGCTTGAGACCATCTAAACATCTCTTCTTTTCTAAAGCATACCCAACCCAAAGATGTATTTCCCTTATTGACCTCTCCCATTCAACCTTTGTAGATGGCTGCCGTACCCGAAGATTTCTTTACCACCGGATTTTTCGTGCTTCTCGAGGATAGCCTCAAGAAGTGCCAGTTTCACCGAGCCCCCATTTTCACCTACCATGAGCATTGGATCAATGACACTGAGACGGAGTATCATGTGGAAGTGATCATGAAGGCTAATGACTCTCCAACAAGATGGTTCTTCGAGGGACCCCAGATGGCAAATCTTGTTCTTGCCATCGAGACGGCAACCCTCAAGGCACTCACCCGCCTCCGAGACATTCTTCCCGTGATGGCAGATGAGGTTGCAACCCGCTTCTTGCCTTATCGAAAGGAGGATGAGGATGAGAGTAGCGCACCAGCTCCACCATTGGAGGAAGGACTTCCACTCCGATTCCAGACCTACTTCAGCCTCTGTGCCGATAGCTTGGCACAACACTTGGCCTCAGAATAAATGGAGCTCCGAAAGGAACTTCATGAGACCAAGGAACTTCTTCGCCAAGCTCAAGGGAAGACAGATAGGATCAAGAAAGAAGGTGCTCCCCCTGGACAACCCGCAATCGCATACATAGGCGGAAGACCCCCAAAGGATGGAGAACCACCACAACAACACCACATGAGCGCAAGGGATTATCGCAAGCTCTTCACCACACCAGCAAAGCAACACCGTGTTGAGCTCCTCCACTCCCCCACTCCTTCGAGCAATGAAGGAAGTCATGCTACTGATGATGAGGAGGAAGACCCAGAAGAGCCGGACTACATGACCGAGCATTCCACCACTTAGGCATCGGCCGAACTCGGATATGCCAGTTTGTAACTCCTACGGTAGGATAGGTCGTGTACCCCTATGCGAAGTGGAGTCCTTGTAATGGTTCATATGAAACCATGTAGTGTTGTGTTTGCTTTCAATGTGTTTGATGGACGTCGTGCTTTTCCTTCAGGAACTTGTAAGCGACTGCATCACCCATTTGGACTTTAATGAATGTGTTTGGCCTTTTGGCCCTTGCATGAAAACAATTAGTGTCATACCAACCCCCTTACTAGGCATCCCATCTATATTGCCTTCCCTCATCTTTCCCAATCATGAGACCTTGACCACTCCAATAGGATGCCTGTTGTAACACGTACTGGTACCTCTACCCAGCAGCAAGAAGCCGGAGGTTCTGCTGAAGCAGGAGTCAGCCAGGACCAAGCCCGAGGACAGACTCCACCACCACCTCCTCCAAACATGGACATGGCTCAGCTTCTCCAAGCCTTCTGAGAGGAACGCCAAGCCAACACTGCAGCCCTCCAGATGATTGCTCAAGCTGCCAATCGCCAGCCGAAGGGAAACGGCAATGGACGTTCCACGTTGGTGGAGTTCAAGAAGCATGCACCACCCACCTTCATCGAGACTGTTAAACCCCTGAATGCAGACGACTGGGTCCACACCATTGAGGATCTGCTGGAACTAGTCGGATGCACCGAGGACCGTGAGAAGGTGGCGTATGCTGCTCACTGTCTCGAGGGCACTGCTAGAGCTTGGTGGGATGGATTCAAGGCCATGCATGTTGAGCAAAATGTCACCTGGAATGACTTCAAGGCAGAATTCCGCAAGGTCCACACTCCTTCCGGAATCATGGCCATCAAGAAGCATGAGTTTCGAGCCCTGAAGCAAGGAAGTAGCACTGTCAAGGAGTACATGCAGAAGTTCAGTGTTCTGTCAAGGTATGCTCCTGAGGATGTCAGCACTGATGCTGCCAAAAGGGAGCGCTTCATGGAAGGCCATAACCAGACTCTGTAGTACTCGCTTGTTGTGTGTGACTACCCGACCTTTCCTGATCTGGTAAACAAGGCACTCATGCTTGAGGACAAGCGACATGCTTTGGATGATACCCGTAAGCGCAAGATGATCAGCAAGGGTAGCTCTAGCAACCAGAAGCCTCGCCCGTGGCAGCCAGCCCCGGTCAAGCCAACCTATCAGCAGCCAAGAGCCCTTGCACCCAACACGAACTATCAGCCTCAGCAGTATGCCAACCCCAGGCCAACTTACAACAACCCCAATAACAATACCGGCAAGAGCAGCAACCCCAAGTCACTTGCTTTGGATGTGGTCAGCCAGGACACTACTCCAAGAATTGCCCCAACAAGAATCCCGACGCCCCGCGCCCCAATGCGCAAAACCCAGACCAAGGTCGTGGAATGCCACCAAGGAACTAAGCTCCCCGCAACCCGCCCAACAACGGCAAGGGTCGTGTGAATCATGTCACTGCAGAAGAAGCCCAGGAAGACCCGGACGTCGTGCTGGGTATGTTCCTTGTCAACTCAGCACCTGCAACTGTCTTGTTTGATTCTGGAGCCACGCATTCATTTGTCACCCAAAAGTTTGCATTAAAAAGTGGCATAACCCCTACACCCCTGAATAACCCTATGGTGGTACAAACCCCCGGAGCAGAGATGAGAGCCAAGATAGGATGTAAAGGAGTCGGGATTGTCATTAACGGGGTAGACTTCCTAGCAGACCTTATCATCTTAAGATCACAAGGCTTGGATGTGATCTTAGGAATGAATTGGCTCATCAAGCACCAAGGCTTGTTAGATTGTGCCAACTGGACTGTCACTGTGACCAATGACCAAGGAGTCGAAGTTAAATATGCCTCCAACCCCTCCTCTGCTCAAGCCAACCAAGTCAACTGTCTGACTGAAGTTGGATTGGAGGAAGTGCCGGTAGTATACGAATACCCTGATGTCTTTCCTGATGAGCTGCCGGGAATGCCTCCTGACCGAGACATTGAGTTCATCATCGAGCTCATGCCTGGAGCAGGACCCATCTATAAGAAGCCTTATAGAATGGGATCGGAAGAGTTAGCAGAGTTGAAGAAGCAACTGGAAGAGCTGTTGAGGAAGGGATTTATCCGCCCTAGTGCCTCCCCTTGGGGTCACCTGTTCTGTTTGTGGCAAAGAAGGACGGTACCATCCGCTTGTGCATTGACTACCGCTCTCTCAATGAAGTTACAATCAAGAACAAGTATCCACTTCCCAAGATTGAAGATATGTTTGATCAACTCAATGGGGCCAAGGTGTTCTGCAAGATCGACCTCAGATCTGGGTATTACCAGCTCAAAATCAGACCCCAAGATATTCCGAAGACGGCATTTGTAACCAGATATGGCCTGTATGAGTGCATGGTCATGTCCTTTGGATTGACCAATGCCCCGGCTTACTTCATGTATCTCATGAATAAGGTCTTCATGGAATATTTGGACAAGTTTGTCGTTGTCTTCATTGATGACATTCTTATCTTCTCGAAGATGGAAGAAGAGCATGAGCAACACTTGAGGATGGTCCTAGACAAGCTTCGAGAGCACCAACTATATGCCAAGTTCAGCAAGTGCGACTTTTGGCTGCGTGAAGTTGGATTCTTGGGTCATGTTTTGACCGAAGAAAGATTGTTGGTCGATCCCGCTAAGATTGAAGCCGTGACTGAATGGCAATCCCCAAGCAATGTGAAGGAAGTCAGAAGCTTCCTCGGACTCGCAAGATATTACCGCAAGTTCGTTGAAGGATTCTCAAGCATTGCCCGGCCCATGACTCAGCTCTTGAAGAAGGACAAGAAGTTTGAATGGACGCCAAAGTGCAAAGAGAGCTTCCAGGAGCTGAAGAAGAGACTGACCACCGCCCCAGTTCTGGCCACACCAGATATACACAAGGAGTTTGTGATATATTGTGATGCGTCAAGAATCGGACTGGGAGGTGTTCTGATGCAAGAGGGCAGAGTCGTAGCTTACCTTTCAAGGCAACTACGGCCTCATGAAGAGAACTATGCTACTCATGACCTCGAGTTGGCAGTTGTAGTTCATGCCCTGAAAACATGGCGACATTACCTCCTGGGGAAGCAGTGTGAGATATACACAGATCACAAAAGTCTGAAGTATATTTTCACTCAGAAGGAATTGAACATGAGGCAAATAAGAAAGCTAGAGTTGATCAAGGATTATGACCTTAGTGTTCAATACCACCCTGGAAAGGCTAATGTGGTAGCAGATGCATTAAGCAGAAAGGCTTGTTCCTTGAATGCTACGCTTAAGGACAGGATACCCGCCTTGTAAGAACTTGAAAGCTTCGGGTTGGAACTGGTTGCACCAGGATTCTTGGCCAACCTTGAAGTTAGGCCTACCTTGATGGATGATGTTAAGGAAGCTCAGAAGGGACACGAGAGTATTGAAGGCATCAAGAGGAAGATCAGGGCAGGCAAGGCCCCAGGATTCTCAGAGGATGAGAACGGAATTGTGTGGTTTGGAAATCGCATTTGCGTACCCAATAAGATTGAGCTAAAGAATTTGATCTTGCAAGAAGCTCATGACACCCCATATTCCATCCACCCCGGAGGAACTAAGATGTATCAAGACCTAAAGGAAAGATTCTGGTGGCATGGCATGAAGAGAGAGATAGCCACTTTCGTCGCTAAGTGTGACATTTGCCAAAGGGTGAAATCTGAACATCAGCGACCCCCTGAATTGTTACAGCCTCTCAAGGTGCCTGAATGGAAATGGGATAAAGTCGGAATGGACTTCATCACTGGATTACCCAGGTCAAATAAGGGACATGACTCCATCTGGGTCATAGTCGACCATTTGACCAAAGTAGCCCATTCATTCCTGTCAAAATGACTTACAAGGGAAACCAGCTAGCCAGCCTCTACATCAACAGAATTGTAAGCCTTCATGGTGTTCCCAAGGAGATTGTGTCAGATCGAGGAACCCAGTTTACCTCAAGGTTCTGGAAGAAGTTCCAAGAGGCCATGGGGACCAAGTTGTCCTTCAGCACTACTTTCCACCCACAGACGGGAGGTCAGATAGAACGAGTGAATCAGATACTCAAAGACATGCTCCGAGCCTGTGTCTTAGCATATGGAGCTTGGTGGGAAGATTGCCTCCCTTTCGCTGAGTTCTCCTACAACAACAGTTATCAGTCAAGCCTTCAGATGGCACCATTTGAGGTGTTATATGGATGGAAGTGCCGCACACCCCTCAATTGGCCAGAGACTGGAGTAGGACTAGTCTTTGGGCCCGATATCCTCCGTGAAGCAGAAGAGTAAGTCCAGCTTGCCAGAGAGCATTTGAAGACTGCCAAGTCAAGGCAGAAGAGCTACGCTGACTCATGTCGTAGATACATGAACTTCTGAGTTGGAGACTGAGGGAGTCCTAGATTAGGGGGTGTCCGGATGGCCGGACTATGACCTTTGGCCGGACTCCCGGACTATGAAGATACAAGATTGAAGACTCCGTCCCGTGTCCGGATGGGACTTTCCTTGGCATGGAAGGCAAGCTTGGCAATATGATATGAAGATCTCCTCCCATTGTAACCGACTCCGTGTAACCCTAGCCCTCTCCGGTGTCTATATAAACCGGAGAGTTTTAGTCCATAGGACGAACAACAATCATACCATAGGCTAGCTTCTAGGGTTTAGCCTCTCTGATCGCATGGTAGATCCACTCTTGTACTACCCATATCATCAATATTAATCAAGCAGGAGTAGGGTTTTACCTCCATCGAGAGGGCCCGAACCTGGGTAAAAACATTGTGTCCCTTGTCTCCTGTTACCATCCGCCTAGACGCACAGTTCGGGACCCCCTACCCGAGATCCGCCGGTTTTGACACCGACATTGGTGCTTTCATTGAGAGTTCCTCTGCGTTGTCACCTTTAGACCCGATGGTTTCTTCAATCATCAATCACGACGCGGTCCAGGGTGAGATTGTCCTCCTCGGACAGATCTTTGTATTCGGCGGCTTTGCACTGCGGGCCAACTCGCTTAGCCACCTGGAGCAGATCGAAAGCTACGCCCCTGGCCATCAGGTCAGGTTTGGAAGCTTAAACTACACGGCCGACATCCGCGGGGACTTGATCTTCGACGGATTCGAGCCACGACCAAGCGTGCCGCACTGTCTCGATGGGCATGATCTAGCTCTGCCGCCGGAGAAGCGCCCAGAGCGCCGCTCAGGTGTCCGCTCCGACCATTAGCCCGGAGCCGACTGTGCTAACCAGGGAAGGACGGTTAGACGCCGCCCCAGGAGCCGCAATCTCTACGACGATAGAGCAAATACCAGCCTAGTCCTTTGCAAGGCCCGTGACTCCAAGGTGCCGGACTCCGTTCTGGACTCCGAATCTTCCGCACCCCTTCCGATCGAACCCGATTGGGCTCCGATCATGGAATTCACCACCGCGGACGTCTGTCAGCACTCGCCCTTTGGCGATATCCTGAATTCACTAAAGTCTCTCTCTTTGTCAGGAGAGCCCTGGCCGGATTACGGTCAGCATGTTTGGGATGCGGACACCGAAGAAATTCGAGGCCCACCCACCACCCACCTCATAGCCACTGTCGACGATTTAACTGACATGCTCGACTTTGACTCCGAAGACATCGACGGTATGGACGACGATGAAAGAGACGACCAAGAACTAGCACCTATAGGGAACTGGAAAGCCACCTCGTCATATGACATATACATGGTGGACACCCCCAAAGCAGGGGATGGCGAGGAAAAACGGAGGATGACCCCTCCAAGAAGCAACCCAAGCGTCAACGTCAGCGGCGCCGCTCTAAGTCCCGCCAAAGCAAAAATGGCGATTCCAGCACCAGAGATAACAACACGCCGAACAGTGCCGAAGATAACCCCCTCGAGCAGGATTCAGTGCAGGAGGACGAAGGAGCCAACCCTCATGAGAGAGCTGCTGACAAAGAGGTTGAGGACGACAACTATATGCCTTCCTCCGAAGACGAGGCAAGCCTCGACGACGACGAATTCGTCGTGCGAGAGGATCCCGTCGAACAAGAGCGTTTCAAACACAGGCTTATGGCCACGGCAAGCAGCCTCAAGAAAAAACAGCAGCAGCTTAGAGCTGACCAAGGCTTTCTAGCCGACAGATGGACCGAAGTCCTGGCGGCCGAAGAGTATAAACTCGAACGCCCCTCCAAGAGCTACCTAAAGCGCAGGCTGCTACCCCAACTTGAGGAGGAAGCAACTAAACCTACATCACCAGCATATGATGCGCCCGATCGGCCACCCCGTGGCCGCGATAGAGAGGCCTTCAGGCCCTCGACCCAAGCCGCACCCCGACACCGCTCAAAACATACCAGAGTACGGGGAGACGCAACAGACCTGCGAGACATATTGGAGAATAAGGCAAGGCAAACAAGATCAATCTACGGATCGCATGGGCGCCCCGCTTCACGTGACGCTAGCCGTCATGCCGGACATGATAAGTACAACCAGACCGAATACAACAGACCAAGCTCATCCGAGCTGCATCGTGATATAGCCCAGTACAGGGGCGCCACACACCCACTATGCTTCACAGATGAAGTAATGGATCATCAAATCCCCGAGGGCTTTAAGCCCGTAAACATCAAAACATACGATGGCACAACAGATCCTGCGGTATGGATCAAGGATTATCTCCTTCATATCCACATGGCCCGTGGTGATGATCTACACGCCATCAAATACCTCCCGCCCAAGCTTAAAGGACCAGCTCGACATTGGCTTAACAGCCTGCCAGCAGAGCCAATTAGTTGTTGGGAGGACCTGGAATCCGCATTCCTTGACAACTTACAGGGCACTTATGTGCGACCACCAGACGCCGATGACCTAAGCCACATAATCCAGCAGCCAGAGGAATCGTCGAGACAATTCTGGACACGGTTCCTAACCAAGAAAAATCAAATAGTCGACTGTCCGGACGCCAAGGCCCTTGCAGCCATCAGGCACAACATCCGAGACAAATGGCTTGCCCGGCACCTAGGACAGGAAAAGCCGAAATCTATGGCAGCCCTCACGACACTCATGACCCACTTTTGTGCGAGAGAAGACAGCTGGCTAGCTCGTAGCAATAACATAACCAAGAGCCCTGGCAATTCGGATACCAAGGACAACAACGGCAGGTCACGTCGCAACAAGCATAAGCGCCGCATTAACGGCGACAATACTGAAGATACGGCAGTCAATGCCGGATTCAGAGGCTCTAAACCCGGTCAGTGGAAGAAGCCATTCAAAAGAAACCCTCCGGGCCCATCCAGCTTAGACCGGATACTCGATCGCTCGTGCCAGATACACGGCACCCCCGAACAGCCAGCCAATCACACCAACAGGGATTGTTGGGTGTTCAAGCAGGTAGGCAAGTTAAGTGCTGAAACCAGAGACAAGGGGCTGCATAGCGATGACGAGGAAGAGCCCCGGCCGCCGAACAACAGAGGACAGAAGGGATTCCCCCCGCAAGTTTGGACGGTGAACATGATATACGTAACCCACATCCCCAAAAGGGAGCGGAAGCGTGCTCTCAAGGACGTCTATGCATTGGAGCCAGTTTCCCCAAAGTTCAACCCGTGGTCCTCCTGCCCGATCACGTTTGATCGAAGAGACCACCCCACTAGCACCCATCACGGCAGATTCGCTGCATTGGTCCTAGGCCCAATTATTGACGGATTTCACCTCACCAGAGTCCTAATGGACGGCGGCAGCAGCCTGAACCTGCTTTATCAGGATACAGTGCGAAAAATCGGCATCGATCCCTCAAGGATTAAACCCACAAAGACAACCTTCAAAGGCGTCATACCTGGTGTAGAAGCCAGCTGTACAGGCTCGGTTACACTCGAAGTGGTCTTCGGATCCCCGGATAATTTCCGAAGCGAAGAGTTAATCTTCGACATAGTCCCATTCCGCAGTGGCTATCACGCCTTGCTCGGACGAACCACATTTGCAAAATTCAACGCGGTGCCGCACTACGCATATCTCAAGCTCAAGATGTCAGGACCTCGTAGAGTCATCACGGTAAATGGAAACACCGAACGCTCTTTCCAAACGGAGGAGCACACGGCGGCCCTGGCGGCGGAAGTACAGAGTAGCCTCTCAAGGCAATTCTCCAATCCAGGTGTCAAACATCCGGACAACGTCAAGCGAGCCCGAAGTAACCTACAACAAATCCGGCTGGCACATTCCGAGCAAGCATAGCAGTGCGGCCCCAACCCCAACCCTCGCCAAATGGTGATGTCGATACCACGCGTACATAATTACGCCTTAGAGATACCATGGGCATAAGGGGAGGGGCACAACTACGGCACGCCTAGAATGCGGCTCAACCGCACTAAGGGGCTCCCTATTCCGCGTTTCCTTTTTACACACTTTCAGGACCCAGCTATTCGGAAGGCCTGTCCGGCAAGACACTCGCCGAACACACGATGCAACAGCCAGGGAGAGAACAAGCCGCGTCAAATGTCCAGGTGGTCTCTATAACGAGCTTAATACCCGTTTTACTTAAAATCCCGCAGCTTGCCCCTGGAGGGAAACATGTCAAATAATCCCATCTCTTGCTTATCGCACTACTTGTATCGTTATCCTTTCGCAGCAGCCCTTTTCTAATAAACAATACATACCTCTTATCTATTATTGTACTCATTTATTTTTTATATATACAAATATGTTCAGTCATGACATTCTGCAACCGTACACTTTGGTACGGCCAATACACCAGGGGCTTAAGCACCCCATAACATGGTGTGAGAAGACCGAACACTCTCATGAGTGCGGCACCCCGAACTTATAGCACTATATGCATCGGCTCCGAATCATGTCTTTGGTCAATAGTTGGGTTTGCCCGGCTCCCATGTTTTGGTACCTTACGTTCCGCAATGTTGGCTAAGGTAGCGCTGGGAGAACTACTGCGATTGTGCCCCAGTTGAGCTGGGTTAACACCTCAGTAGAGAAAGCCAAAACTGACCATCATGATAGTGCAAGAGACCGGTCGCTGTTTGCGAGGTTTTTCGAGTCCTTAAAGACTTATGCCGCTTAGAGCGAGGAACCGGACTTATCCGGCCTAGGCGTGGATAGCTCCCTGAACTTGGTCTTCCGAATACTAGGGGCTTCGACGAAATTTAAAATTATAGAATTCTATGGCCAAGTGAGAGTGATAAAGCATTATAAGTCCGACGGTCTGGTTCGTTGTGCTGAGTGCCTCCCTAGATGGACCCAAGAATGGGAACAAGAGCGCTCAGGTTTATCCCGAACACCCCAGCACTCGTGGCATGGGGGTCGAAGGCGACGACTTGCATCTCTCAGATTTGATAAATGGCTGCACAGAAGGTAATATTTTAAATTAACGAGCGTTGCTTAACGCATATGAACAAAGTTTTCAGCGTACAGGATAACAGATGCGAGTCTACTAAAAAATTACATCTTTGGAGCATTCGTCCGCTATACGGCGAGCACCCTTTAGGACGCCCTTATAATACATCTCGGGCGTGCGATACTCCTTGCCCGGCGGTGGCGCGTCCGTCAAAAGCTTCTCAGCGTCCAGCTTGCCCCAGTGCACTTTAGCACGGGCAAGGGCCCGACGGGCACCTTCGATACAGACGGAGCGCTTGACGACCTCAATCCACGGTCAATGCATTGACCTCCGCAGTCAGTGCGGCATAGGTCAGCAGCGCAGCCTGCATTCCCATATTGACATATTTTTATTAGACTCCTGCGTATATCTTTTTAGATCCTCAGCTCGGCTTTTCTTTCCGAACGCCGAACTAAGCATCAGGGGCTACTGTCTATGCGGTAACATTTTTATATGTTTTTGAACACATACCTCAAAGCCTGTTAACAGGCTTGTACAGGCTTCTGTCAGCCCGCTCTTGGCGGACTGAACCTTCTGAATCACCGCACTCATAACAGTGCGGTGTTCTTCATTGATGGAGGCGCCGTTAAGCACCTCCAGCAAATTGTCCGACGCCTCCGGATGGACGGAGGTCGCCGGCGTCGTAGGCTTGCCCTTCTTATGAAGGCGCCGCCTGTCGGACCTGGAACCATTGATGGTTCCGGAGCAGTGTCCGGCCCAGGGCCGCACTTGGATCCCTCCGGGGCTTTACCCCCTTTGGGCCTGGAGTCTGAGAGGTCGCCTTGCGGCGCCTCCAGGACCACCTCCTCCTGGGTTAGTCCCTTTCGGGACTCCACCTCGGCGTCGTTCATAGGGAGAGGGGAGGAGGCCGTCGGAAGTGAAGTGCTATTCACATCCGACGAATCCAAGGAGCCGCTCGTCGAATCGTCGAGCTGAGCCTTGGGCGGACTGCATGGTCAAATACGGCGTCATAAAATGCCAAGTAATGGGGGCGTCATAAGTTATTCGGATAGCCGGACACTTACGATCTTGCCAGGGGCTTGACCCTGGACGGCCATTCCTCCCCACCGCCTGCAGCACCAGAGGCGTAGTCCGGCAGAAGGGTTTTCCCCTTCTTGGACCCTCCGGCCTCCCCAGTTGGGGCGGCCTTTCTTTTCTTTCCTCCCCCTGTTGGAGGGGGAGAGGCTTCTTCTTCTTCCTCCTCCTCCTCATCTTCGGAGGCGGAGGGTGCGTCGGGGTTGTTGGGCGATGAATCCGACACCACAAGGCGCCGGGAGCTCTTTTGAGTCCCCGTGGCCTTCTTCTTGGCCTTCTTCTCCGGCACCACATGAGGCGCCGGAACCAGCAGCCCCGTCAATCGGGCGTCCGCTGGGTCTTTTGGTAGGGGAGCCGGACAGATAACCTGCCTGGACTTCTTCAGCCAGTCCTGTCAAAGGTAGGGGACTTTAGATCCCGCATAGAGTCAAACTATGAAAGATAAGAGTCCCATAAAGGGTAGAACAGCTCACCTCGTTGGCCTGACGCCGCGAGCTGAATCTGCGATCCTCGGTAGCGGACGCGGGGGCCTCAGCGCCCTTGAACAACATCTTCCAGGCATCTTCGTACGTGGTGTCGAAGAGCCCGCTCAAGGTTGGGTGCTGTGCCGGATCGAAATCCCACAATTTGAAGGCCCGTTGTTGGCAGGGGAGGACCCGACGGATAAGCATGCCCTGGACTATGTTGACGAGCTTGAGGTTCTTGCTCACCAGCTTTTTGACGCGGGTTTGGAGTCCGGTCAGCTCTTCCGAATCTCCCCACGTTAGGCCCGTCTCTTTCTAGGAGGTGAGCCAGGTGAGAAAGCCAGATCGGAATTCGGGGGCCGCTTCCCATTTGGGGTCGCGCGGCTCAGTGATGTAGAACCACCCCAATTGCCATCCTTTTATTGTCTCCACGAAGGAGCCCTCGAGCCATAGGACGTTGGCCATCCGGCCCACCATGGCACCTCTGCACTCTGCTTGGCGGCCGCCCACCACTTTCGGCTTGACATTACAAGTCTTCAGCCATAAGCCGAAGTGGGGCTGGATGCATAGGAAGGCCTCGCACACGACGATGAACGCCGAGATGTTGAGGATAAAGTTCAGATCGTGGAAGTCCAGGCCATAGTAGAACATGAGCCCCCGGACGAACAGGTGAAGAGGAAAACCCAATCCGCGGAGGAAATGAGGGATAAAAACAACCCTCTCATGGGGCCTGGGGGTGGGGATGAGTTGCCCTGCATCTGGCAGCCGGTGCGCGATGTCGTCAGACAAGTATCCGGCCGTCCTCAACTTTTTGATTTGCCCCTCTGTGACGGAGGAAGCCATCCATCTACCTCCCGCTCCGGACATGATTGGAGAAGGTCGAGGTGGGAAGTGCGAGCTTGGGCGTTGGAGCTCGAGCACGCAGGGACGGATAAGCAAAGGAGGAAGAAGGCGTAAATGGAAAGGATAGATCCTTATCCCCTTATATGGGCGGCCAAAACTACGAGCCCCCACCAGGCTAATAAAACTCGCTTATCTCCCAAGCGCCGCGGTTAATGGCGCGGTTGGGTTACCCACGCCCGTATTGATGAGAATCCCGAAATAAGGGGACACGATCTCCGCTTTGACAAGACGTGCCAAGGAAACCGCCTCGCTAAACGCGCTGAGGTGGAGCGGTATAATGAATAAAAGCCTGGCTGTGGCGTGATGTCACGTTGCATAATACGTCAGCAGATCTGATTGGTGCAAATATTATTCTCTCTACGGTGGAATGTGGAACTTATTTTGCAGAGCCGGACACTATCCTGCTGTTCAACGTCTTCTATGAAGTATTCGGAGGAGGAACCCGCCTTGCAATGTCGAAGACAAGTTGCGCGCCGAACTCATCGTCATTGAAGCCTGGTTCAGGGGCTACTGAGGGAGTCCTGGATTAGGGGGTGTCCGGATGGCCGGACTATGACCTTTGGCCAGACTCCCGGACTATGAAGATACAAGATTGAAGACTCCGTCCCGTGTCCGGATGGGACTTTCCTTGGCGTGGAAGGCAAGCTTGGCGATACGATATGAAGATATCCTCCCATTGTAACCAACTCCGTGTAACCCTAGCCCTCTTCGGTGTCTATATAAACCGGAGAGTTTTAGTCCATAGGACGAACAACAATCATACCATAGGCTAGCTTCTAGGGTTTAGCCTCTCTGATCTCGTGGTAGATCCACTCTTGTACTACCCATATCATCAATATTAATCAAGCAGGAGTAGGGTTTTACCTCCATCGAGAGGGCCCGAACCTGGGTAAAAACATCGTGTCCCTTGTCTCCTGTTACCATCCGCCTAGACACACAGTTCGGGACCCCCTAACCGTAATCCGCCGGTTTTGACACCGACAGAGACCATGTCTATCTCCGGGTCACACCTCTCAAGGGAACCCAGCGCTTCCATGTCAAAGGAAAGCTCGCCCCAAGATACATCGGCCCTTCAAGATCACTAACCGACGAGGAGAAGTGGCTTACCAGTTGGAACTGCCACCTGAACTATCCGATGTGCACAATGTATTCCACGTGTCACAACTCCAGAAGTGCCTCCAAGTTCCAGACAAGCCTGATCTTTACAAGGACATCAATCACCAAGCCATTGACCTTCAGCCTGATTTGACTTACCGTGAGAGGCCCATCTGCATTTTGGATGAGGCTGAGCAACATGCTCGAAGCCGCACCATCAAGTACTTCAAGGTCCAGTGGAGCAACCACACTGAATCAGAAGCAACTTGAGAACGTGAAGACTACCTTAAATCCGAGTTTCCGTATCTCTTTAAAGCCTAGTTTGGGAATCTCGGGGACAAGATTCTTGTAAGGGGGGTAGGTCTGTCACACCCTGCATTGTGTAACATTTCATTTGAATTAATAAAGCATAAAAATTTGGACCAACAAAAACTTTTGCAGTATTTGGCTTTTTATGTTGGAGTTGGTTTTCTCTCTGTGATTTTCAAGTGCTCTTTAAAGTCAACTACTCCACCTTCTATACTTCATCTCTTTGCCCCAGACTTCTGCCCAATGATCATGCCATGTGTCTAGTGCAATATAGTATTTTCTTACAAAAATAATTTGCCCAAATAGTATTTTCAAAAATTAGTTTTCCAAAAAACCCTGAATTGAGGTCTGCACTGCAAGTACTTGATTTGGGGTATGAAAAACACTTGAAAGGGTATATTTGAAACCTATATAGGATTCCCATAAACCACAAAAATATAATTTTAAAAGTTATTTTCCTATTTTCTTTAAAAGCTTTTTCTTAAGGCCAGAAATGGTCTTTAATAGGGAAAAAATATTTTATGGTTTTAAAAATATTTGACAAAAATCAGGGAAACTCAGTGGGCATATATTTCCCATATATAAGAGTTTCAACACATGGTCATGTTCAAAATATTGGACAAAACCTCCCAAAACCATTTTTGCCCATGTCAAGGATTTGAAATATTGCTACAGGAAATATTTTCATAAAAATCCAAGGAAAATCCAGCAAGTCACAAATGCATATTGTGATTACCTTGCAAAGCCTCATGTCAATCAAGGTCATTTTGGTTCACCAAAATGCCCCAAAACCCTGTCTAACCAGAATCAAATTTGAACAACTTTCTACTGCCAACCTTTTCTCCTTGACCCCAACCTTTGTGAGCATGTTCACATGACCAAATGAGGCCACTAAACCAAGTGGTGCATCCAGGAGAAGTGATTTGCTCAACTAGATCTACACAAGTTCATTTCTGCTAATTTCTAGGGTTTACAAAAGTTGCATTGGCAACTTTGCCGAAATAAGCTCCAAATCGGTGGAAGGCTCTAATTATATGTGTCATTTCACCCAGTCTCATGGCAGTTGGAAATCATATGCTGGTCCAAACCATTATCAAACACCTTCTGCCACTTTTCAAAAATCACCATTTTGACCACTAACACTATTCTCCTTGAAATCAACTTTTTACCACGGCCCCTCCTAGACCTCTTCTACCTCCAGTAACAATAGCAAGTCCACCGCTCAATTATTGGAGGGGTAAAACCCCACTTTCTCTCTCTGGACAGCCCCTCTCTCCCTCTTCTTGTACCTCTCTCTTCTCCTATTGGCTACCCAGGGCATCCAAGGCCATCTCCTACTTCTTTACTCCCCCCTAGAGCTACCAGACACCTTTGGCCATGCCCACATTACATAGAAAATAGCCATACTGGCCATTTGGGCGCTCTGGAGCACGCTACAGTGTGCTCCCGCACTGTAGCCACCCCCTGCCAACCACCTTCGGCCACCTCGGGCCTCCCCAGCATGCCCGAGGATGCTCCTCGACGTCCGCAACACGCCACAACCTGGTCCCTCTCATCCTTCTCCCTCCTGCTGCCCCTTCTCGCACGCACACCGGCCGCCTTAGAGCTCCAATGAGCGGCCTCACATGCGCGGCATCTCTGGCCTTACCCCTCTCTCTCCCTTAGCTCCCCTCGGTGTAGTCCACGCCCAGCAACACCCCAGACACGGCGCCAGCTCCTCCCGAGCCCTGTGGCGACGAGCAGGAGCCCACCGGTGCACGGGTCCACGGCACCCCACTGTTCACCTATTTAAGTGCCTCTCCGAGCTCTCCTCTCCTCACCACTCGCTCTCTGCACCACCAAATCATCCCCCTGCACCCCAGTTCCTCTCCAGAGCCGCCCGAGCTCGAGATCGAGCTCGAGCTCCGCCGCTTCGGCTCGCTGGAGTTCGCGAGGTACAGGACGTACCCAGCCCTCTTTCCTCTCGATCTGGAACCCCTGCAGCTCTCTGATCCTTTCCCCTTGTTTTCTCTCTCTGTAGCTGCCAGAAATAGAAGGAACCGCCTCCGCCCGAAGCCCCTCCGCCACGTGACCTCGTCGCCGGTGAACCAGGCCACCTCGGCGACCGGTTCCACCTCCACCCGAATGGTGACGCCATGCTGAGTCCGTCCCTGTCCTTGGCCAAGCTCGCCATGCCCTGGATCGTCGCTGGTAAGCCTCGCCGCCGTTGGACGAGGGTTGATGACGACCCTGACAAGGGGCCCCGCCCGTCAGCCTCTCTGTCCTCTCCCTCTCCCGCGCCCTCTCTCACTAACGCCGGGCCCCTCCCGTCAGGTTTAAAAATCTGGCGCGCGCGCGTGCGTCGGCTCGGCTGGGCCATGTCACTGGCTGGGCCGCTGCCCTGCGGCTATTCTGGCCCAGCAGGCACAGTGCCCCTTCCCCCTTTTCCTTTTTTTCTGTCACTTTTCCAACAATTCCATAGGATTAAATAATAATCCAAATGAAATAATTCCAGTTCCTAAATTCTTGTAAAAATCCCACCTATTTAATGGTATAACTTTCATTCATAACCAACCAACTTTTATGTACTGTTCATATTCAAATTCAAATTTGAATATATTTAAACCCCTCTTAAAATCCATTTCTTCTATTCTGCTACTCCAAATCCAAAACTAGGAATTTTCCCCTTCTTAGTTTTCACCCTAGTATTTAACAAAAATGAGTTGAGATTTTTCTGAGCACTTTGGTTTTTCTATTTTATTATTGCCTTATTTTTCTCGTTATTATTTTGCGATGATAGATTGCGTTGCTGACGAAGGAGTTCGACCAGAAGACTTTGAAGACCCAGAAGACTTTGTTGAGCCAGACAAGCAGCCCTTCGACCATGTCCAATAAACCCTTTTTATGCACGTCATATGGCACTTTTATTGCTTGCATCGAAGTCATGATAAAATGGTGACCACTTGAGGTGGTTTGCCTCCGTTGTTTTTCTCTCTGACACTTGCATGATGCATGACCCTACCTTTCTATGAGGGTTATGCCGGTGGGAGTAGATAGGATGCTAAGTAGTGCTACGCAAAAAGGGACGGGGATATGCATGGTGATGGAGACAAAGTATTTTCAAAAGACTTTTCAAAAACCCCATCGGGTGCCACTTATGCCCGGGGGAGATGATGAGTTGGGTAGCCACTTGATGACGAAGTGGTGTACCGAGGCAAGTGTGTGTTGTTTTCAAAGTGGATTGGTTTAAGTTGCGACCGTTATTCCAACCTTACATGCGCAACCACTCTACCCTTGTATGGGAAAGGGCATTATTGATTACCTAGGCCGATACTAGCT
Source organism: Triticum dicoccoides (assembly GCF_002162155.2). Taxonomy (NCBI): domain Eukaryota; kingdom Viridiplantae; phylum Streptophyta; class Magnoliopsida; order Poales; family Poaceae; genus Triticum; species Triticum dicoccoides. The sequence goes on along the minus strand of NC_041385.1, from coordinate 324,280,537 downwards.
TGGAGCCCGCATTACTAGTGACGGGGGAGAGTTGGTGCTCTCTCTCAGGACGGGGTCGTGTCAGGTAGGGCGGCCATGACTGTTTTACAGGGCACTGCATACACCGTTGCGTCCCCTCTCGGATGTTATGATCTCGAGCGAGTCTCGTATGATGTACATCGTGAGGATTCGGAACAACGAGTGGACTCCTTGTTAGTGTTGTCTAGGGAAAGGTAGTGATCGGGTGCTTACCCCGGGTACTGGAGGTATCGCGGGTCGTGGATGACACGGAAGTTCCCCGGATCTTGTGGGTAAAGTGTGCAACCTCTGCAGAGTGTAAAACTATTCGAATAGCCGTGTCCACGGTCAAGGACAGTTGGGTAACCGCTCTTGGGCTACATCCACATGTTTACAAACCAGTGTGTGTTTGGATAATTGGGGAGAACTACTTGGGTCAAGTCAAGGGATTGACAGATTGAGTTGGGTTGATGCCCAATCTATTTATGTTGATATCTTTAACCCGTCCTCATGGTTACTTGAATACTCCTGATGCATGTCTTACAAGTTGTTGAACATGTCATTGCACTCAAAACTAGCTTTCTGCAAAAAATTACCTATATCATGCATTGTTGTGCCTTGTTCCAATCATGGGTTGCTTGCGAGTACATTCAAAGTACTCATTGGCTTGCCACTGGTTATTTAATTGGCCAGGCATGGAAGAACAGGAGTTTGAAGAAGAGTTCTTTGGAGACGAACATGTGAACTAGGACGTTTCCCAGTCAGAATGCATGTAGGGTTAAGGCAGATGGCATGGGTTCTACTTATCGACAAAGATTTCCGCTGCTTAAGTTTATTTGGTATTCAGCCCTTGTGGCTTTATCTATGTAAGACTTGACCATAATGGTCATAATTTGTGTAAGACGGTATGTATGGATGTAAGACTCTTGCTATTCAGCTTCTGTGTGTTCAGTGAGCATTGATCTCTGGGATCACTGTACACGTGCATTCGGTGATCACGACTTATGAGTCGGGGTCCCCGCAGTGAGTAGCAAAAGATTCACAGAAATAAGCTACTATCTCAAAGTCAAGTCCATACTTAGTGCTAAATCCACGAAAAGCATCGATATCCATAAAAGATTTAACACAATCAAACTTAGGTGTCATACCTGACTCCTTACCATCGTCCGAACCCCAATCTTCAGAGTTGCATTTAATTCTTTCCAATAAGTCCAATTTGAAATCAATAGTCTTCAGCATATAAGAACCAACACAGGAAGTATCGAGCAGGTTGCAATCATTGAGAGAAAGTCGAGCATAAAAATTCCGAATAATCAATTCTCTGGAGATCTCATGATTGGGGCATGAATATAAAATTGACTTAAGCCTCCTCCAATCTTGAGCGATGCTTTATCCTTCGTGAGGCCAGAAATTATATATGTAATTACGATCACGGTGAACAAGATGGATAGGATAGAACTTCTGGTGAAATTCCAACTTCAATCGTTTATAATTCCAAGATCTCGTATCATCACATAGCCTATACCATGTCAATGCATCTCCCTTCAAATATAAAGGGAAGACCTTCCTTTTGACAACATCATCGGGAATACCTGGAAGCTTAAATAATCCACAAACTTCATCCACAAAGATAAGGTGTAAATTGGGATGCAATGTTCCATCTCCTACAAATGGATTAGCTAGCAGTTTCTCTATCATACCTGAAGGAATCTCAAAGTAAATATTTTCAAAAAGTTCAGTAGGTTGAGGAGAAACTCTTTGCTCTTCTGGTCAGGGTGAAGATACCCCGAACAAGCCCCTCAAAGGATTAGTTTCCATGGTGACAAGTAACAGAAAATTTCAGCACACTATATAAATGTTTCCTTACCAAGTTCCACTCACCAAAAGTGCTACACTCCCCGGCAACGGCGCCAGAAAAGATTCCTGGTGACCCACAAGTGTAGGGGATCTATCGTAGTCATTTCGATAAGTAAGAGTGTCAAACCCAACGAGGAGCAGAAGGAAATGATAAGCGGTTTTTAGTAAGGTTTTCTTTGCAAGCACTGAAATTGTAGATAATAGATAGTTTTGTGATAAGAAAACTATAACGAGTAACAAACAATGAAAGTAAATAAAGTGCAGCAAGGTGGCCCAATCCTTTTGTAGAAAAGGATAAGCCTGGACAATTTCTTATAGTGAGAAAAGAGCTCCCGAGGAAACATGGGAATTATTGTCAAGCTAGTTTTCATCACGCTCATATGATTCGCGTTCGGTACTTTGATAATTTGATATGTGGGTGGACCAGTGCTTGGGTACTGCCCTTACTTGGACAAGCATCCCACTTATGATTAACCCCTATTGCAAGCGTCTGCCACTACAAAAGAAGCATTAAGGTAAACCTAACCACAACATTAAACGTATGGATCCAAATCAGCCCCTAACGAAGCAACACATAAACTAGGGTTTAAGCTTCTGTCACTCTAGCAACCCATCATCTACTTATTACTTCCCAATGCCTTCATATAGGCCCAAATAATGGTGAAGTGTCATGTAGTCGACGTTCACATAACACCACTAGAGGAAAGACAACATACATCTCATCAAAATATCGAACGAATACCAAATTCACATGACTACTAATAGCAAGACTTCACCCATGTCCTCGGGAACAAACATAACTACTCACAAAGAATATTCATGTTCATAATCAGAGGAGTAATAATATGCATTAAGGATCTGAACATATGATCTTCCACCAAGTAAACCAATTAGCATCAACTACAAGGAGTAATCAACACTACTAGCAACCCACAGGTACCAATTTGTGGTTTTGATACAAGATTGGATACAAGAGATAAACTAGGGTTTTGAGAGGAGATGGTGATGGTGAAGATGTTGATGGAGATTGACCCCCTCCCGATGAGAGGATCGTTGGTGATGATGTTGGTGATGATTTCCCCGTCCTGGAGGGAAGTGTCCCCGGCAGAACAGCTCTGCCGGAGCTCTAGATTGGTTCTGCCAAGGCTCCGCCTCGTGGCGGCGGAGTTTCGTCCCGTAAGCTTGCCCACGATTTTTTTTCCAGGGTAAAAGCCTTCATATAGCAGAAGATGGACACCGGGGGGCACCAGGGGGCCCAGCAGACAGGGGCGCGCCCCGTAGAGGTGGGCGCGCCCCCCACCCTCCTGGCCAGGGTGTGGACCCCCTGAGGTATTTCTTCTGCTCAATAATTCTTATTTATTCCAAAAATAAGTTTCGTGGAGTTTCAGGATGTTTGGAGCAGTGCAGAATAGGTTTCCAATGTTTGCTCCTTTTCCAGCCAGAATTCCAGCTGCCGGCATTCCCCCTCTTCATGGTAAACCTTGTAAAATAAGAGAGAATAGCCATAAGTATTGATATATAATGTGTAATAACAGCCCATAATGCAATAAATATCGATATAAAAGCATGATGCAAAATGGACGTATCACCAGCCGTCCAAATAGAGCGTGATACGGGCTTTTGATTTTGACCACCTCAAAAGTTAACTTCTCAGCCCTGGAATCATGCTCATCTCCAAAGGCCACTTCCAGCTCAATCTTACCCATTGGGTATGCTGACTTACGAGGCACCACTCCATGGAAAATAGTGTTGTATGTCTTGAGATTTTTATCAGTCAACCCCATGCGACGGAAAGTCTCATAATAAAGGATGTTGATGCTATTGCCTCCATCCATGAGCACTTTAGTGAACTTATATCTACCAACTTGAGGTGCCACCACCAAGGCCAAGTGACCCGGATTGTCAACCCAGGGAGGGTGATCCTCCCTACCCCCCTGAATAGGCTACTCGGACCATCTCAAATAATGAGGAACTGCCGACTCAATAGCGTTCACGGCCCTCTTATGAAGCTTCTGGTCCCGTTTGGACAAGCTGGTGGTAAACACATGATACTGTCCACTATTCAGCTGCTTCGGATTACTCTGATATCCAAATTGCTGCTGCTGCTGACCTCCCTGGCCGGATTGCTGATTATAACCACCCTGATTATTTTGAGGGCCTTGAAAGTTGGAATTAGAACCGCCACGCAGGCTATGAAAACCATCGCCGCCTGAGCCGCCGCCTGGCCCATGATTGTTGTCAAACATGTTAGAGTTCTTGAAAGCCTTCATGATCGTACAATCCTTCCACAGGTGAGTGGATGGTTTCTGCTGAGTACCATGCCTTGGACAGGGCTCATTTAGCAATTGCTCAAGAGTGGGACCTGACCCGTTAGACCGAGGAGGTGGTCTTCCCTTACGTCGTTGATTGTTGCCCTGCGCATTGGTGTTAGCCACAAACTCCGAGCTAGCATCAGCCTTACGTTTATTATTGCCTCCTTGATTTGCCGGGTTATGCTAAGGACCCTTGGCATTGCCGTTCTTCTTTCCCTTCCCTGTCTTATCATCGTCAGATTTGGGATCCTTGGTACTATCAGAATCAGCATATTTGACTAGAGCCGCCATCAGCTGGCCCATGTCATTACAATCGCACTTGAGCCGCCCCAGCTTCTATTTCAGAGGCTCAAAACGGCAATTTTTCTCCAACATTAAGACTGCAGAGCCGGCATCCATCTTATCAGATGAATGTATTATGGCTTTGACCCGGTGCACCCAATGGGTCGTGGACTCACCCTCCTCCTGCTTGCAATTAGTCAAGTCCACAATCGACATGGGCTGCTTGCATGTATCCTTAAAGTTCTGAATAAACCGAGCCTTTAACTCTACCCATGAACTGATGGAATTAGGTGGCAGCCCCTTCAACCAAGTGCGGGCCGTTCCATCTAGCATCATGGTAAAGTACTTGGCCATTGGAGCATCACTGACTTCCAGTAGTTCCATGACCATCTCGTAGCTTTCAATCCATGCCCTAGGTTGTATATTGGTCGTGTAATTAGGCACCTTTCGAGGTCCCTTGAAGTCTTTGGGCAAACGCTCATTACGCAGAGCCGGCACCAGACAAGGTACACCTCCAGTCCTAGTGGTCACTCCTGCCTCAATAGAAGTCATGGATAAACCGGAAAAGACTGGTAAGCCGCCCACTGAGCCACCTTCTCAGCCGCCTGCTGAGCCGCCCGCTCAGCCTCTTGACGTATCCTATCCTGGTCAACCAAGTTTGGGACTCCATCCCACGCCGGGTCATGCCTGCACGTGTTGTCACGGCGCCGGGCGTTGCTTGAGATGGCTGTTGAATCCATGTGCCTGCTATAGCTCGGGCTTCGGCTTGGGCGACGGGTCGAATGAATCCTGTCTCGACTATAAGAATATGCCTCCTGCTGCGTCAGAGCCGTCTGAAGAAGTTCTATGACCCTTTGTGTTTCAACCGCCGTCAGAGGGTCGCCATCCACCGGGAGAGCCGCCAACATGCTGCCGCAGCGATCATGTTCTCTAAAGGGTTAGAATAATGACCCGGTGGTGTTGGGACATAGTGAGATGGAGCAGTATTCAGACGAGGAGGTTCCATCACCCGTGGCTGAACCGGCGTCCCAACCTCGGGTGTTGCAACCCAGTTTACCTTCGGCGGGTTACTAGGGCCTCCACCCTATCTGCGGAAGAGGTTTCTAGGATCGTAAACCGGAGGCAGACGGGATTGAGCCTTCTGGTGCCTTCTCCTCATGACCTCATTACATGCATTCTGATCCATCATAACCTGGAAAGCCTCTGATTGAATATGTTGGGCCCGAGCATCCAAAGTCGCCCGCTCTGTGGCCATCCTGACATCCTCTGCTGCTAGGTTTTCCTTGGCTTGTGCTATCTCCTCACGTAATGTGCCACTTCTGCATCGTGTTGAGCTTGACCCGCAAGATTGACCACGGTGGTTAACAGAGTTGTCATCCTATGCATTAGATCCATCAGAACCTGAGCCGGCGGGCATGCAGGGCCTCCTGCCCTGGCTGCCGCTGCTGCCGCTAACTCGGAGGTTATTGCCGCATCAACCATAGAGTTTTGCACGTGTTGCATGCTAGCCATGAAGATCCCAACTTTGCTCAGCGGCTCAAAGGGGTCTGGAATACTGGTGCCATCGGAACAGGCCCCAAGCCCGCCGTCTTGCAGTTGATACAACGAATCTGTCTCACCCGTGGACGACTCACCATCAGAGTAGATGGCCGTTTGACCGCCAGGCATAGATCCTTCAGAAAATTCCCCTCCATAGATGCATCCCATGAAGGCATGCTTCATGGTGAGCTGAGCCCAGGGGGGTCTCACACGCTAAGCCGTCTCGACGATGTCGGTGCAGATGTCCGGCTCAGGGCCCAGCTCGCCGATCTTACCGATGAATATGTAGATTCCACCGAAGGGGACCCGGTACCCGTACTCAATTGAGCCGGCGTCGGGGCCCCAGCGTGCATCATCGATGTAGAGCTTGCCGCGACGACTCTTGATCATCCAGACCACAGCATATCCCTTGAGCCCTTCGAAGCTGCCCTTCAAGAACTCAAATCCACCGTGCGTTGGCCCCTTGGTGGGCGCCAACTGTCATGGAATTGTCACGGCAGATGTCCTAGTGAAAGGACTTAGTCGTGGAGCCATCGCAACTAGGAAGCTTAAAGGGGTTAAAGCGGGACAAAGGACACGGGAGTTTATACTGGTTTGGCCCCTTTCGGTGAGGGTAATGTCTTAATCTAGTTTGAGGTTGGATTGCTTATGTCTCGATTACCAGGGAGCGAATCCGCTTGACCTAGTTCTCGATCTGATGTTACTTGTCCTGAACCGCCGCCGGGTCATCCCTTTATATACAGAGGTTGACGCCTAGTGTCTCACAGAGTCCCGGCCGGCTCATAAACAGTGTGCGGCTCGGTCTCTCTCTATTCCTGCCTTACAATACAAGTTATATACATACGATAGTTTATCTCTACGGGCCTTAAGTCGCCTTTGGGCTTTGGGCCCTTAACTGAACCGCCATCTTCAATCATCGTCTTGGGATTTATGAATCATCATAGGTATAACCCGGCCCCTCCTGGGCGGGTCATACTTAATAGTTATATCTCCAACACATAGCATTAAACTTTTGGATCCAATCGGTCCGTTACGGAATAGCGCATAAACTAGGGTTTAAGATTTTTTCACTCTCGCAACCCATCATCTAATAACTACTCCACAATGCATTCCCTTAGGCCCAAATATGGTGAAGTGTCATGTAGTCGACGTTCACATGACACCACTAAGGGAATCACAACATACATATCTTCAAAATATCGAACACATATCAAGTTCACGTGATTACTTACAACATGATTTCTCCCATGACCTCAAGAACAAAAGTAACTACTCACAAATAATAATCATGCTCAAGATGAGAGGGTTATTAAATAGCATGATGGATCTGAACATATAATCTTCCACCAAACAAAACCATATAGTAATCAACTACAAGATGTAATCAACACTACTAGTCATCCACAAGCACCAATCTATAGTTCTAGTACAAAGATCAAACCCAGGAGATGAGCCTGGGTTTGAGAGGAGATGGTGCTGTTGAAGATGTTGATGGTGATTGCCCTCACCAAGATGGGAGATTGTCGTGGAATTGTCGCGGCAGATGTCCTAATGTGAGGACTTAGTCGGAGCCATCGCAACTAGGTTAGCTTAAAGGGGTTAAACGGGACAAAGGACACAAGAGTTTTATACTGGTTCGGCCCCTTGCTGCGAAGGTAACACTACAAAAAAAATACACTTCCGTGATGATACGTGTTTGTCACAGTAGGTCACGTTTTTTGTCATGCATGTACATCCATGACAAATTTATGACAGAATCAAGATAGTCATACCTGTGCTGTCGTAGAAGTGTTCCATGACATTACCAAAATTATCATCACAGAAGTGTCCACTTCCATGATGATAAATCCCACGTCACAGAAGTGCTTTCGTCAAGGGTGACCGACACATGGCATCCACCGTAACGGAACGCCGTTAAGCTATCGGGTCGGATTTTGGATCCGATAACCCGTTAACAGCCCCGACCAATGGGAAATTTCCACGTGTAAAATTCTGATTGGCTGAAGGGAATACCTGTCAGCTCGTCAGTGGGCCAGATGTTGCCCATCCATTGGAGGAAACATGCCTATGGTACGTTGACACATGCCTGGGCCCAACAAAGGCCCATATAGGTTAAAAAGGCCGGCCCAGTCAAAGGCCCGTAGAACTTAATCAGGTACTAGTGGGCCAGCCCAATAACGGCCTGCTTAATAAAGGCCCATTTACAACCCGAAACCAGATCTGCCCCGTCAATTGTTCGCCTAATATTTGGGCCCATTTACGGCCCGAAGCCAGATCTGGCCCGTTAATTGTTTGCCCAATATTTGGGCCCATTTGCAGCCCGAAGCCAGATCTGGCCCGTTAATTGTTCACCGAATATTCGGGCCCGGCTACAGCCCAGTGACTTTCGGCCTGTTAGAGGCCTGATGTAGACATGGGCCCATTTCAGCCCAGTGTGACTTTCGGCCTGGGAATGGCCCGTGCTGCCCATGGGCCATATATGATCCGACAGGACATCGGGCCCACTAACGGCCCGTGCTAAAGGTGGCAATAGTTAAGCCCAACATGACTTTGGGCCTGTTTAAGGCCTATCGCGTAATTCGGCCCGTTGATGCCTGTACTAAGCTTTCGGCCTCTTAAAGGCCCATGATATCAGTGGGCCAACTAAGGCCCGAGATATGTTTCGGCCTGGTAACGGCCCTTGAGCTAACTGGGCCCATAATGGCCAGGTCTACATTTCGGCCTGCTGAAGGCCCGTGGACGACTAGTGAAAACTGAGGCCCAACATGCATTTTGGCCTGCTAAAGGCCCGTGGTTTCATCTCGGCTATAACAGGCCAGTACAATATTCAGCCTGTTAATGGCCCAGCGCTACCTGGGCCGAACTAAGCACTGGGTCAACAAAAGGCCCAACTAAAATATAGGCCGGTGTAAGTTTGGGCCTGGCGCAAAGTGTGAAGGCCCCAATCATTCGGGCCCCAGAAAGACGCAGGCCGGCCAATTGTGGCCCGTTATCGAATGTTTCGGCCCGGTCGACTATATTTGATTTTTTTTCAGATAGTGAATGATGGAAGTAACTAGTAGGAATTAAGAACAAACATACTCTACAAAATAAAGAAATTATGGCATAGTAACTAAGAATAAACCTACACTATACAATAAAAGGATATAAGGTATATTACATCCACTGGGCATCGAAGTTCGCCACCAGTGATCATAAAGCGCAACGAAGAAGCAGATTACAAAAACTGGGCACCATTGCAGCGTAACAAAATAATACTATACCGAGACCACTTCCAAGACAGTTCAAGAAAGGTTAGATTTGCGGGGGAACTGCTGCGCAAGATGCTGAGCAAGGTTGTGAGACCGGTCTAGCATGTCGGTCATAGCTTCCAAGTGTAACTGTTTAGCGATGAGGTTCTCATTGGTGTTCTCCGCAATCTTTCTTAGAGATAGGACTTCAAGTCGAAGTTGAGTTGCAGAATGCCTTTCTGCTAGAACTTGGGACTGAAGAAGTCGAACTGATTCAGATAATGAATTCTATGAGCTTGTCTGACTGTTAGTCTCAAGTAACTTGAACACTGCATCAAGACAAGACTTTGGGGTTGTCTCGCTATCTTCAAGATGTTTTGCCTTCTTTGCTGCAATATATGTTGGGTTTGTCTCACAGCCTTTAGCAGACTTGTGCATGCCATCAGGCATATCACCCTGAAACAAAGCAGAGAGATGACAGGTTTTGCACGTGTATAAACAAAGATGATAACTGTTCTGTCAATTCTATCCAATTTCAAATTAGAAAATAAAGAGTAAGTTCAAAATATCAATAGCATAATTTGGAATTGTTCATAATGCAGGGAGCTTCACCACACTACTGGATTACCATGTCAACATAACAAGCATAGATGAAGGGCAAAGAAAATCATTGTATCTATTTTGGATAATGTGCATGGCATGTTGTTCATATCATCAGCCGCATCAGTAAGATAAAACAGGAGATGACAAGGTGCAAATGTGGGCTGTTTCACCACACACTGGATTATAGATCCACAAAACCAAGCATACATATAGGGAGTATTAAGTAATGTGCATGGTATGAATAAGAAATTTGGTTTTACAAGTAAAACTTAGAACTTACGGTTCTTACGAACATGCATTTTGGTAGAAACAGCAAACTAAACAGTAGTAAACGATAGGGAGTATGAGAAAATTAAACAGCAGTTGAGGATAAAGGCGTTAGAAGTACTGACTTACATTAACAGTTAACACTGGCTTTATAATGCCCTTCTCCATGTCAAGGGAAGAATAAGTCAAGAATTTCATCACATAATCTTCTTCATAAGCATTGCCTGTACTCTACATTTTGTAGAGAGTAATTATAGATATGATAATACTGGAAGGGATAGAGGATAATGAAGATAATATGCAGATTGATGCTACATAATCAACTACCAATCCCTGGAAGTACAAGCGTTACAGGACAAAATATACTGAAAAGAGCAATGGGCTACACTTCTGCACTAACATTGTGTGTGTATTCTACTTGTTGGTAACATTAAATATAGATCTGATATTTTTTAGTAAATGGTGGGCGAGGGAGATAAGATGCGGAATGCTACAAAATGAACCAATCCCTCTTCCCATAATACAAGAGTGTTTTGAACACTGGTGTACTGTACAGAACATTCTTATATTATGGGACGGAGGGAGTAGCTGTTAATGTAAGTACAGTGATAGACCACATTCAGTCCTTACAAGAGGACTGCTGAGCTAAACCTCTTCAAAAGCATTGGGTTGATTCTAAATTTGCGTAAGAGTCCATACGGATCTTATAATGTCCACCAAATGGGCGATTACGAGGCTAACATGTGCAGTGATGCTACATAATCAAATAGCTATGAAAGTAAGTATGGTCATACAGGGCAAGAGGTACTCGCGAGAGCAATGCAGTGTGCAGTATAGTTGCGAGATTCTGTGGTCCCTTGAGAATGAATGGTCTTCTGCTAACAGTTTTCGTACAAGTGAGACATTAAGGCAAATGCAGAAATGTAGTTCAAATTGTGATGTAATAGCATAGACAGTACCTTACGATGTAGCCGAGACCAATGTGTAACAAGATTATTCCAGTCACCGTCGGATAAATGTAGCACCGGAGACTTTACAGAAATTTCATTCAGAGGCTTGCCATTGAAGTGTGCTTGCCTCGGGTAGGAACGATACTTCATCAACGAGTGCTTGAAAAGAGCAACCAACTCTTGCTCATAATCACAATCCAGTTTGCTCCTCGCCTATTTAAAAGAATGAAATCTTGTGTCTTCTGTCAACAGAAACATATGCAGTAATGACCATGAATAACATTAGTACATTACTTACGCGTAAGTTGCGGAGGAAGACTGGAAATTGTTCTGTGTCTGCGGTATAATCTTTCCATGAAGGAAAGATGCGCACAAAGTTCCTGAAAACAACATAAGCTTCGTCTTCTAAACTGGGAAGAAATGGAACAGGGTCGTATTTGCTGCAATTGGGGCTCTCTCTGGTTCGAAAAGGGATTTGGCAACTGGATTTAGTGTACTCTTTGCTGGAATGGGGGTTTTGCGTCGTACAACTGGTGCTATGTCAACTGGCATAATCATACTGTTTGCTGCAGTTGGGGTCTGCTGAGTTGGGGCATCCGAAATGACCAGTGTAGTAGGGCTAGAGTCTGCTAGAGTTGGGGTATTTTGTGGGTCAGGTGATATTGCAACTACACCTAATGGGCTATTTGATTTATCAGGTGCCATTACCTTTACCAAATACTTTGCTTGTCCTCCTCCACGATCAGCAATCGCCCTCTTCGTTTTGAACGTCTGATATACAAGAACAGCATTTGAATGGATAAATATGGTATGATGACAGATGGAATATGTACTGAAAATGGATAGGCAGGGAGTATTCACATACACGATGTGTACACTAAGCTAATGGCAGTTCAACAAAGTAGAAGCAACGCGAAGCATCAGTTGCAAGATATGTGCGAGCAATGTAACCTTGGAAAGTTAGAGCAAGTACCTTGATGGGTGAATAAGATAGGGAATCTTCCTATGACTCCTCCAATAGGGAGCTACATTGACTTAGGTCTCCCTCTAGCTCAGAATCACTGTTAGGATCATATTTTGAGCATGAATCTGTAGGTGGAGAGCGTTTGCATTGCATTGCATCCAGACTTGATTTCAGTCCCTTAATGCCAAGTTTGACAGCCATGGCATTGTTCTGCTTTATTCTTTTCATGCACGCAAGCTCATAATCATTATGATGTTGTTCAGAATCTGAGATTCATGAAAACATAAAAAGTAGTCAGATTATCTATGGAATGCATTGTGGATTCAACTCGGAGAGTGTCTCCCTATAAACCCCTGCATATGCAAAGTTGACCTCCCCAACCATGCTGACCAGACCACACACAGAAATACAAACCCCTTATGTCTCTATAACAGGCAGGCACACATTTCAAAACTGAAGTAGGAACATTAGAATCATATGAAATTCGTATTTGAACAAATAAACTAAGAAATTATGAGTGGCATAATGTTAGCTTCAAGGGTGGAGTGTTGGTAGTGCAACACAAAGCAAGTAGGCAGATTGTATTCCATGTAAAAGATTGAAACCTATGTAAAAGCTGGAAATGACACTTTCTTTCTATACAATGCAGTGTTCGTTACCCACACATGATGGAAGAGATCACATAGAGAAATACTATTCACTCAGGTCTACGGTTCCAGTATTTAGAAATAGGGTGGTCCACCCTAAAAGAATATTGACAACAAATATGACAAGGCAAGCATAGATGTAGTGAATCAATCATTTACTTGTGAGCTTATTAGGACAAGTATGCAGAATTGTAACTGCAATAAGAGACCGTCCAAAATCTGAATGAAGAAGTTTGTCTAGCACTTATTGTTTGCAACTAATCGACGTGAATAATTGGATATTATATCGAATGAGTAAGAAAGACAAGTAAAATTGTCAACAAACCTGGCTTGCAGTAGTAATCTGGGTCAATGTCACTACGACCAACAATCCAAAATGACTAGTTTCTGTTCCGAGGGCCGGAATTTTGAAAACCCTGTGAACTTTAGAGGTACTAAAGATTACCGAAATACATCTGAACCATTAAGTGTAGGTAGCACTGAGCACACAACAAACCCTAATGTTAGTCCTGGCCTCCTGTTAGTCCGGCGTCTCCTCCTAGAGTCATGTCGTTCGGGGACGGCAAGTTGCCAGCGAGGCAGGCGGCTGGGGGCGAGTAGAGATCGAAAGCGCGCAGCAGAACAGAGGGGAATCAGGGCCTGAGATGACCCAAAATCCCAGGGTGGGCCGGCCCACCGTGGGCACCCTGTAGAGATACACACCCGAGCGGCGAACATGCATTTTCGAAACTAATTTAGGAACATTTAGCTGACCAATTAAACAACTCTGTTCTAATAATATCAGATTCGTATTTGAACATCTAAGCTTGTTTAGCTTGATGCGTGGAGCAGTGTTATTATGACACGAAGCACGTATTCTGATCGTATAGTGATCATAAAAGGGGGAAACTCTAAGCATATTTTTTTAGCAAAAGAGGGTTTTCCATCCGGTTTCTATTAAAGAAACCACCACGGAACCAACATGATCAATTAAACCCTAAGCATGATCAATTAAACCGTATTATGGCTGTGCCATGGCAGATTTGAAGCTGCAAACTGGAGAAATGATATTTAGCATCCATTGTTTGCTTCGAACCAAGAACTAAATTCTAAGAGCTGAAAAGAAAGTAGAGTAACCAAGTTAAGATCTATTTTCTGGTTGAGATCAAAAAGTTGAGGAGATATGAAGTACCACCTCTCTTGCGGCGCCGTGTAGGCATCGGGGTTGCGATGGCTGTCGGTGGTGTTGAAGCAGATCAGCGACAGTAGATGGGTGCATCGGGGGATAAGTCCCGTTGCGGTGGAAGAGAAGGTCGTGTGAGCGGCCCCGGTAAAGAGGACGACGGCGCCAATGAAGCGAGAGGACGCGATGCAAGGCTATTGGTCCATCGCCGTGGATGAGAAACGTCCATCTCTAGCAGTGGACGACGTGGTCTTGGTAGGCGCTCCGGCATGGTGGAGGATGGTGGCGATGGATGTGGTGGAGGACGGCGGCGATGGATGGTGTGGCGGATGGAGGTTGGTGTGGGGATGGGGTGTTCTAGTGCGGACGGTGTATGAATGGGAAAATGGAGGGAGAGGTAGGGGAACCATGTTTTTGGGACGCGCCTATCTGAAATATGGGAAAGTTACGAACTTAGCCCCCATTTAAAATTTGGACGTCTCGTCGGTTGGGGATAGGACGGTAATCTCGCATCTCGCCAATATTTGCCCAGAGCGATTTCGGGTGAGGAGAGGGTGGTTGGCGCCCATGGTTGGCGCCCACGGTGTATGAACGGGGCTGACAGGTAGGGCGGTTGTGTCACGTCTGAGTGAAGTTACAAACCTGCCCCTATTGAAAATATTTGCCTACATCGATTTCAGCCGACTCGAGTTTGTTTTGCCGCCCACCGTGTATGAATGGGGAATGGAGGGAGAAACAGAGGTCTTTTGGACGAGCTTGAATCAAATGTGTTTTGCCGCCCATGTTTGACGCCCACCGTGTCGGAATGGGCTCAGAGGCGGTCGTGTCACGTCTAATTGAAGTTACTAACCTACCCTTATTTAGAGCAGTGAAAATCGGGCCGATGGATTGTCCGTGTAATGGGTAGACAGTAATTTCCATCTCCCAAACACTTGTCTTCGGGCAGCCGGCGTGGGAGTGGACATTTTGCATCTTCTTTCGAATTTTGGGACAATAAGCATCCACGTTTACCCTAGCAATTAAATTCGAATCCATTTTGTATTCCTATATGAATCTTTATAAATCGTTCTATGTGTTTTTATATATCTTCAAAAGGATGACAAAGATGTATTCCACTGTCATATATGAATATGGTTTACAAATGCCGATACTCAAATTCAGAAACTAGTATCCAGTTTAAGGTGAATTCAGATATTTGGAACACTTCATATCCAACTCAAATGTCACGCGCAGCATAATGTGTACTCCCATTTAGATATGTACACAAGCGATGTATGAAGATTCAAATACCGAGTCAATGAACCAAGAATGTACAGAACTAACAGACATATAAACGCTTATAGAGTATATGGATGAATAATATCAACTAACATACATAAGCCAGGACGCTGTACTTTTTTTGGCTACAACAGTATCTTTTTTTTAGCCAGCATCTTGGCCCTTTCCGATGCGTGCCACGGTCCATCTATACTACTACTATTGCTGAATGCACATTCAGCCCGATTGGCATATTTGTAGGTCTGGCACAGCAATCCAAATGAAATGTGTCCGAGTCTTATCAATTAATACAGACTTGTGCTCAAATAAAATTACAAACCAAAAAACAAAAAAAAATATTACATAATCTCTAAAACAAATGGTTTGATTGATTACATGAACAGACAACACAAAGGTTATTCAACTATGGAAAGAACATTTCACCTATGATTTACCAAGTAGGAATTTAATTTCCTTTTTTCCTTCAGGACCTTAACAATCTGGTCAGTCTCTGCTTACTTCGTTTTGAAATCCACCAAATATTTAATGGTTGTCTTGAGTACTGCTTGTGATTGTGCTGTTTGCTTCCTCAACATGTCAACTTCATCTCTAAGTGCAGAAGCAGAATTTCTTTCTACCACTAATTTAGCCTCTAGAGCATCAGCAGTTGGCAATTCATAATGCACGATTGGGCCGGTGTGTCAGTGTACTAGAACAGGGGTACCCTAGTACCCCGAACTTGTGCACGGGCAGTTGCAGCGCCCCGTGGCAAGGCTTGCCGGGCAACCGCCAAGGTCCTCCGTGGTTCCCTTGGAGCCATTCAAGAACAAAGTATTTAAGCTCAGCAGACAAGGCCCCGGCAAGAGGAGCTTGCCGGGAAGGCCAACCAAGGCATCCCAAGGAACTTGCCGCGATGCGCCACGCGTCCCGGCAAGGCAACAAGGCCCCGGCAAGAGGAGCTTGCCGGGAAGACCAACCAAGGCATCTCGAGGCCCGGTGAGCGACAAGCTTCCGGACCCGACAAGACAACGGCCGCGGCAAGGCGCTTGCCGCGGCAGGTGGCCACTTTGCGCCCACGCTCCAGCGCATCCACCAACGTGTCGCTCTGGGGGCCTCTCCAGGCGCGCGCGGCGGAAGGCTGTGAAGCCAGCGGTGCGCAGTGGCATGCGAAGCTGACAAGACTGCCATCGTGGCGAGCGGTGGCGTCCCTGACGGTACTTTTCTGCACTGTTTGGGCGACGCAGACGGGCATTTAATGCCCTTGTCCCCTGCCGTCAGGGTTAGGTAGGGTGCACTGTACAAGTAACTATACCAACCACCTCTCTTTTTACACTTCTACCCTTCTCTGCGTTGCCACCTGTCGGTGACCCCTTGAGCATATAAAAGGTGGCCCATGCGCAACGTAGAGGGTGTTCGGATCATTCGGAAGCCAGAAAAACACTTAGCTCACTCTCGAGCAAGAACATAATACAATCAGACAAGCAGCAGTAGGAGTATTATCTCTCCGGAGAGCTCCGAAGCTGGGTAAACCGCTCGTGTGCTTCGCCTCGATCCGCTCTTCGTGCGACCTCCGCCCCCCGCCGAACCGAAAGGGGCCACGGTCCGCCGGCCCCATAGGTGTTCGTGGATCAGCTTCCCCGACATCTTTGGCGCGCCAGGGATGTACGAAGACCTGCCGGATGCGTGGCTGCTCTCAGCAGGTTTATCTCTAGATCTGCTGAGTGCGCCCTGCCATTTTTCAAAATATTGAAAAAGGCAGGTCCAATGTAATGGACTCCGGAGGCGGAGGCTGCGCTGCAGGACTTGAAGAGATACCTGTCCTCCACTCCAACACTTGTCGCACCTAGGCCACAAGAGAAGTTGCTGCTATATATAGCGGCAACCAATCAAGTGGTTAGTGCTGCGTTAGTGGAGGAGAGGGAGGCGGATGATGAGCCGGCAACCACGGCAGATGCATCCAGCGACAAGCAGGGGGCTTCGCCGACAAGCTCTGGTCCCGACATGGATCTGCGCAGGAGCATGACAAGATGCAGAAGAGAATGGTGCAGCGCCCAGTTTACTTTGTCAGTTCCCTTCTGCAGGGGGCTAGATCAAGGTACTCTGGTGTGCAGAAATTGCTTTTCGGCCTTCTCATGGCCTCGAGAAAGATGCGCCATTACTTCCAAGCACATGAGATCACAGTTGTCACTCGCTTTCCGTTGAAAAGGATACTGCAAAATCCAGAAGCAACAGGCAGGATTGTCGAGTGGGCGCTAGAACTGTCAAGCTTTGGCCTCAAGTTTGAAAGTACTTCAACTATCCAAAGCAGAGCATTGGCAGAATTCATAGCAGAGTGGACGCCGACACAAGATGAAGAAATTCCAGAGACGAGCATCCTCGTCAAGGAAGCGAGCAAAGAGTGGCTGATGTACTTTGATGGTGCCTTCTCGCTGCAAGGCGCCGGTGCGGGCGTGCTGCTTGTCGCACCCACGGGAGAGCACCTCAAGTACGTAGTCCAGATGCACTTTCCCAAGGAGCAAGCAACCAACAATACTGCAGAGTATGAAGGATTGCTTGCCGGTCTCAGAATCGCAGCGGACCTTGGGATCAAGAAGCTCATTGTCAGGGGTGACTCATAGCTTGTCTTCCGCCAAGTGAACAAGAACTATCAGAGTCCATTGATGGAAGCATATGTTGATGAAGTGAGAAAGCTAGAAGAGCACTTTGACGGCCTACAGATGGAGCATGTTCCGAGAGCTCAAAATGACATTGCTGATGGCATGTCGAAGTGCGTCGCACTAAAGTTACCTGTGGAACTAGGGATCTTTGTGCTCAAGCTGACTCGACCATCTGTAACGCCATCAACTGGACAGAACAAGAAGAGGAAGTTGATTTCTGGTGACTATTTTCCGGCCGAGCTCCCTGAAGCCGCCGCCAAGAAGGTCCCTGTCAGGACCCCGACTCGATGTCACATCGATCTAGTCTGTAACACCTCATATCACTTTGCGGCCTCACACACGGTATCCCCACGGGTGTCGCCTTACCTTTGCCCGGGACCGTTTGTGCCTTTTGGCTCACGTATATGATAGTGCCGCTAGCATCCACATGATAAGGAGCCCGGGCTGACATGACTAGTCGTAAACCCAAAGTGGCACAGACTTACAGGGACAGGCATTCATGACCCAGCTTCGAACGTGTCGGTCAACAGCAAGTGGGTCCGGGCTGTAGCACTGGGCTAGCAGAACTCCGGTAAACCGGGCTGTAGCGGGCTAACAGGACTCCGGTACTCAATGCGTGACATTTCCCCGAAGGGACAGACACCGGAACAAAGAAGGACACATGCCGGCCAGCCTAAGTGTTCCAGAGCAGTAGCAAGCTACCATGGCTCGGCGGTAACACTAGGAGACATTTCCCGGTAAGAGAGGCTACTAAAGATAAACGACTAGATAGTCAGATCCCACACATACCAAGCATTTCAATCATACACACAATATGCTCGATATGTGCAAATACAACAAGGCATCACAACATGACTCTACGACACAAGTACTTTATTTAAGGCTCAGAGAGCCATACATTACATACACAAAGGTACGGGTCACACGACCCAACATCAAGTCATACAGTCATACAAACCAGCAGCGGAAGTAACTTGTCTGAGTACAGACAAATAGAAAATAAAAGAGGCTTGGAAAGCCTAGCTATACTACGTGGTCCTTCACAAGCTCAGGATCACCACCTGGGTCTTAGCCTACTCATTGATGTCAACGTCTACGTAGAACCCATCAGAAGGGGTTGCAGCGTCTTCTGTAAAAATGTAAATTATAGCATCATGAGTACAAAGGTACTCAGCAAGACTTACATCAGATCCTATATACATGCACATTATCAAGAAGGGTTGGTGGAGTTGTTGCAGCAAGCCAGCTTTGACTCTTGGCTAGGCTAACCTACGAGACTCCAATTTGAAACGGTTTTGCGTACACGAGTCCACTACTCACCAATTCAATACACTACCGAGGATCCACCTCCGTCTTCCTATGGAAGAGCCATCCTCGGCACTCACACTTGTCTTGAGGCTTTTAGTAGTTTCCATTTACTTGTCTATGAACTGTACAGGCAACCAAGTAGTCCTTTACCGCGGACGCGGCTATTCGAATAGATCATGATAACCCTGCAGGGGTGTACTTCTTCATACATGCTCTCACCACTTACCGTCGTTTACACGACATGTACTCGGCAACCTTCTAGCGGAAGCCCAACGTGGGTGTCGGCCACGACCTACCTAATCACCTAAGTCTCTAGTCTAGGTTTATTGCCTATTCGGGTTCCATCCATGAGGAGATCCGGCCGAGGTATCGCTCACAGCCCCAAACGATGTGAACAGGGTTCCCGAGATACCTAACGGGTATTCGGTACACCGTGCCACGTACCTACCGCATCACAGCCCACCCCTACGGTCAGCGCTGTCCACGGCCTCCAGTATACTACAAACGCCAGAAACTACTTGCAACTCCTGGACAGAGAACTAGGGTGAATAAGAAGTCGAGAGGGTCCATTGGTTTCGGGCCCAATGCATGGTAGTAGCTGAATCTTAAATCACACATACAGATCTCAGTGCTTAATGTCGGCTTCAATGAAACAACCCACCATGTACTCCTACATGGCCTCTCATCGATACCTTTACCAAATCATGTTCACCACACCACTTTCATTACCGACATAATCATTTCACTCTAGTCCATCACCCAGATGAACCAGACCTGACACGACTCTAAGCATAGCAGGCATAGCAAGGTAGGAACAACACATACATATGGCTCAATCAACTCCTACACATGCTAGTGGGTTTCATCTAGTTACTGTGGCAATGACAGGTCATGCAGAGGAAGTGGGTTCAACTACCGTAGCACACAGCAGTTTGAAACGCGTTGTCTTAATGCAGTAAAAGAGAGCAGGAGCGAGAACATGGGATTGTATCGATATGATCAAATGGTTGGTTGCTTGCCTGATGGTTCGATGCACTGATATGGTTCTTCGTTAGGGTAATCACGGTACTCCTCGGAGGCAGATCCTGCCGCAAAGAACACCGATACACAACCATCACCAAACAATGTGCAACAATATGATGCATGCATGAAACATGGCAATATGAGTGTGTTGGGCTAATGCAGCTAAGACCAGAAGGGTTTGAACCAATTTGAATCAAAGATTCAAATTTCAAACTCAAACATGGCCCTTTAAAGTGTTTTTCCTTGTTCTGCATTAAACATCAAGTTAACTTGTTTAGTCATGCATGAAAATAGTACAGATGGATAGATTGGATTTTTCTGATCATTTTTCATATATAATTTGTCTGATTTGGAGTTACAGAATAAAAGTTATGAATTTTTGAAGCTTAATTATATTCTGGAATTTCCTATAATAGAATAATTCCAGAAAATCAATTATTGCGTCAGCCTGACATCAGTGTGACGTTAGCAGGTTAACGGAACACGTCAGGGTCAAACCTGACAGTGGGTCCCGCATGTCAGGGTGATTAAATTAATTAAAGTTTAATTAAAACTAAACCTGTTTAATTAACAGGGCTGGTCCCCACCTGTCATTGACTCAGGGGAGTCAACCAGGGCCCACCTGTGGTCAAATCCGGGTCGGCTGCACCGGCGTTTAGCCGCCGGCGAGCCCGACGCGGCGGCGGAAGTGATTTTTGCCGTTCCGGCAACCAAACGAGCCGCGGAGGGCACCGGAGAGGAGCTGAGGTCGAGCCGCAGCTCTTGGTGGAGTCCGTTGGGGTCGGGGTGGCCGGAGTTGGCGCCGGCGACGACTTTGGCGGCCACCGGAGTTCGGCCAAAGTCGAACTTGTCGCTAGGGGGATCGGTGAGGTGCGGGGAGTGCACGGTTGGGCCTAACACAGCATGGTGAGTGCGTTGGACACCGCGGGTTGGCCGGAGGATGGCCGGAAGCACGTCGGCGACGAGATCCACGGCGGTGCGTGCGTGTGATCTTCGTGCGGTGGCTACACGGCTCGGGAATGAGAGAGAGAGGGTCGGAGAGGTAGCTAGGCTCACAGCGCTCCCGTAGAGGCCACCGGCGGGGTCGGGGACGAGCTGAGGCGGCGACGGCGTTGAAGGGGATCTCCGGCGACGGCGAGCTCGGGCGAGGTCGGTGCGGTGGTCTCGGGCCGCACGAGCACACGGGGCTCGGCTAGCTCGATGAAGTGGACGGCGGCGGAGCTCCTGGACACGGCGGCACGGCGTGGGGTTGACGGAGGGCGTGGCTACGGCGAGGGGGTGGCGGCGATGGCGTCGGCCATGGCGTGGGAGAGCGAGGGAGAGGAGCTGGAGGGGAGAGGGGGTGTCTGGGAGGTTCGGGGGAGAGAGGGAGGCCGATTCACGGCGTTAGCCGGGCGAGGGAGGCGGCGAGGCGGCGAGCAGGTGCGTGGCACCCATGCGGTGCTCGCCGTCGAGCACCTGCCTGCCTGCCTGGCCGGCAAGCAGCTCGCTGGCGCGGTGCTGGGCTGGGCCGGCAGGTGGGCCGGTGCTGGGCGACAGGTAAGCCTTTTCCCATTTCTTTCTGTTTTCTGTTTTTTATTAATACTTCTGCCACTTTGTTGAATTAAATAAAATACTTGGGCAACTCCAAAAATCACCAAACTACTCCTGGTCCATAGTTGGATTATTTCCAACATGAAACATTTTGGTTTGGAGTTATTTGAGCAATTAATTATTTTATATAATTTTAAATGCCCAAATTCAAATACTTATGATTTAATTCAAAAACCCTAAGATGGCCTAGGAAAATGTTCACCACTTTTGGCAGAGGTTCTGAACCAAGACAAAAATGATGGGCATTTTAGAAGGGCATTTCAGGTTCATTGAAAAAGTTTTTAGTAAACCCTAATTGGTTTCAGAGGGGACTGGGGGTTCTGTCATCCCCATTTCAGGTTTCTGATGAAAGAGTAAACATGATGCAACACTCTAATGCATGGCTAACTAGGATGTGACAACTCACCCCCACTCAAAAGAATCTCGTCCCGAGATTTGGGTTCTTCCGGAAAGAAGGCGGGATACTCAAGTCGAAGATGATCCTCCCTTTCCCAAGTTGCTTCATCCTCAGAATGGTGCGACCATTGAACTTTGAGAAACTTGATATTATGACGTCGAGTGGTACGCTCGGCCTGATCAAGGATACGAATGGGGTACTCTCGATATGTAAGATTATCTTGGAGATCAAGCGTTTCGTGGTCCACTCCGCGGATAGGATCCGAGAAGCAACGCCTGAGTTGAGAAACGAGGAAGACATCGTGGACTCTGGAGAGGTGCGGAGGTAGTTCCAACTGGTAGGCAACTTCTCCTCGTTTGGCGAGAATGCGAAAAGGTCCAATGTAACGAGGAGCCAATTTGCCTTTGATACCGAAACGATGGGTTCCCTTCAGAGGGGTAACCCAAAGTTAAGCCTTCTCGTCAATCTCGAAAGTCATAGCCTTATGTTTTCGGTCATATTGACTCTTCTGATGGGATTGGGCTGTTTTCAATTTTTCACGAACGATGCGAACTTGCTCTTCTGCTTCCTGAATCATATCCGGGCCAAAGAATTGTCTTTCCCCGGTCTCTGACCAGTTAAGGGGTGTTCGACACCGTCGTCCATAGAGAACTTCAAAAGGGGCTTTACCCAAGCTAGATTGATAGCTGTTGTTGTAAGCGAATTCGGCAAATGGAAGGAACTTCTCCCAATCCATTCCGAATGAGATAACAGAGGCTCGTAGCATGTCTTCTAGAATCTGGTTGACGCGTTCCACTTGACCACTCGACTGAGGGTAGAAAGCGGTGCTAAAGGAGAGACAGGTTCCCATAGCATTTTGGAAACTTTCCCAAAATCGAGAGGTGAAAAGACTTCCTCGATCCGAATTAATTTCCAAAGGAACACCATGGAGAGACACTATCCGGGAGATGTATAAGTCTGCCAATTGACTAGCGGTTATACTCTCACGAACAGGTAGGAAATGGGATACTTTGGAAAGACGATCGACAACGATGAAGATAGCATTATTCCCTCTCTTGGTCCTGGGAAAACCGGTAATGAAATCCATACCAACTTTATCCCATTTCCATTCGGGAATAGCTAAGGGTTGAAGGGTGCCAGCAGGCCGTTGATGCTCTGCTTTTACACGACGACAGACGTCGCAATTAGCAATATACTGAGCAATTTCTCTCTTCATCCTAGTCCACCAGAACCTTTGGCGTAGGTCCTGATACATCTTAGTACTACCGGGATGAATGGTGAGAGGAGATTCATGAGCTTCCTTAAGGATCAATCGCCTCAGGTTTCGCACCTTGGGAACCACTAGTCGATTCCCGAAGTATACGACCCCTTGATCATCAATGGAGAAACAATTCGCAACTCCTTTCTTGATGTTTCTCTTGATGCGGGAAATTCCCGGATCTACCTTCTGTGCTTTGATGATCTGATCCGTAAGGGTAGGTTTCGCCACCAAGGTGGAAAGAAAACCTTGAGGAACAATGTGAAGATTAAGCTTCCGAAATTCCTCATGGAGAAGCGGTTGACTTTGTTGTAACATCAGGTTGTTACAATAGGATTTACGACTTAGTGCATCAGCCACGACGTTGGCTTTTCCTGGGGTGTAAGTTATTCCTAAGTCGAAATCTGTGATCAACTCAACCCAACGTCTTTGCCTGAGATTCAAATCCGGTTGGGTGAAAATGTACTTCAGACTTTGGTGATCAGTGAATATTTCGCAACGGTTACCGAGGAGGTAATGTCGCCAGGTCTTAAGTGCATAGACTACGGCTGCAAGCTCTAGATCATGCGTAGGATAATTCTCCTCATGTGGGTGCAATTGCCGTGAAGCGTAGGCAATTACGTGTCGATCTTGCATGAGAATGCAACCTAGTCCTTGTCGCGAGGCGTCGCAGTAGATAACAAAGCCTTAGAGAAGTCTGGCGGTATCAGAACGGGAGCAGAAGTCAGTCGTCTTTTCAGTTCCTGAAAGCTGTGCTCACATTGTGGAGTCCATTCGAACTTCTTATCTTTCTTGAGGAGTTCGGTTAGAGGTTTGGAAACTTTGGAGAAGTTTTCGACAAAGCGACGACAATAGCTCGCTAAGCCCAGAAAACTCCGAACTTGCTTGACCGATTCAGGTGGAGTCCAATTAAGGACGGCTTGAACTCGCTCAGGGTTAACAGCAATACCTTTACCAGATATTACATGACCCAGATAGGTCACTTCTGACAACCAGAATTCACATTTAGAAAATTTGGCATAAAGGCGATGCTCTCGAAGTTTCTTCAACACTAGCCTTAGATGTTCGGCATGTTCCTCCTCGTTCTTGGAGTAGATGAGTATATCATCGAGATAAACTACGACAAATTTATCCAAATACTCCATGAAGATTGAGTTCATTAACCGAGAAAAGGTGGCTGGAGCGTTGGTTAATCCGAAGGACATGACGTTGTACTCGTATTGGCCATAACGAGTAACAAAGGCCGTTTTAGGAATGTCCCCGTTTCTGATTTTGATTTGATGGTAGCCCAACCTCAAATCCATTTTGGAGAAGACTGAGGATCCGGCGAGCTGATCATACAGGTCGTTGATCCTGGGAAGCGGATATTTGTTCTTGATTGTGACCAAATTGACAGGTCGATAATCTACAACCATCCGGTCCGTACCATCCTTCTTCTTGACGAAGAGGACGGGGCAAGCCCATGGAGATGAACTAGGTCGGATGAAACCCTTTTTCAAGGACTCATCGAGTTGTTTCTTAAGCTCGGCTAGTTCTAGTGGTGCCATCTTATAGGGTCTTCTAGCTATCGGAACGGTTCCTGGAATGAGGTCTATTACGAACTCAACATCCCTGTCAGGTGGAACACCTGGCAATTCCTCTGGGAAGACATCTGGGAAGTCACGGACTACCGGAACATCCTCAAGGTCTGGCAAAGGGCTGGCGTTAAGAGAATATAATTGTCGCTTGGCTAATCGGGTCAAAACATTGACTATCTTCCCCGAAGGATGAGTGAGTTGAACAGTCCTAGTGAAGCAATCAATTTTGGCATGATGAGCTGACATCCAGTCCATACCCAAAATGATATTAATATCTGAAAATTTGAGAGCTATCAAAGATGCGAGGAAAACTAGTCTGTCGACTTGGATTTCATTTCCATGGCTTACTCTAGAGGTTTGCCATTTGGATCCCGGAGTTTGAATTACCATAGAGGTTGGCATATCACCGAATGCAATGTTATGCAAACGAGCATAATCTTCGGATATAAAAGAATGAGAGGCTCCTGTATCGAAAAGAACAGATGCCGGGTGGCAATTAACAAGAAGCGTACCAAGAACGACGTTGGGATCCTCTTGGGCTTCTTCGGCAGAGATACAGTTGACATGGCCACGTGTAGCGGTGGCCGGCTTGGCGTGGAACACTTTCCCTGTCGGCTTGCCACGGCCAACAGCTTTAGCAGATTGGTTGGGGTTGGTCTGGGGACACTCACGCATATAGTGACCAGATTCCCCACACTTGAAACAAGTCACGGAACTGGTACGTGGAGGAGCATTGTTGGTTGGACCCCCATAGGGCTTGGCTGGAGCAGACTGTTGAACAGGGCGAGGCGTCTGGAAAGATGGCCTCGGTGTGAACCTGGGTGGCAGGGCAGTGTTGGGCACCCACACGCGGCGCTTCTGAGGACCAGCACCGGATGAGGAACCCATGTCACGGCCATGCTTGCGTGTTGCGTCATAATCAGTCTGACCAGTTTCAGCACTGATGGCCTTGTTAACAAGCTTCTGAAAAGATCTGCACTCATGCAGACGGAGGTCACGGCGAAGGTCAGGACTAAGTCCCTTACGGAACCTTGCTTGCTTCTTGGCATCGGTAGAAACTTCCTCAGTTGCATAGCGTGCGAGGTTACCAAACTCCCTGCTGTAAGCATCCACAGAGAGTCGGCCTTGGGTGAAATTGCAAAATTCCTCACGTTTACGGTCCATGAGACCCTCCGGAATGTGATGTTCACGGAAAGCCTCGCTGAATTCAGTCCAAGTAGTGACATGGCCCGCTGGGCGCATAGCTCCATAATTCTCCCACCATAGACTGGCGGGGCCTTCAAGATGATATGCAGCAAAGGTGACCTTGTCAGCCTCAGCTACTAGCGCGGAACGCAGCTTGTGAGAGATACTGCGAAGCCAGTCATCAACGTCGAGAGGCTCGACGGAGTGGTGGAACGTGGGTGGGTGTAACTTGATGAAATCACTGAGTGACACCACGTTAGTCCTCTGATGGTGTGTTGTGTTCTGTTCAATACGCTCCAACAAACGGTTGGTCTCCCGCTTGTTTCTCTCAGCTTCCATCATAACCTCGGCTAGGGAAGGAGGATGAGGCAGATTTGCATTCCTGACTTCACTACCTTCGGCCTGCTCTTGAGGAGCAGGGTTAGTGCGCGTGTTGACCATCCTAGGTAAACAAGACAATGATTTAGTCAGAATGATAAAATTCCGACATAGGATACAAAATGTAAGGAATAACTCGAAATGCAAGATGATCATCCGTATGACATGGTAGATACAGAAACTGCTTCTTTATTCCATCGTCATACACACCATACAGGGTTTAGTACAAGACCAAACAAAGTACTATTACGGTGAAAAGAGGATTACATCTCATCGGAGGCATCCCAAGCTCCTATACATTATTTTTCTACACCTCCGGAAAGAGTACAAACTAGGTCATATCCCATGAGTCACGCGGAACGATAGACGACACAGCTAGTGCGGACTAGTGATACTACCACTAACTCAGACCGATCCGTAGTAGTTCTCGTAGAAATCACCTCCATAGCCTGGAAGCTCAACATGATCATCCAGAAACAGACGATCTCGCGGAGCTTGTGGACCATAAGGGCTAGGATGAGGTCTTGGACCAACAGACGGTGGCCTGCGGGGACCGCGAGGTGGGGTGATGCCTCCTACATCACACCAACCCATCACGTCTGGCAGAGGAGATCTCACAGGATAGAGATCGCGCATATCCGAACATCCAGCTTGCACCGCCGGTGCAAACCGAGTCAATGTGGCCCACTGGTCAGCACGGGTATTGAAGAGCTCTAACCTCAAGGCCCGATTTTCACGGTCCTTATCCTCGAGCATCTCAGCAGTGGTGCGAGTCCGTGAATCCTCCTGGGTGGGGTCAGCATAGATAGCCTGGAGATACCCTTGTGCTCCCGGAAGTGATCCTGGCATATACCAAAAATCAGAGTCCCGAAATAGACCGGACCTGACTCGCATGATGGTCATCATAGAGTAGGCGGCGTCCTGCACAGCCATCTCAATAGTAACCCCGAGTCCGTAGGAATAGTGAAGGGGCTCGGTAGACCCAGGATAAGATGGAAATATCCTGACAGTGCAGAGATACTGGCTTTGATTAAAGTCTCGAAATTGCTCTTCGACCGTGTACTCAGGATACCAGCGGTATCCAGCCTCAGTCATTACCCTGACCAACATAGCGGTATGACCGGGTACATCTAGGCATCGAGTCAGGCGAACCACTTGATTGAGGTCGCGAGTGGCCATCTGAAAACACAATCATAATGCAAAGGCATTAGAATTTCTAGCAAAATTTCGGCAGCATAACAGCTGTAAATGCTCAAGAAGGATTTTGAGACATTTGAAAAAGGATTACATACATACTCAACATCATCATATCAAGTTCTGAGTCCATCCTAGCAACATAATGTGGTAGTAGAATTGAACTAGGCTTGTATCCATCAAACCTATAAGGTACTACTGATTAGTAACACGTGATCCTGATAGAGAGAATAGATCCTAACTCCTTAACCCCCGGTGGAAGAATAGACTGACTCAGATCAGAATGTTATAAGATAAAGGAGTAAAAGAGCCTTACGTTCCAACCCACAAACAATTCCCCTACATATAAGTAAAGAATTTCTAGACTCAACATCGACCAGCTTGGCTTGGAGAACCTACAGGCAGTCCGGCTCTGATGCCAACGCTGTCAGGACCCCGACTCGATGTCACATCGATCTAGTCTGTAACACCTCATATCACTTTGCAGCCTCACGCACGGTATCCCCACGGGTGTCGCCTTACCTTTGCCCGGGACCGTTTGCGCCTTTTGGCTCACGTATATGATAGTGCCGCTAGCATCCATATGATAAGGAGCCCAGGCTGACATGACTAGTCGTAAACCCAAAGTGGCACAGACTTACAGGGACAGGCATTCATGACCCAGCTTCGAACGTGTCGGTCAACAGCAAGTGGGTCCGGGCTGTAGCACTGGGCTAGCAGGACTCCGGTAAACCGGGCTGTAGCGGGCTAACAGGACTCCGGTACTCAATGCGTGACATTTCCCCGAAGGGACAGACACCGGAACGAAGAAGGACACATGCCGGCCAGCCTAAGTGTTCCAGAGCAGTAGCAAGCTACCATGGCTCGGCGGTAACACTAGGAGACATTTCCCGGTAAGAGAGGCTACTAAAGATAAACGACTAGATAGTCAGATCCCACACATACCAAGCATTTCAATCATACACACAATATGCTCGATATGTGCAAATACAACAAGGCATCACAACATGACTCTACGACACAAGTACTTTATTTAAGGCTCAGAGAGCCATACATTACATACACAAAGGTACGGGTCACACGACCCAACATTCAAGTCATACAGTCATACAAACCAGCAGCGGAAGTAACTTGTCTGAGTACAGACAAATAGAAAATAAAAGAGGCTTGGAAAGCCTAGCTATACTACGTGGTCCTTCACAAGCTCAGGATCACCACCTGGGTCTTAGCCTACTCATTGATGTCAACGTCTACGTAGAACCCATCAGAAGGGGTTGCAGCGTCTTCTGTAAAAATGTAAATTATAGCATCATGAGTACAAAGGTACTCAGCAAGACTTACATCAGATCCTATATACATGCACATTATCAAGAAGGGTTGGTGGAGTTGTTGCAGCAAGCCAGCTTTGACTCTTGGCTAGGCTAACCTACGAGACTCCAATTTGAAACGGTTTTGCGTACACGAGTCCACTACTCACCAATTCAATACACTACCGAGGATCCGCCTCCGTCTTCCTACGGAAGAGCCATCCTCGGCACTCACACTTGTCTTGAGGCTTTTAGTAGTTTCCATTTACTTGTCTATGAACTGTATAGGCAACCAAGTAGTCCTTTACCGCGGACGCGGCTATTCGAATAGATCATGATAACCCTGCAGGGGTGTACTTCTTCATACACGCTCTCACCACTTACCGTCGTTTACACGACATGTACTCGGCAACCTTCAAGCGGAAGCCAAACGTGGGTGTCGGCCACGACCTACCTAATCACCTAAGTCTCTAGTCCAGGTTTATCGCCTATTCGGGTTCCATCCATGAGGAGATCCGGCCGAGGTATCGCTCACAGCCCCAAACGATGTGAACAGGGTTCCCGAGATACCTAACGGGTATTCGGTACACCGTGCCACGTACCTACCGCATCACAGCCCACCCCTACGGTCAGCGCTGTCCACGGCCTCCAGTATACTACAAACGCCAGAAACTACTTGCAACTCCTGGACAGAGAACTAAGGTGAATAAGAAGTCGAGAGGGTCCATTGGTTTCGGGCCCAATGCATGGTAGTAGCTGAATCTTAAATCACACATACAGATCTCAGTGCTTAATGTCGGCTTCAATGAAACAACCCACCATGTACTCCTACATGGCCTCTCATCGATACCTTTACCAAATCATGTTCACCACACCACTTTCATTACCGACATAATCATTTCACTCTAGTCCATCACCTAGATGAACCAGACCTGACACGACTCTAAGCATAGCAGGCATAGCAAGGTAGGAACAACACATACATATGGCTCAATCAACTCCTACACATGCTAGTGGGTTTCATCTAGTTACTGTGGCAATGACAGGTCATGCAGAGGAAGTGGGTTCAACTACCGTAGCACACAGCAGTTTGAAACGCGTTGTCTTAATGCAGTAAAAGAGAGCAGGAGCGAGAACATGGGATTGTATCGATATGATGAAATGGTTGGTTGCTTGCCTGATGGTTCGATGCACTGATATGGTTCTTCGTTAGGGTAATCACGGTACTCCTCGGAGGCAGATCCTGCCGCAAAGAACACCGATACACAACCATCACCAAACAATGTGCAACAATATGATGCATGCATGAAACATGGCAATATGAGTGTGTTGGGCTAATGCAGCTAACACCAGAAGGGTTTGAACCAATTTGAATCAAAGATTCAAATTTCAAACTCAAACATGGCCCTTTAAAGTGTTTTTCCTTGTTCTGCATTAAACATCAAGTTAACTTGTTTAGTCATGCGTGAAAATAGTACAGATGGATAGATTGGATTTTTCTGATCATTTTCCATATATAATTTGTCTGATTTGGAGTTACGGAATAAAAGTTATGAATTTTTGAAGTTTAAATTATATTATGGAATTTCCTATAATAGAATAATTCCAGAAAATCAATTATTGCGTCAGCCTGACGTCAGTGTGATGTTAGCAGGTCAACGGAACACGTCAGGGTCAAACCTGACAGTGGGTCCCGCATGTCAGGGTGATTAAATTAATTAAAGTTTAATTAAAACTAAACCTGTTTAATTAACAGGGCTGGGCCCCACCTGTCATTGACTCAGGGGAGTCAACCAGGGCCCACTCGTGGTCAAATCCGGGTCGGCTGCACCGGCGTTTAGCCGCCGGCGAGCCCGACGCGGCGGCGGAAGTGATTTTTGCCGTTCCGGCAACCAAACGTGCCGCGGAGGGCACCGGAGAGGAGCTGAGGTCGAGCCGCAGCTCTTGGTGGAGTCCGTTGGGGTCAGGGTGGCCGGAGTTGGCGCCGGCGACGACTTTGGCGGCCACCGGAGTTCGGCCAAAGTCGAACTTGTCGCTAGGGGGATCGGTGAGGTGCGGGGAGTGCACGGTTGGGCCTAACGCAGCGTGGTGAGTGCGTTGGACACCGCGGGTTGGCCGGAGGATGGCCGGAAGCACGTCGGCGATGAGATCCGCGGCGGTGCGTGCGTGTGATCTTCGTGCGGTGGCTACACGGCTCGGGAATGAGAGAGAGAGGGTGGAGAGGTAGCTAGGCTCACAGCGCTCCCGTAGAGGCCACCGGCGGGGTCGGGGACGAGCTGAGGCGGCGACGGCGTTGAAGGGGATCTCCGGCGACGGCGAGCTCGGGCGAGGTCGGTGCGGTGGTCTCGGGCCGCACGAGCACACGGGGCTCGGCTAGCTCGATGAAGTGGACGGCGGCGGAGCTCCTGGACACGGCGGCACGGCGTGGGGTTGACGGAGGGCGTGGCTACGGCGAGGGGGTGGCGGCGATGGCGTCGGCCATGGCGTGGGAGAGCGAGGGAGAGGAGCTGGAGGGGAGAGGGGGTGTCTGGGAGGTTCGGGGGAGAGAGGGAGGCCGATTCACGGCGTTAGCCGGGCGAGGGAGGCGGCGAGGCAGCGAGCAGGTGCGTGGCACCCAAGCGGTGCTCGCCGTCGAGCACCTGCCTGCCTGCCTGGCCGGCAAGCAGCTCGCTGGCGCGGTGCTGGGCTGGGCCGGCAGGTGGGCCGGTGCTGGGCGACAGGTAAGCCTTTTCCCATTTCTTTCTGTTTTTTGTTTTTTATTAATACTTCTGCCACTTTGTTGAATTAAATAAAATACTTGGGCAACTCCAAAAATCACCAAACTACTCCTGGTCCATAGTTGGATTATTTCCAACATGAAACATTTTGGTTTGGAGTTATTTGAGCTATTAATTATTTTATATAATTTTAAATTCCCAAATTCAAATACTTATGATTTAATTAAAAAACCCTAAGATGGCCTAGGAAAATGTGCACCACTTTTGGCAGAGGTTCTGAACCAAGACAAAAATGATGGGCATTTTAGAAGGGCATTTCAGGTTCATTGAAAAAGTTTTTAGTAAACCCTAATTGGTTTCAGAGAGGACTGGGGGTTCTGTCATCCCCATTTCAGGTTTTTGATGAAAGAGTAAACATGATGCAACACTCTAATGCATGGCTAACTAGGATGTGACAGTCCCCAAGATCAACGCCAAGGATGCTGAGGAGCAGTCTGCTCCGGCAAGCCTTATGGTTTGTTCCGTCGCAGCAGACGCTCCCGACAAGCTTTGCTCCGGCAAGCTTGCCGGGGAACATCAAGCTCCGGCAGAGCCGCAGGTTCTCGCCGTAGAAGCGGGTGTTCCCGCAGTAGCAGATGTGCCTTTAGTCCTTGTTGTCGAGCCACAAGCTCCAGCATGGGCACAGCAGATTGTCCATTTCCTTCAGACAGGAGAACTTCCCGAAGAGCAAGAAGAAGCGGAAAAAGTAGCCCGGCAGTCAAGTATGTACCAGTTTGTCGATAGCATACTGTACAGAAGAAGACTCAACGGTGTGAAATTGAAGTGTATTTGCCGGGAAGACGGACAAAAGCTGTTGGCAGAGATACATGGAGGCATATGTGGTCACCACATTGGCGCAAGAGCACTTGCCGGCAAAGCTTTCCGGCAAGGTTTCTTTTGGCCGACAGCCCTCCAGGATGCAACTGCACAAGTAACCAACTGTGAAGCGTGCCAGTTTCATTCCAAGCTGATACACCAGCCAGCTCAAGCTCTCCAGACGATCCCTTTGTCCTGGCCATTTTCAGTTTGGGGGCTCGATTCTTCCCCCAAGCTGTCGGGGGCTTTGAGTACTTGTACGTAGCAATCGACAAGTTCACAAAGTGGCCGGAAGTGGAACCAGTGAGGAAGGTGACAACACAGTCAGCAATCAAGTTCTTCAGGTCGATTGTTTGCCGTTTCGGGATCCCTAACAGGATCATCACCGACAACGGCACGCAATTCACGAGCCGCACCTTGATGCAGTACGTCCAAGATCTTGGCGCCAAGGTCTGCTTCGCTTCTGTTGCTCATCCGAGAAGCAACGGTCAAGCGGAGAGGGCAAATGCTGAAGTGCTGCGTGGGCTCAAGACTAGAACTTTCGATAGGCTGCACAAGTGCGGAAGAAACTGGATCGAGGAGCTGCCGGTGGTTCTTTGGTCGATCAGGACGACGCTAAATCGAGCCACTGGCCAGACACCTTTCGCTCTAGTCTATGGAGCGGAGGCAGTTCTCCCCATGGAACTCGTATACGGGACACCTCGAGTGCTCGCTTATGATGAGCTTGAGCAAGAGCAGCTGCGACAAGATGACACGCTGCTCCTTGAGGAAGATCGTCTTCAGGCTGCTGTACGAGCTGCTCGATACCAGCAAGCTTTGCGCCACTACCATAGCCGCAAAGTTAGAGCCAGAAGCTTCGAGGAAGGCGACCTTGTTCTTCAGCATGTTCAGTCCGCCAAGAATTCCAACAAGTTGACACCGAAGTGGGAAGGCCCTTATCGGGTGAAACGAGTCACTAGGCCCGGCGCTGTCCGCCTTGAGACCGGAGATGGCATTCCGGTGAGCAACTCCTGGATCATTGAGCATCTTCGTAAGTTTTACCCATAGGGTGCGGTTGCCGGAACATGTTCCGGCAACCACCTTTTGTACAAGTCTTGCCGATGTTGCATGTAATACTTTGTACAAAGCCGGGCGCAGATCCCGTGCATAAGTAAATCTCATGTGCTCCACACATCTTGTCAATTTCATGCATTATATTCTTTCTTGCATGCATTATCTGACACTTTGTGCAGCACCTACCCCCGGTAAGCAATAATGAGCCGTAAGGCTCCATATCGTTATTTTCTCTTCTTTCTTTTTCTCAAAGGAAGGAAGATTCCCTCGCGCACAAGTTAGCCGGGGGGGGAGGAGAAGATAATGATGTGGAACAGGCGTCGTTCAAGAAAGTTTCGCCTTGACGGAAACCTTGCCGGGAAGCAAACAACAGAAAAGCTAAGTTGCCAAAGTTTGAGCAATCAGTTTTAAAATTTTAAGTTATCTTCCTTGAACGACCATGCTTTGTATGGAAAACCTGTGCGCGGAGGAACCAACTCGTAGCTAGTTGCGCCCTTACTTTGTTTCGAGTCCGCTCAACAACTTAAGTGTGCTGTAACTAGTCGCGACAAGGTTTCTTGTCGGAAGCGGCACCGCTAGCAGGCTACTGATGTCCCGCACTCAGCGCTCGCGGCTCGGGTGCCTGCGCTGACAAGTCCCCTAAAAGCGTAGGGTAAAAACATACAAAGGAAGGAATCTAGTAAAGGAAATAACGTAGCAATTGATAACAGAAATATAGTTATATTACAAGATAACTTGTCACAGCGCCTAACAGATTGATCTCATAATATGGCCAATAGCGACAAGGAGGAAAGGAAATGGGCGGCCTAGTCTACGCGATCGCCCTCAACCCTCTTGATCTCGCTCACCTTGTCCACGATGGGTGCGACAAGGGCCTTGAGCGCATCCCGATCAGCATCCGGCGGCAAGGACTTGAGGACGTTGGTGAGGTTGAGGCCTGGATTGCGGAAGGCCACCTTCATCAGCACCTTCTGGAGAGCCCCCGCGCAAATCCTGCACGACTCGTCGGCCAGCTGCTTTGGGATCCTCTCCCGGAGCCGCTGGAGTGCCGTCGCCACGCCCTTGAAGAACAGGCTGAGCTTGGCGCTGGGTTGGAGATGCTCGTCGGAGGGATACCCAAAATCCTCTATCCCCAGCTGCGCCAACTCCCCATCGATGGCAGCGGCAGCATCCACAAGACCTTCAGTCCAATGCTCCACTATCTCCCTCAAGGCGTCGTGGGCGGCAGTAGCATTCGCCAGCAGCGCCTCGTCGGCCTTGACCTTCTCCGACAAGGTCACCTCTCGCTCCCTGGCGGCGTCCAGCGTCTGAGTCAATGTGGCCAGCTTCAGCTCGAGATCCGCCTTGGAATCCTTGGCGGCGCTGAGCTCCTTGCTCCTCTCTGCGAGAAGACCTTGCAGCTCGCCATGAGCGGCAGCGTCCTCCTCACGCTCGCACTTGAGCACGGCAAGCTCCTCGCCGCTCGCCTTGAGATCTGCCTCCAGCTGCGCCACCTTCACCTCCAGCTCCTTCTTGGCGGCCTCTGCAGTTGCGGCAGCATCCTTTGCTTCCTTGAGAGCCCCGCCAAGTGTTTCCTCGTGCGCGACAAGCTCCTCCTCGTAGCTGTCAAGGTTGGCCTTCTGCTGCACCAACTCGCCTTCTCGCGCGGACTGCTTCTCGGCAGCAAGTCTTTGTTCCTCCTCAGCTACGGCCTTCTCGAGAAGGAAGGTTGTACGCTCCTCGGCGAGTCGCTCCCGCTCCTGTGCCAGGGACCGGAGAGTTTCCTTATTGAGGCCCCGGAGCTCCTCCGCGCATTTCTCCATATCGACCCCCGCCTTCGCGACAAGCGCTTCCCGGGAAGCTAGCTTAGCTTGTCGTGCGCGGTAGAGTGACAGCAGCTTCCGCAGCAGCTGCTCCTCCTCAGGCTCGCCACTGCTGCTGCTTGGCGCGTCGACCAACGACAGCCCGGCGGCGGCGAGCAGCTCCTCATCGAAAGTTTCTCCTTCGACCGGCGCCCTGGAGCTCGATGCCCAGGGGAGCTTGATGAAGATGTCGTCGCCGGCCTTCAAGTAGGCGCCGGGCTGAGGCTCTTCGGAGCCTGGCTCCACAGCAGCGGCGGAGGGATCAGCGGTCGGTGCAGCGCCTGGCGCTCCTGCGGCCTCAGTGCCGTCAGTGCGATCGCCCGACCCCTCGCCAGCTTCTGCGGCGGCAGCCTTGGCGGCCTCTTCGCCGACGGGCTCATCAGCCCCGGCCCCTTCTTCGTTGGCGGCAGCGTCGTCGTTGCTGCCGCGCGCGCCTTCCTCGCCGGCGTCCTCAGTCTCCATTGGCTCCGCAGCAGATGGATTTGAAGAACGAAGAAGGGAGAAAAGTAAAGCAAAAATCCAAGAAAGGGAATTCAGAAGAAGAACCCAAGGGAAGATTTCAGACAAGAAGATTACCTGTGCTAGGATCTGCGGTCGCGGTCTCGACCGCCGGAGGATCGCTGGTGCCATCCCTTGCCGGAGAATTGTCCCTTGCCAGGGAGTTCTCCCTTGCCGGAGAGCGCTCCCTTGCCGGGGACTCCTCCCTTGGCGGCGTAGTCGAAGCAGATGGCACTTCGGGGGCGACTTCCGGGCCCTCCTGGTGAGGCTGTCCTGCTCCTGCACAAATCAACAAGCAAGATATCAGTAGAGAAAAGAGCACCCATGCGCGCCCGACAGCAGGAAGTAAACAACAAACTTACGCTGGGGGCTGCTTTGGGGAGTGGCTGCAGGGTCCGTCAAGGTGGTCTCAGACACACCCCCTGCTGACACGGTGGGATCATCTTCGATGACAATCACCGGGGCCTTGGCTCTCTTCGCCGCTCTCTGGGCGAGCGTCCTGAAAAGGGATAGGTTCAGACTGAAGCAAGTCAGATACAAGACAAAAGCAACAAGATTCAAGAACACCTAAGAAACTTACTCTTCCTCTTTCCTTGTCGGAGCTGAGCGCAGAGAGGTCGAAGTCCGGCTCCCCTCCGGTGCGGCGAGGCGGAGGAGTAGGTTCCCTTGCCCACTTGGCAGGGGCGGTAGTGGTGGACCGGGAAGATCCCGCTCCAGTTGCCGCAGCAGTGTGAGGCGCTCCCACCGCAACAGTACTTGCCGCGGTAGAGCGTGTCGCACGGCTCGGCGGCTGTTGGCTCGCTTGTCGCCCCGCTACGTCCCCGGCCCTGCGGAGACGCCTTCTTGGTGCAGCTGGGGGCTCCACTTGCGGCACGGTATCTGAAGATTCGGGCCCGACAAGGTCTCCCTCGCCGGGCTCGCTCGGTTCGTCTTCAGGACCGGCAAGCTCATCCTCACCGACAAACTCCGCACGCTCGGCAAGGCTTGCCGCCTCTGCTGCCTCTGCCTCCTCCATGGTGAACCCGAACTCGCCCGCGGCAACTACTGCCGCCACCTCTTCCAGCCTGGTGGCGATGCGCTGCATCTCATCATCAGTGGTGTCGCGGGTGAGGCTCTTCTAATCGTCGGCGCGGACCGACACTTCTTCCAAGTTGTCGAAGAACGCCCGCACGACGTCATCCGCAGGCTCTTGCCAAGTTGGAACGATTCCATGGGAATCGCACAACGGCATCATGGCGCGGATCCGGTCAAGCGATGAATTATTGCACAATGGAACGACGCTCCTCGGCAAAACGAATGGGTGCTGGGGGTCGCGTTTGAACAGCTTCGGAAGCATTGCATCCAACTCGAGGACGGTGAAGTTGAAGTTGAGACTCGGACGCAGCCGCATTATATCCGCCGAGTTCTTAAACTCCCAGGCGGGTCTCCCCCTCTCCTGCAGGGGGGCGATGCGGCGGCGAAGGAAATCTGCGCCGACGGCGCCTACAGTGAGCCCGGCAAGCCTAAGGCGAAGGATCCTGGTGACGGCGATCTTCAGCCTATCGTCCTTCGGGACCACGTTGCTCCAATCGTTGCTGCGTACTATTGGGCCTTGGCGCAGGGCAGTGAACGGCTGCGGGTTATCCTCGACGATCCAGCACCACTCCGCTCTCCACTCCTCCCACTTGTTGCGGAGCTCACCCTCCAGATACGCCTCGTTCTTGCCGACTCTCGAGATCCAGGCGATCCCTCCGGCAAGTGGCTCTCCTCTCTCGACCCAAGGCATGAAGAAGTGGCGGAAAAGGGCTACATTGGGGTGGACTCCGACAAAGTTTTCGCACAAATGTGCAAAAACTGCCATGGTCAGAACGGCGTTGGGGGTGAAATCAAGGAGGCGGAGCCCGTAGGTGTTCATTATGTTGCAGAAGAACTCCGAGAAGGGCGGGCAGAGCCCGCAATAGAAGAACAGCGCGAGGAATGGGTACCCGTTTGGAGCCAGTTCCGAAGCGGCGGCCGGGAGTACCCTCGTGCGTGGATGCGCTCGCGTCTCCGTCGACCAGAAGAGGTAGTAGTACTCCCTCAGCTCCTGTGCACCGAGCTGAGTGGAGAAGATCGCCCGCTCCTTCCGCAGGGCCGCGAGCCGATGCGCCTCGGCCGACTTCACGCCCTTCCCCTTGTCGGCTTTCAGAGCCATGGCGGAGGTGGTGGGGGAGGTCGACGGTGTTGGTGATGCTGGTGGCAATGGGGGGCGGAGCGCTGCTCTCTCTCGGCTTGGAGAAGAAGGGGGGAGCG